>NW_017806178.1:57557-71272 GCF_001891065.2 Hippocampus comes | reverse complement strand
CCGGCCGCACGGCGGCGGGTTCAATGTCTTCTTGTTTTATGGTTATTTTGTTTAAATTTTTGATGGGGGGAAAAAAAAAAGATTAAACAAAAAAAACTTTGTCCGACCTACCAACCCTCTGCTGAAATTTCTTGTTACCGGATACACACTATCTTTTTTGTTTGGCCTAATCTTGGCATAGACGATTCGATGGTGAGAAGGTGGAGGCTCCGGCAAGATGAACTGAGCCAGTGTAAAAAGACAACCAAAGCTTTTAAAGGTTTTAAAGGTGGGCCGTCGTGGTGTTATAGATTCATGAAATGGAAGCCTGTCTATTAGGGCACGCACGACGTTGTGTCAGCAGCTTCCTCCCAATTACGAGGACAAACGTGCTTCGTTCCACATATTCACACAAAGATAGCGGAGAATTCCATCAGCCCAGATGAAATAATAAATATGGACGAAGACCCTCTGACATTTGATTTGCCTCTCACTCGGACTGTAAATAAAAAAGGTGACTTCCCCCGTCATACTGAAAACAAGCAGCCACGAGAGAACACATTTTACCTGTGTTTTGAGCCGCGCAGCATCGGGCCTAAGGGTGCCAACGATGGTCATTTTTAAGCGGCTGACTATAGAAATAATTTCATATATCTTTTCCCATTTATATGATTTACATTATTCTATTTAAAGCCTAGTAGGCTGCAGTATTTCTCCTCGTAATTACACAAATGCCCATCGAGATCTCTCTTTGTCTGGCCTCTTATGTGTTTCAGTGAATTTCGTTGTGCAAATGCATTTATCATGCTCATAAAAATATGGAGATTATTTTAACCTAAAGAAATGTTGCGTTTTTTTTCTGCGGGGATTCAGCAGGGGACCGCGTCAGCGGCCTAACCCGGAGGCTCCCGGTGGCAGGGACGCAGAAGCAAACCCCCGCCTACTCATTGGCCAGCGGTTTATCGTACAGTGCGGCGCATATAATTACAAAATTTATATTTCTTCATAAATCTGAGCATGCGGCTCTTAATCAGGTGCGGTCTGTAGCCCGGAATTTACGGTAGCTGGAAACCGGTTCAGGGTGTCCCCCGCCTACTGCCCGAAGACAGCTGGGATAGGCTCCAGCACCCCCGCAACCCTTGTGAGGATAAAGCGGATCAGAAAATGGATGGATGGATTTTTTTTTTTTTTATGCATTTGGGTAATATGTATTTTGTATATTGTTTGGAGATTACGTTTCTTGTTTTGTATTTGTCATTTTGTCAACCATTCAATGCCAGCCATTTGTAGCAGAGCCAAGCCCCTGAAGGCCAGCTATTTTGGAGAATTTTGATCTGTCTTCGAAGGCCCATACAATATTGTGTTCTATGGCTATTTAGACATGGAACTGATCAAGAGAAAGATATGCCTCTGTTCATTAGAACACAAAGTTTATTTCAATCATTTGTCTTTCAGCAAGTGCATTAAAAAAACATATTTCTTGAGGTAAGCCATGGACGGTGCTAAATGGCTGGCTTATGAAAATGGAGTTGACACGAGGTGAGCATTAAATGAGTTAATAATCTGCATTATGGTATTATATATTGTGTTTACTCTCTATCCTCCGTAAATAGTTGATCTTTTTTAAATTGAGTTGGTAAGGGGCATTTCATAAGCGTGTGAGAAAGAGACAGGTGGATTAGAGTGATCTTGTGCATGTTCGAGACACGTTTACTAAAGATACACCTTAACACTGTCCAGCCGTGCTGGCTATTTTAGCAAGGAAGACAGCAGAAAAATACATAACAAGTAAAAAATAATTGGAACCCGCCAGACCACAGCCTACAAAGACTGGTGGGAACAACATTTAAGAGTTACATTCCAGGGTTAGAAGTTATCTGCACCGGTTTGGAGAGTATTATTTTAGGAGGGACTGACATTGCTACAATGCACAGCCTGTAATCAGCATCAAGCAGCAACAGTTGCATTAGAGCAAGGGTGTCCAAACCTGGTCCTCAAGGGCCGCTGTCCTACGTGTGTTCTATGTAATTTAGCGCTGACGGCAGCGTGGTTAAAACAATGATGACGGAGTGACAGACTGGCTCATGGTCCTAAAATAGCTGACAGTGACTGTGACGAACTGTTATTTAGCGATGACCCAAGCACAGTTAAAGTAACGATGACCGAGTGACTGACTGAAGATCAAGGTTTGGTTCGGCTTGAAATAATGATGGATGGACTGACAATGACGGCCGGGTGTCCGCTGCCGGATGACGGACCCGCAAAATTTACTGACGTGCTCACCTCTGTATATAATAAAACTGAGGCAGCTTTTCAACAAAATATTTGTGTGAAAAGTTTGTAAAAAATGGTCTTTCATAACTTGAGGTTCCACTGTAAAAATATGAACACAATTTTTTGCTGTGAACCACTGTGCAGACTTTTGAAGGTTGACCAAATTGGTGTAACAAAACAGACAGGTAAGGATCAGCTTTACATGTCGTTGCAAGTAACGGTCAATGGTGAAGACTTTATTGCATCCAGGATGGGGACAGGGTCGCTCCTTTACCTCTTCATGATGCTCTTTGACATGCTTCTGGAAGACAATATCAAGGTGAAAAAAAAAAAAGACTTCCTTCAATATACAATCGGACCACTGTCTCTGTGACTCCAAACAAGAGAGTCGTCACTTTGAAGTGTTTGTTGAAGCACTTGTGGTCTAAATCAAAACACATTTGAATTTCTATAATCTGTGTATAGTAGTATAATTGAAGGCCGTTATAAATGCACTGAAATACACACACACATGCACACGCACGCACGCGCACACGCACGCACGTGCACACGCACGCACGCACGCACGCACGCACACACACACACACACACACACACACACACTTTTTTGAGATAGATAAATAGATAGATCACTTCAATGTCTCAATAACTCGTCATGTGTCCTTGGGCATCAATTACAGCTTGACAATGACGCCTCATGCTGTTCAAAAATCGACTTATTGTCTGCTGAGGCATGGCGGGTTCTGGTGTGCAGAGTTTTGAGCCTCTACAAGGCAACTCGCCTGATCCCACAGGTTTTCATTAGGATTCAGGTCTGGAGAAAGTGCAGCTATTGGAGACACCAGTCTCCAATAGCCATTCCCCGATGAGGCGACCGCAATGAGCCGGAGCATTGTCGTCCATGAAGATGAAATTAGGCCCGTGTTGTTCATGTAAGGGCACAATCAATGGATTGATAATGTGATTCAGGTAGTATGGGCGTGTCACTATACCAGTCGCAAAGTGCTCGTCTGGTGACAACATTGAATGAATGATGCATAGCGCTCTCCTTGATGTCTCCAACATCGCTGGTGGCCATCATTTCTGCTCAACATGAATTGACTTTCATCAGAGAACAGCACTGAGGCCCACTGGTCCCTCTTCCAGCGTAAATGCTCCTTTGCCCATGCAAGATGATGTCGCCTATGCCCGGTGTTGTAGTCAGGTACCCTAGCAGGTTGTCCAGCACGCAGACCACGCTGATGTGTAGCGACACCACTCGAGTGAAGCGCGACTCAGCAGTCGATAGTTCACTGCTCTCTGCTGTGCGTGCGTCAGCGCGGACATGTACGCACGCACCCGGCTTTTGGCTTCAACCAATCAGTGCTGACGCAACGGACACGTTACACATCAAAGAGCTTTGATCTACGACAACAGCTAAGTACTGTTGAGACGACTGGCCCCCGCGAAGCTACGGATCGCTGAAGCTGTGTTTGACCACATGCTTCAGGTGGGTATCATCCGTCCTTCGAGCAGCTAATGGGCCGTGAGGACACCGTCTCCGTCGACCGACTCAATCGACCGACCATCGACCAACTCCATCGACCATTGACAGACTCAAACCGGCAGTCGCAGAGCAGCAGTTTCTTTGCTCACGAACAGCGACGTTCGCCAACAACACGAGTCCATCCTCCTCCACAATTCCCTCATCGACAGCAGCTTCCTTCGTTCAACCTCGACTGTTGCCCTTCCCGTGCCCACTTCGACCACGATATCATCCACAGCTGTTCGCTCTTCAATGTCCCGCTCGCCCAGCACTCCGCCACTGACATCGTGTCTGGTGTCTTCATCAAGCCAAACCACGCGCAGCGGCTGACGAGTCTGCTTCACTTCCTGTCGGCTATTCTGACCATTCCGTCATTCCAACGGCTTCCTTCCTTCGTCGCCTACGCCGACTTCGGATCCAGGAGGGGGGCTCTGTAGCGACGCCACTCGAGTGAAGCGCGTCTCAGCAGTCGATAGTCTACTGCTCTCTGCTGTGCGTGTCAGCGCGGACATGTACGCACACGCCCGGCTTTTGGCTTCAACCAATCAGTCCTGATGCAACGGACGTTACACATCAAAGAGCTTTGATCTGTGACAACAGCTAAGCTAGGCTAGCCACGACAACAGCTAAGTACAGTTGAGACGACACGACGCTCGAGGTAGGACGGACACGCTCTCCGTCAATCTGTATGTTTCTCTTCTTTTCCTTTTTCTGTCCAAATATATATATTTTTTTCTACTACAATAGTAGTCTCATCCACGACGTCTTTTTTCGTTCCACCGGGGTTTAGCCAATGTGTTAATAAACAGACCAAAATCTCTTTAGATGTAAAGTTTGGAATGGTCTGTCGTGACACGTGGCTTCCTCTCACCTCCCTTAAATGTGCCTGGAATTGAGTGGCATTCATCATCCGGTTTCTCAGGGCATTGTTCACAATGTAGCACAATCAGCATGGGATGTGGCCAAAGGACGTCCACTTCCACATCTTTCTGTACCCCTTCCAGTCTCTCATTATCTTGTTGCAACCTGCTGATGACACTCTGTGACACTCTGTTTAGCAGCCACCTAGGTCTAAGAACGTCCTGTTAGAAGCACCATAATGGCAAGGCACTGTTGATCCATTGTTTGGTTTCGTCTTGGTGCCATGACCAGGTGTTTGCCTGCCATGAATTCTGCCGTTAAGCTCCTGGTTAGAGGATGGCAACTTGTACAAAAAGTACTTAGACCTTCAACAATTGGACGTTGTTGGACAGTGAGGTGAATCAGCTGGTCAATGTCACACTCGTTCTAAGCATTCAGCTTGATGTCATCCATGCAGAGGTGGTGGTTGGCTGTTGTCCCACTTTTGAACCGGGACCCAAAACCACTCTTGGTTATGATCTGTCTGAGTGGATTCAGACCTATGCAGAACAGCAGTGGGAACACAGCATCTTCTTGGATGATGCCACATTTGATATTCATCTGTGCAACTGGCTTTGAGTGAGACTCCAGAATTTTAGTCCACAGCCTCATTGAGGCATTGTGTATATCCTAGAGCTGTCAAACGATTAAAATATTTAATCTAATTAAAAATGCAACTGTCATAATTAACTCAAATTCACTAAAAATGAATCGTCATTCCTCACGCATTTTTTATCGTTTCTGAATTTCCTTTTATATTTTTTTGTCCTATTTTTCCCCATTTTAATGCTCTCATCAACATGGAATCATGAATCAGTTTTCTATGTGCAAAATGCAAATATTTACTGAAATAACAATTTCGTTTTTCAATTTTACATGAACATTTTTCACTTGGAGCAGTTATTCACACATAATCTCTCACACAATATTACTGTCCATCAACAACAGTGAAAAAAATATTTTGTCACACAACAGCTGCTTTAACAGCTCTTTTTATGGAATCAAAACAGAGCAATATAACATTATAAAGTGCACATCTAAGGTAAACTAGTACTCAGCCTATAGTGGATTTAAGCCATGCTTGCATACTTCATTTTTCTCAAGTTTGCTTTGAACACAGCAGTCAGGCTATGTTGATTCTGTTGGTCCTTCTTGCTCGGACGTCTCTCTACCCGGAATTCCGGGAAAATCCGGAGGACTTTCATCTCTGAAACAAGTAACAATCGCGTCAGTTTCAGCTTGAGTCAAGCTGTGGACAATGTTGACAGGCTTGCATGCAGTAGCCATACATTTAGCTCTGGCTTCAGCAAATTTGTTATTCGTCGTGTTATCCATTTTCTTCGCTTTGAAATTATCCATAGCTGTCTGTCTGAGACGAGGGGGCGGAGTACTCACGTCAGCTGTGTGCTTGGCCATTCAGTGGTATTTCAGACTCGACGTGCTATGATGATAGCTCAGTTTACGACTGCAAAACATACAGGTAACTTTGGTCTTGTCAGTAGAACAATCTGGCAACTTTTTAAAAGTAAACTTTCCATTCATAAACTCTTAAAGTATCCGTTTTCGGTGTCTCGCGCTGCCGTGGCTGGCAAAACAAACGTGCGTGGACATGTGCAGTGCACTTGTTTTGTTTCTGGTTTATTTATAGAGCAACGTAACATCCGCTGTGACGTCTGCCGCGTTAATCTCGCGAGAAAAAATTTTATCCCGTTAAAATTCATTTAAATTAATGCCAATAAAAAGGCGCTAAACTGACAGCTCTAGTATATTCACATCAATTCCAACTGAGAAGTGATCTTTGGTTAGTTTTCTGATGCTTGAATCAAATATCTGAAAATAATTTTCACATAATCAGTGCTTTAAGGGCAGTAGCTTAAAACACAACTGGAGCGACTTTCGATGATTTTGTGCCGGAGGGTCACATTTGTTCCATTGCACAGCAGCTGGTGAAACTGATTCACAATTATTACTACTTTCGAATTGTAAAAGATGAGTGACTTGTGGTTAAACGAAGATGATGTGTTTTCTTTACGGTTATGAGCAACGGCACAGAAGTGTTTTCTTTACGGTTATGAGCAACGGCACAGAAATAGAGTTCAGTAACAGACAGCCGGAAGTGGTCATGGGTCTGACCTTTAAACCATCAGGAGCTCTATAGACAGCAATGCAGCCTTGATACAGACACTTGTAGATGTTAGGCAGCTCCTCCCTGTATACAGAATACAAAAAAAAAGTTTTAGTTTGAATCAATAGCACTGTAAAAACCTAACTGTTGTTTGCCAATGGTTCACAAATGCAGATGTAAGAGGGGGAAACCTCTTGAATATGGAACTTATGGCCCCCTTTGTTTACCAGTAACATTGTAGATCCTAAATATCAATTATTTTAAAGAGTTCATGTACAGTGACTCTGTGGCTTTGTTGGTCACTTGTTCACAGATAATCCATATTTTAGTGTTGGAAGTTGAATTTATCAGCAGTAGTTGTAGTAGTAGAAGTAGTAGTAGGAGTAGTAGCAGCAGTACGAGCGCGAGTATGTTGTTGTTGTACTACGAGTAGTAGTGGTAATGACAAGAATGATGATACAATATTTTGGCCAATATGCCCATCCTATTGGAGTTGCCTCCACAAAAGTATCTGGAGTGTATCTTATATTTTGTCCCATATGGCTCCCCTGGGGATGCCTGGGCAAGAGACTCTGGATGCACAGAAAATTTTGGCCAAAGTGGCCACCCCATTAGGGGCACCAGGGACAAGAACCCAGGGTGTACCTAATATTTTGGCCACTATGACCACCGCATTGGGGGACTAATCAGGTGGAGAATTCAGTGTGGACCTAATATTTTGGCCAGTATGGCCACTCCATTGGGGACACCTAAGGACAAGAATCCAGGGTGTACCCAATATTTTGGCCGATATAGCCATCCCACTGGCAGCGCCTTGGGTTGACGATTCATGGTGGACATGATGTGTTGGCCAACATGGCTGCCCTATCGGAGACTTTTAGGGAGGAGAATCCGGGTTGTGCCTAATGATTTGGCCGCTCCATCGGGGGCACCGAGGGAGGAGAATCTGGGGCGTGCCTCATATTTTGGCCAATATGGCCGCCCTGTTGTGGATGCCAAGGGACAAGAATTGAGGGTGTACCGAATATTTCGGTCAGTATGGCGACCCAATTGAGGATGCATCAGGAGGAGAATCCGGGGTGTACCTAATATTTTGACTAATATTGTCATGTCTGTCTGTTTTGTTTTCAGCCTCAGCTGGAGTGAAGGGCATTTCCCTGCATCAGGCACTCCTGTTCCACGTTGAGCAATTAAGCCTGCCATGTATTTAAGGGCCACCTTGTCTCTTGTCAGATTATTGACTGTCATGATTCGGTTTGGGACCAACAGGTGGCACTCTAGGGCTCTCCCTGCAGCTGCACACCTGTTGGTCATTGTAATTAGTGCTTTAAAAGGACTCCTAGCCCGAACACTCAGTGTCGGGTCATTGTTGCTCTTGGCTACTGTCATGTTTGTTTGTCTGTCATGTTTTGGTCATGTTTTTGGTCATGTTTCATTTATTGATAGTTTTGAGCTTTGGTTATGGTTTTTGTTTGATACTTTGAACTTTGTTTGTTTTGGATTTAGTTTTCTCTGTTTCAATACACTTCTTCAAGTTCACCCTGCTCCTCCCTCCTGCCTGCTTTTTTGGGGTCCACCACCACCACCACCACCTCGCAACGTGACATTGACCTTGCTCGCTGTCGTGCTTCAAGTGTTTTGAAAGATTTCTGTTTGTACTTTGTCGGTGCACTTTTCTGCAAATATTTTTTGATCACACTTTGTCTGAGCCTGCATTCCTGTAATCTAAAAAAATTATTCGGTTCGGTCCAGAACCTGACACATCATATGGCCATTCCACTGGGGATGCTGACACACGAGAAGATGAACAGTTTAAATTAGGAATGGGTTGACTTGGTCAAACAATGTAGATACTAGAGGAGGAAAAAAAGTGGTAAATTATGAATATTTTGTGGGTATTTTAATGGGGAAACATTTTTCGAAGTGGGGATTTTTGGCTTTGGTTGGGATAAACTGAACAGTTTAAAGTTGGAACAATTTGACTCCGTCAAAAAAAAAAGAAAAAAAAAATCGTAATTTTTTTTTTTTAGTTTTGTTCGTATTGTGAAGGGAAAAAGGTTGACTTTTTGGTGAGCAGCAATTTTGAACAGTTTAAAGTTGCAACGGTTTGAATCGGTCAAAAAATGTAGAAATTGCGGGGAGAACCCCCCTGCCCCAACTGTAATGTTTGAATTTTTTGTGTGTAGTTTGAGGGAGAAAAGATAAACTGATCATTTTAAAATTGGAATGTTTGAATCGGTCAAAAAAAAAAAAAAATGCAGACCTAGGAGAAAAAAAAAAATCATAACTTTTGAATTTTTTTGTGGTTATTTGTATCGGGAAAATGTTGGGTAAGTGGAAATTTTTGGCATCGATAGGGATAAGATGAACAGTCTAAATTTAGAACGGTCAAAAAATGTAGAAATTGGAGCAGGAACATTTTTGGGGAGGGGAATTTAACTTTGGAAATTGCTGAATTTTTGGTAAGTGGAAATTTTTAACATCGTTAGGCAATAAGATGAACAGTTGAAAATTAGAATGTTTAAAACAGTCCAAAAAAAGTAGAACTAATAGGAGAACATAAAAAAATATATACTTTTTAATTTTTGGTTTTTAAATTGAGAATTTTTTTTTTTTTTTTTTTGGGGTAAAGGTGAATTGAATGAGCTGAATGTTGGTTTTTAAATTGAGAATTTTTTTTTTTTTTTTTGGGTAAAGGTGAATTGAATGAGCTGAATGATTTGAATTTCAAATTGGGACAATGTAAACGTGTAAATGGGAATGAATGGTACATTTCTGGAAGAAAAATGTGACATTTTGGCCAAACTGTCAATTTTTAATGAAAAAATAACATCATGAATTTTTGGAATATGTTGAAGTTTGAATGGTGAGAATTGTTTAAAAAATGATGGAGTATCACGTCAAAGACATGAAATAGGATAAGCAGGCTCGGAAAATGGATGGATGGAAGTAGAAAGTTACAATTGTGGTGTAGAATAACGTGTGAAGGTTGAGGAAACAGCGTAGTTAAGTCAATGGGCCGTGGATTTGATGCACTTATTGCAACGAGGGGTTGGGCCACGAACCATAAAATGTTTTTCATTTTAAGTTCATAATATCTGTTCCAATACTTTCAGTTGAAAAGTAGGTGGATTCAAATAAAAGGTGCTCTATCCTGAGTTGTTTAACACATCTAGCGGTAAATACGACGAAATAAAAGCTGGAATTCTCTGAAACCCAAATGTATACATATTAATAAATGTGTGTGTGTGTGTGTGCGTGTGTGTGTGTCCACACGTGTGTGTGTGTTGAAGAAATTGTAAAACATGGGATGTATTTACCCTTTAGGCTTGAAATTTCTCTTCCAGCCAGGTTTAGGTCCAGGCTTCTTTTTTACTTTATGTTCTTCTGAGGTATTTGGAATGTGTTGTTGCTTTTTGGGCCCAGTGGCTCTGCAAGGGAGAATTGGATTTACCTCCTGCGATACTATCGACAGTCACTTTGCAGGAACAAACATCTCATACTCCGAGAGGTATTTTCTGCCACGAAAAAAAAAAGTTCATTTCAATTTAAACGGACAATCATCTTAACTGGAGAACCTTTCAAGCCTCATTAGACTGTTGAACCGAGGTTCTCGTCTACATGCTAGCTATTCCCAGCAGCCAATGATAAAATTCGGCTCAGGAATCAGAAGGCAATCTGGAACAGTTTACAGAGCTTTTCACCAAAGTTGACACATGGGTCAATCCTGGGTCTTCCTTGAAATTTGTTGGGGATGCTTTCAGCCTTGATACAATTGCCTGACATGCCCAGTGAACCCATAGCTGACCTCTCAGGGAGGTCTCGGCAAAGGGAAGTTCCAAATGTGGATTCAGCCAACCGATGGGGTGTAGAGTGGCCAGCGAATTCTGCAATTGTGGGTAAGCAGTAATAAAAACTTTTGGAGGTAAAATATGAAGGGCAACAAAACTCCAACACTTAACACTTGTTAGGTCCAAAATGTGCCTAACCTAAATAATACACACAAAATAAATACTTATGTGGGACAAATTTGTTGGTGGCCCTGGACTAATTAAAAAAAACAAAAAAAAAACAAAACAACAAAAAAATAAAACTGGTTACAGGAATAACTTGGATCTGACGAATGTAAGAAAAAATACAAATTTAATGAGAATTAACCATTGAAAATCAGACATTAGGGCTGGACGATTATGGAAAAAGTAATAACGATTATTTTGATTGCGATTGATTGGTCACCGCTCAGTCGCACCCTGTGCGCAAACATCAGAGACACGTCAATCATAGTCAACACTTTTATTTTACATGTGCGGCACAATTCAGACCGGTGTGACAGCTCGCACAATGGGTTGTCTTTTAGCACAGACACTCACTCATATTTATCAGTCACATACTAGCACAAACGCATCAGCCCAAAACCCAGCACACACGTGGTGAAGTTTTGTTTTTCAACCTCGTGGAGTGAAAAAGACAAACATATTAGACACTTCCCACAAGGTTCTTTTCTGTTTTTGTTATTTTCGAACATTCCAAATAAATCATTGATTCACTGATGTTTGCTTGGGCTATCTTTGATCGACATGTGCATTTCCTTGATTACCTTGAACAAGAGGGAAAAGTATGCAAAAAAGTAACAATTTGAGAGTAGGGCAGTATATTTCTCTGTATATCCGCTGTATGTGCAGAAGAAATACAAATACTTGAATGAAATGAATCATGTAAATCTTTTGGTATCAGAGTATTTCAAACATTGGGTCTGTGAGAGAGCCTTTCACAGTGGGACGAGATTCGAGAGTACCTGTAACTGCATCACGCCGAGTTTTTCAACCCATGAACTGGCTGTTCGTCACTCTCAAGATTTGTTATTTTTAAGTAATGGACGAAGTCGGTCTGGAAAAACTATCAAATTTGTCAATTTTCTCCTTTAAATGAACTTAATAAAAAAAATGTGTGTGAAAAATCTCATTTACAATTAATGGCACCCATTTGTAGGAGTACCTTCAGGTATAGTATGCAAAAAAGGTTGTTGAAGGAAACTAGTTTTGTTGTTTTTTTTTAATGGTGTAAAAATTAATGCTGCGCATTGTTGCTGCAATCCTGTTTATATTCTAAATATAAATAATAATACAAGTGAGGGAAACTGGAACATACCTGTCAAATAGATCACTGTCTGCCTGCTTGTCATCTTGCTGCTCTTCAGCTGGAGAAACTGCATCCTCAGGCTCTGCAAATTCTAGAGACAACGTCACAATTTATGTACTTAAGGAATACAAATTGACACAGAGAAGATACACAAAGAGACTAAGATTTAATGAAGAAAAAGTGGAGGTTCCGACTGGATGAATGATACCTCAGGTAGAATAAAAGTCTCAAAGACAATCATCAACAAGCAAAGCACATACAGTAATTTCTTGGATTTTTTTTTTTCGATTCTTCTCAACTCAACTCAACTCAACTGTATTTATAGAGCACTTTCAAACAGCCATCGCTGCACACAAAGTGCTGTACATGGAGCAACTAACATATACAACAGTAAAGCAACAAATCAGTAACAAAGATGGTAGAAAGCACCGAACAGCAAAACCAAGAAAAAAATCTGAGTCATGCTGAGTCAAATGCCAGAGAATACAAGAGAATACAAGTGAGCTTTGAGGCGGGTTTTAAAGATGGGCAGCAAGGAGGCTTGCCGAATGTTCAGTGGGAGGTCATTCCAGAGAGAGGGACCAGCAACGGAAAAGGCTCGATCCCCTCTGAGCCTCAGTTTAGTTCTTGGTACTTCTAATAATGTCTGGTCCGCACACCTGATGCGCCGGGCAGGGGTGTAGGGGCGGATGAGCTCAGAGAGGGAAGGGGGGGCGAGGTCATTTAGAGATTTGCCATTAATTATACTCTGTAAAGAATTAGAGATTCTTGCCATTAAGGTCTTCGGTGTTCTTTATTATTGATTTATGTATATACATGGTGGGTGGCCCAGTGATCCAGTGGTTAGCACGTCGACCTCACAGTGCAGAGTTCATGGGTTCGATCCCGGCTTCGGCCTCCCTATGTGGAGTTTGTATGTTCTCCCCGTGCCTGCGTGGGTTTTCTCCGGGTTCTCCGGTTTCCTCCCACATTCCAAAAACATGCATGGCAGGCTGATTGACCACTCTAAATTGTCCCTTGGTGTGAGTGTGAGCGCAAATGGTTGTGTGCCCTGCGAGTGACTGGCAACTAGCTCAGGGTGGACTCTGCCTGAGGATGGTTGAGATAGGCTCCAGCACGCCCCTCGATTGGTGAGGATAAAGAGGATCAAAAAAAGGGTCGATGGATGTGATGTTTTGGAAAGACATTCAGATGAGTTTACTTAAGTTTTAGTAAGTTTGGGACGTAGGGAAACCACAAATCTAAATTGAGTCTTGAGTGGAAAACGTTTGTGAAACCCTGTTCTTTCATTAGTAAAAAAATGCTGAACTGAAAAGAAATAGAGAGAAAAAAAAACACAACTACACCACATTCGCTTCGAAGGAAGAAATAATACTTTAAACCAGCTTTTCCCAACCAGCGAAATGAGCCAATCACCGATCCTATGGTGAAGGCATCCTTTTCATTTTTTTGAAAAGGAACTGAGAGTAGAATTCACGTATAAATAAACGGACACATTTTATGATGTAGGCCGAAATTGAGCTTCCCCTCCTGGACAGACCAGCATCCGCCACTGATACAATGAAACCAAAGACCAAAAATTTGCAAAGGTAAATTTGGCAAGCTGTACAGCGATGAGGTGCAGAGACTGTTCACGTTGGTCAGTCCCTTAGCCAATCAGGATGCAGAACACAAATCACTGTTTAAAAAAAAGCATTAAAAAACTGCACAAAAAAAATCCGTGAAAGCCGCGGAAGGTGAACCGCATTAGAATGAGGGTTTTTTATATATATA
>NW_017806178.1:53497-56886 GCF_001891065.2 Hippocampus comes | reverse complement strand
AAACTGTATATTGTTGTATATACTGTAAATAGACTTTATATAATAAAATACATTCATAACCCATATACAGTATAGTAAACAGAGTGGGACTTCACTATCACTGTATGAGGTAAGAATCAACAGTGTTTTATCACATTTACACAACACTTTATGAATACAAGTAATGAGCAAATTTTAAATATGGCAAGGAATGTGTTTCCTTTTTTAGTTTTGATTTTGAGCAGCAAATTTGAAGTTACATATTGGTGCTCACCAGGAATGCATAAGCAAAATTGCACACATTTTCACTTGAAAGAATAGTGAACAATCTTGGGATTTTTTTCTGTTAAAGTTTCAAATAATGTGTAAATTGAATACACTTCATCTTCAGCATGTTTAGTGCCACTTTAAGTGGCTCTGCCCCCGTCCCGGCCACGCCCCCGTCCCATTTGTGTTGATAAAGTCTTTTCTTGAGTGTTTGGAAATGGAAAAACAATGACAACAAAAGTGCAGTATACGCACACTTAAAAGAAAAAAACCACACAATTGAAGATGAACAAGTAAAAATCTTCAGAACAGAAAAGAGATGGTTTGAAAGGGGAGTAAAGGAAGCGATTTTTGTCAAAAAATTTTCATCCTCTGAACCGTGAAGGAGGTATCAGATTTAACCTGTCTCCTATTTACAATAACTTGTTGACCACCAAGGGACATAGACATGCTGATCAGGCTAACTGAAAGTAGCTATTCAGCCCTAGCCCAAACAATAGGCCTAATCAAGACCCAACGATAGGGAATTTAGAAATCAATGGGCCTCTTCACCATAGGGGCGTGACTAACCATCCCCACCCAGTCCTCAAATAGGCCACGCTCAGCTTTTTAGTGCAGAGCAATTTCCCGGAGCCTTCAGGGAGACTTCAGAGTTGTCTACCGCTGACGAAGCTTCTGTGAGAGAAGCTAAACGTCCTTTTTTTTTTTTTTTTTTGTTTTTTACCCACAGGTACAGATGACAACTGACGGAACCCTTTCTACGATGGAACTTTCCTGTACGACTGAGAGCCCCCACAAGCAACAGAAGAAGAGAGGTAATTAAGTAATTAAGCCATTGCTTTCCATTTCCATCCACTGGACGGCATCTTTCATACTAAAATCGTACATAATGGATATGAGCTGGGCAGCCCGATAGTATCGTATGTTTGGATACCTCAGACATTCGTCATTGCAAGGAAAATGAAGAAAGGACTGCCTTTTCCTAGGACTTATTGCCCATGTAAAATGTCGAAGTAGCTTTTTAAATTGATCCAGTCAGCCGGAGGTGGCAAGGGGATATTCTAAAAAAAACACAGTCCCTTCAGAAGTATAATCATTTTGTCAACATCAATTCTTGGAAGAAACATTCATCTATTGACACTATTCGTAATTTCTTCAGTAAGTGATTTATAATTATGATGAACAATCATATCTAATTTTGAAAAAATTGTAGACTTAAGTAGATAAATTGAGAAACAGAACTGAATGGTTGGTGTATTCTCTCCCTCTCTCTCTACTTAGCAACAGGACAGATGATTTTAATCTATTATTAACATACCCTGAAACATAACCAAACTCAGCAATTTTATCAAATCGAAAAAATTTAATTGCCAAAGTAAGACAATTGTCATCTACATATAATGAAAGCCTATTTTGCACCCGACCAATTGTGATTCCTGCAAAATTGAAATGTGATGGTACAGCGATTACAAAAGGTTCCATTGCTCAAGTCAACAGCAAAGTCGATACTGGACATCATTGGTGGCATCAACGTCAAATTAGAATTGGTTTAGACATAATTGAGAAAAATATATATTTCATTTAGTTATGATTTACACATAAATTCATTGACATTTCTTCTTTAGATAAATGTCATGACTCTGTTCTGTTTTGGTTTCAGTTTCTAGCTCGAGTGGAGGGCAGTTCCCTCCAGCGGTGCACTTGTCAGCATTTCAATCAGCTCAGTATTGAAGGACTGCCAAGTTGTCATGCCTTGCTCATGACTCTGTCTCCAAGTTATTTGCCTGGCCAGGTTGTGGCTTAACTCATTGTGAGTAGTTTTTTGTTGTTAATCATAGTCTCGGTTTTGTATTCCGCGTGTTTTTGGGTTTTCTTGTCTTTTCACAACAAGCAATTTCTGTTGACATTTGTTCTTGCGTTTTGCTGGTTATTGAAACCAACGAATTTTGTTGCACTTTGTCGGTCTCGCGCAATTTTGAATATAAACTTTGTGTCAAATTCTTATCTGAGTCCACGTTTGGAGAGTCTAATTTTGTCCGACACATGATACATTTTCCTTAGACTAAACCACATATTTCAAGAAGTCAAATTACTTTGCTTTAAAAGATTCATCATTTCATTCCTTCATTTTTTTAAGGTTTTCAACCTGCAAAGCTGCAAACTGCAAAAGTATAAACCTATAAACTTCAAAACATTAAATCAAAGTTGAGTTGGCCTCATGTCCTACATTCTTCCTGTCCATCAAGTTGGACCAGCATGACAAAAGGAATAAGCTTGACAATTGAAAATCACTCGTGCAACTAGCCTATTAATGCTATAACAATGGCAAAGAGCAGTTAACAGACCAATCAACGATGATACAACGGCTGACTGGCGACCTGGCATTCTTCAAGTGATGTCACTTGCTGGAGATTGACAAACAACTTTCATTGTCAATTGCCTTGCTATGGGTCTAATTATCAGGGTTGTGTCCAAGGACCGGCAACCCGAGGCCAAGGCCAAGGCCAAGGACTTGCCTCCGAGGCCAAGGCCAAGGCGAAGGACTTGGAAAATTTTCGGAGGCATGGCCAAGGCCAAGGACTTGAGAAATTTTCCGAGGCCAAGGCCAAGGACCAAGGACTTGCTTCCGAGGCCAAGGCCAAGGCCAAGGACCAAGGACTGATTTTGAAACTGAGGCCTAGCCAAGGACATGGATAAAACAATGCTATCATATCACTTGGCAGGTCCTCATGATTTGCAACACCCCTCCATCATAACCCTTTGCAATCCCTAACGTTTGAATGAAGTGTTTTTATTCAAAGAGTAGAACAGTCAGGGTACGTGTTATTTATACTGAGAAAAAGAAATAAAATCATGTGATATACATTTATGAATTAATGTTTTAGTGCAGTAGTTTCTTAATATGAAGTAAATCAACACTCAACAGGCATGACATGGCACGGAACACAAGTTGAGAAATGACTTTGCATAGAAGTCAATCACTGACTGCAGAAAAAGCGGTAATCTCTCAGTGATCATTTTACAGTTTACCTGCAGCGAGTCCCAGGGACTCACTGATCAGAAAAGTATGAGTCCCATTATGCATTGAGAGAGTCCCAAATTTCAAATTCCGAAATGGTCTACTTATTCAATTGCATATGATA
>NW_017806178.1:52645-53416 GCF_001891065.2 Hippocampus comes | reverse complement strand
AACTATGCATTAAGAAAGAACATTACATCAGCAGCTGTGTACTCCAGGTTTATTCCAAAAAATAAATGGATCAAAAACTGGTGTACTCATGTGGCATCATCAGAGTATTTTTTCTCTGCACACTGCAAAGATTAATTGACTGGTAATCATTAATACAGGTAAGTATTGATGTGGCTTGACATCCTCTTCCCAAGACGATGCATGTGTAATCTACGATCAATTTGACGAAAGAATTTAACACACGTCATCATTAGTTCTACCAACAGTTAACATTAGCATTACTACACCTTGTGACGAATGGTTTATTCATAAAGGTACCATGCTACAACCAGTAAATTACAGAATAACCAATCCCGTTTCATAATATTTTTCACAGCGATTAGCCTACAAATCTAATGACCAGTTGGAGGAAGAAACAAACAATGACGTAATTGAAACAAACAAAGAGAAAGGTAAGAAGAGTGATCAGAAGAAAAAGACCAATAAGCAAAAGGGAAAGAAAAATGGAGTAGGGTCTAATCTCGGAATACGAGAGCGAGCGACAGCCAACGAGAGCGAGCGACAGCCAACAAGAGCGAGCGACAGCGGCGTTCGTTTGGGGCTCCAGCGATCGGTGAGCCTGGCGGCGACGAAGGCGACAGCAGTGGCTGAACTCACTCGACCACTGAGGCAGCGTGAGCTAGCGATAGCCAGCCGGCGTGAGCTAGCGATAGCCAGCCGGCGTGAGCGAGCGAGCGACAGCCAGCGGGACCGAGAGAGCGAAAGCCAGCG
>NW_017806178.1:33850-45714 GCF_001891065.2 Hippocampus comes | reverse complement strand
TGGGTTAATTTTGCGTCTAGGACGCGGGACGCAGAGGTAATGAGATGGCTGATCTCGAAACATTCTCTGAGTACTACTATTACTACCACTCCCACTAATACTACATTAATTAATTTAATAACTTCAACTTCACAATAATAATAAAAAATAATTAAATCAACCATGATTTTAAACTATGTATTATCAATATTCATTATTCCAAACGTGAGAAAGCATTCAGCAAGTTATGTACTGGAATCGAGCAAAAGGACTCCAAATCCCAACGGCTAAACCCGGAAGTGAAGTGCCGGCATTATTGACTCCAGCTGTAACGCAAATTACTTGGTTCAAACAAACATTCTAGTGCCACCAGAAACGTGACGACTGTGCAAAAATAACTACATAAAAGACACCACTGTTACAGAAAGACTTTACACGCTATTTAAACTGCCGATCGCGAACGGAACAAACCGTGATTGAAACTAACTGTGATGCCGCTCTTTATACCGTTGCGCTAACTGTCATCTGTCAGTGGCAGACCCGCCCCTTTTAAAGCGCCAGCTTAATCCAGCAATATGGGTTTTCCTGGATAGAATTTGTTTGATTCCCTCGTGGTTCGTGATTGAAACTAACTGTGATGCCGCTCTTTATACCGTTGCGCTAACTGTCATCTGTCAGTGGCAGACCCGCCCCTTTTAAAGCGCCAGCTTAATCCAGCAATATGGGTTTTCCTGGATAGAATTTGTTTGATTCCCTCGTGGTTTTTGCGGTCCTCGGACCCACTTTATACCTGTGGACTAGGGATTCGACGCTCTAATCCCTCATTGTGTCCGAGGACCGGCAACCCGAGGCCAAGGTCAAGGCCAAGGACTTGACTCCCAAGGCCAAGGCCAAGGACCAAGGACTGACCTTCGGTCCTCGAGCCGGTCCTCGAGGCCAAGGACCGGCTCGAGGAACACATCACTGCTAATTGTCACCTTGGGTGGGTTCCATTAAACATAAGTATGATTGAAAAAGTTTTAGCCGTTAGTATTTCCGTATTTTGATGACCCTAAGGCGCAAATAAAAGTTCTAGAGTGTTTTCTATTCATGCTCCAGTGCTCTGGAATGCCCTACACCTGGAGATTAGAGCCGCTACCTTCGTAGAAATGTTTAAAACCCATTCATTTGTACTGTCTTGCATTTAGTACAACTGATGAAGATCCAATTGGCTGTCGCTGTGCGGATTCTGCTCCGGCTGATCTGGACAAGAACTGGGGTGGATCACATACTCGGAAGCGGTGCTATTAAAATTTCTTCTTTACTCAACTGGCCGGGTTTAGGGAGGACTGTCCTCTCTGAAGGAGTCTTCCTGCAGCATTTCAGCTTGTTAAATTGACTTTAATGTCATTCTAACTAACATTGTAAAGCACAATATTGTGTTAAACGTTGCCCACTCAGAATCTACTACAGTGTGGTCATCCTGGAAGGATGATTCTGTCATCTGCAGGCCCTTCTTGAACTTTTGTATTTTTTTTCTCGTGTAAGTTTTTTTTTTTGTTTTGTTTTTTTCGTTGTCCTGTTGGGGGTTAAGATCAGGGCAGAGGCGATTGCTCTAAGACTGCAAGGGAAGCTCTGCTTCCCCTAAAATGTCAAAAAATAAGTGATCAAATATATGTGTGTACATACAATTGTGTGTACATGTCATTGACTAAATATGCGCTACAACGCGCTCAACTTTTATTCCGAATCAGCTTCTTATTTCTGGTTACGACGCGACTCTCTTCTCATTCATTCCCGCAGCTTCACTGTGCTTTAAACTGTGTGGACGCTGAGCATCTACAGCGCGGACGCTGGGCGTCTAGAGAGTTCAGTGTAAGTTGTCCAAATGCATTGAAACGAGACGAGTCATTGGATAAATGCTGGTTTTGTCCCGCCCACCGGACGCTCAGCGTCTCTGGTAGTCTATGGACAGTGGGCGTGTATTGGCTGGCCCGGACGCTGAGATTATCTGCATGATGATTGGATGATCTGTCTGAGGCTGAATCTCTTTTTAATTGACAGCAAAATGAGCCAATCACCGATCTTTTGGTGCAGGCGTCCGTGGGAGCATCTTTCAATTCTCATTCTTTCAATTGTCATTCTCAGACTTCTTCTAATCATCTTAGCGACACTCTCTTTGTTGAAAACGAGTAGCGACGAATTAATGTTTTATTTCTGGTGGGTTTTATTGTAGTTGCTGTAGTTGTAGGACACTAGTTAAGTCCCTGAAAAAGACACCTTGTTGGTATGACAGGGTCACTGATCATTGTCTTGAAAAGGAACGGAGAGTAGAATTCACGTAGAAATAAACGGACACATTTTATGATGTCGGCCAAAATTGAGCTTCCCCCTCCTTGACAGACTAGCAGCCACCACTGGATCAGGGGATGTTAATATGATAACTGTGAGCATGTGAAGCTTTTTGAGACGATTTTGTGATTAAAGGTTATATAAATACATTTTACTGGACTTGACAAACACTGTGGTGTTGTTAATCAGCTCTTTATTTAAAGCTGTCATCGATTACAAAATATTTTCACCTAAATTAGTGCTTGCGGCGAACTTTTTGTACTTTTTGTCCTGATTGCACCAGTGCTAAAGTTAGTTGCACCGAAATTTTGGACCACAGCACATGAACAGAGCTGCCAACCGATAGAAATTCACTTCGTGAACAATTCTTTGTTCAGTCATTAACTGAACTGCTCTATCCTCACGAGAGTTGTGGGTGTGCTGGTGGCTATCCCAGCTAACTTCGGGCAGTAGGTGGGGTATACTCTGAACTAGTTGACAGCCAATCGCAGGGCACACAGAGACAAACAACCATGAACACTCACAATCATGCCTCAGGACAATTTAGAGCATGTGTGTCACATCTGGCCCACGAGAGCCTGAAAGGACGGAACATCCAAAAATCTATAGTTTAAAATTATGTGTTAAACAAAAAATACATTTCCCAAAATGTCAAGGAAGAGAAAAGTTGATGCAAACGGGAGACTGTTTGAAGAAAGATGGGAAGGAGAATACGTGTTTTTGCTTCAAGGAGAAAGACCGGTCTTTTATGTTCATAAATGGTGTCAGCTGTCAAAGAGTATAATCTGCGTTTTCAACATTTTGACACCAAACACGGAGCGAAATATTCAGAAGGAGAATTTTTGAAGAAGTGCATGTTAAAGATCTGTGAGCAGTTGTGTCGATAACAGTTACAGACTTTTAAAAATGTGAGTTATTCAAGAAACACCACTCGGACCGAGTTAAGGAACTAGCAGAAAATCTTGCAACGCAGCTGGCCGATGTGACCCACAGCAACACAGTTTTTTCATTCGCTGTTGGTGAAAGCTATCACTTTTTATTTGAGGCGTGAAGTCAAAAACCTAAGAACTTGACCATTTATTTGTCACCCGAGTCAACCTTTATTTTGTTGTTTATGTTCGATTACATGTTGTTTATTTGCAGCTGCTTTTGCAATTATTTGCCGTTTGCATGTTTTATGTGTGGATTTGTTTGAGGACAAATTAAAAGTGTTTGTTATAACAGAGCAGTAGGAAAACATGTTTTCTATGGAGCTGTAATGTTTTTCACTTAAATAAGTAATAAATTCAGAGTTATTTAAAATTAAGGAGTAGTTACATTTATTTTATATTGCATTCAATTATATTAAGTTGTTATTATAAGTTACATCTGGCCCTTTGAAGACAGCCATTTTGCTGATGTGGCCCTTAGTGAAAATGGGTTTGACGGCCCTGATTTAGAGTGATCAATAGTTTTCCTTATTTAAAAATTCTCTCAAGAACATTATAGGACAGCACGCAGGAGTCTTATACTGTATATATATTTAATATTAATGCGTCGAAGAATAAATCACTCAAAACAATTACCTCGCATTGACATTCAAAACAATGCACATTGCACACACATACATGTGCACCAAATTATGTCTAGTGAAACTGTACAGTGAAACTCCTCTACAACGAAATCATGTTGGCAGCAAGAAATTTTTCCCAACAGGGGACTTTTCACTACAGCAAATTTTTTTCTCAGATGTACACACACACACACACACACACACACACACACACACACACACACACACACACACACACACACACACGTATGTGTACTCTTTATTATTATTCCAATAGTACATAAGTATGAGCATACACTTGTTTGACACTTCATATAGCCAGCATAGAAAGAAAAAAAAAGGGAAAGAAATTGAAAAATTTACGATCATCATTCACTTTCACTTACATCAATTTCTTGCATAATGTCTTTTACTTTGCTTCCTCCATCATTCATTTTTATTCCTTTTATCCTGTCTTCAAGCGTTAAAGCTTTTCTTTTCTTCACTACTTGGTCTGCAAAGGTCCATTTTTGTAGCCATTTTAACAATGCAACATTCGTGCTGCATCTGAAACTAATAAATACTTCCTGTACTACCGCACATGTGAAAGCTACTGTGGTGTTGTTAGAGGAATCTATGAGCAAAATTGTATCATGTTTAAAGTTTCATTTAATTTGGGCACAATTAAACGTTTGGGTGCGTATCCGGCACCCCCAAATGCCTGTGCACAAAGGTGCTGGCCACCTGGACGGAGGGCTGTTGAAGTCCACAATTAACACGTCAATGCAGGTGGGCGATCAAAGGAGAGAGGGCTAGAGTCGGTCACAAAGGGGGAATGAATAATTCGGGAACAGCGGTTGAACAACAAAAGACAGTTTGAGAACACCCGTCGCGCCCAGGCAACATTGGCCGTCCGCAAAGTCTGCAACATGTTGATTCAATGCAGACCAGACAGAAAGGCGCCAATGTACCGGTGGTTCAAAGCTTAAACCCAGGTAACCAATCCCTACCGAGGGGCCGGACCGGGGGTGCGGTATGCAAATATCGGGGGCAGTGTTTTCCTTGTATGTTACAATAAAACTCGGAATTGGCGGGAAGGGAGCTGGAGAGTGTGATCACGGAGCAACTAAACAGTCATTCGCGCTCAGAGATCCGCTCACGCCGATATTGAAGACAATTTTCCTGTGTGCCGAGTCATTTCTTTAACTTTGTCCGAGAAAATCTCTGACAGGTGTTTACTGTTGCCGTTTACGAGCTAAGCAGTAGGAGTCGCTGTAGGCTGAGGTCGGATTAGACTTTTGCGGAAGGCTTGTTTTCGTTGTAGTGAATGTCGTTGCGAGGCAAGGGCAGAGAAAAAGATTTCGTACAACGCAGCAGGGATATTTTTCGTTGTAGGGGGAGCAGAAAAGTGGGAATGGTTTTAATGCATAAAGATTTTTTCACACTTGGGGGTATTTTCGCCCATGTAGGTTTCGTAGTAGAGGAGTTTCACTGTAAATATATTTGATATTCATACTTCAAAGAATAGATCACAAAAATATTGACTGAGCAGTAACATTCAAAACAATACCCACTGCGCGCGCACGCATATGCGCGCGCGCGCACACACACACACACACACACACACACACACACACACACGCGCACACACGCACACACGCACACACACACACACACACACACACACACACATATTTTTCATGAAATTCAACACCCCAAACATGTCACTGCGAATGGCCATTTCATGGGAAGACATTTTTAAGGACTAAAATAGCTACACTTTTGCCAGACCCGATAACAATCCAAGCAAGTCCCGCTTGTCTCACTCTTGCCCGGGATGTTAAAAGTGCGGTATAAAGTCACAACACCTCATCGATTTGTACGGTTGGCCATGTCCATTAAGTCCACATATAGCCGTCAGTAACTTTGTAACTGTAAAAATTACAGTTAAAAAGGAAAAGGCAAGGCTAGGCATCACACTTCGGTGTCCGCCCCGAAGACGCCACCCTCGAGGCGGGGGCCAGAACAGTTATGCGAGGTGAACGCCAAGCTCTCCAGCTGCGGCTCTCATTCAAGTGAATGGGACCCAGCCAGAGGTGCTTGTGCTTTCACAAAAATTTCCCCCACGCGGCAATATTTATAATCAATATGGTTATTCAACTTGAGGAGACTTCTGATTGTTGTACGTGTACAACCTGTAACTATTTTTCAGTAGCCATATACTGTATTGATTGAAAATGTGATCTGTGAAGAAAAATGCTACACATTTCATTGTGAAAGCTGTGAATGTAACTGTACCTTGACTGCTGCAGGTCCAGTCAGCCAGTGCTGAACTTTGAATCAGCGGAGTGACTGCTGGTTTAGTCTGCTGAGCCAGACAGATTGCTGTAACCGCAGTGCTCCTTCCATCACAGTCTACCTCCCTTGAAATATCTCTGGCACCATTTCCACTCTCTCCTGAGTTGAGCACATAACCAAACCTGGCGGAGGTAGTGCTCTGTGTGTCTATAGTGTAGCTGTGCCCAGCAACACAACACCACACTGCTTTGACTGAGCCCCAGCACTGCCCCTCAAGAACCTCCTTCAGATCAGGGCAAGATTTGCAAGCCTCTCCATGATGATGAGCCCATGACACAAGGTTGTGAAGGCACGCAGTGTCTGAGGAAAGTGTTTGTGAAACTGGAAGGAAAAGAAAATATAACAACAAAAATGTCTCAGATTGAAGCAAATTGTTAAAGTAACTTTGAAGTTCTAACAATAAGGACAAACAGGTGATGATTTTTCTTACTTGTTGACCCATCGTTTATCAATGAGTCCGAAAACATTGGATTGTGCCTGAGAAAAAAAGCATAAATAATTATTGTAGATTTACAAGGAAAATTAAAATACACATCAAAGTAACTACAGTAAATTCTGACACCAAATATGGTGCTTACAAAGTCTCACCTGTTAGAATTGTCTTTCCCAAGAGGCAGGTGATTAACCATCTGCAAAAACCTGACCAAAATATTGTGGCACTTATAGAACTCGCTGTGACATTTCTTGCAAACAAATTCCGATAATCGAGGGTCAGGGTCTAACTGCACTCCAACCAGTTGCTGGAAGTCAACATGGAATACAGGTGGTGACTGGTCAACAGCATATGCTTCGTCATGAACAATATCAGGAAAATCCTGAGGCCATTTGTTGAAGGCAGGCAGTAGACTCCGTGGAGAAAACTTGCCATGGCACAATCTGCACATGTCAGTGGATATTCCTTTGGGGATGAAATCAAACATCAGTTGGAAAATTATGGTGAAAATTCCGTTCGTGTTCAGTGAAAAGTGTCATTACAAAACATGGTTTAAATATGCTATAATTTAAAGTATTTATAATAGCATTGCTTAACTTTCACCATCGCCATCCCTCCCAGTTACAATGCATATTTCAATAGACACTCGAACTTTCCAAGCAGTAAACTGTTTGACAAAATACTTTCAACTTAAAAATCCATCCGCCACTCACTGGAGGATTTTGACTTGACATCTGAATGCTTGTGCTTGTCAGTCAAAGTGTAGGTAGAACCTGTTTTGTCATCTCTATGACGCAGGTCAGATGTTACTGCAGTCATATGACTGTTTCTCTGAGTTTTCCTTCTACTTCCACATGGTCTCTTCCCCTCACAGGCTCTCCTGGAATGCTGTGATAGCTCGGATGACTTTAGGGATCTACTTTTCTTCTTCATGGTCTACTACTCGACTTTCAGCAGTTGATGCAGATGATGGATCACCGATGGCCCTGCTGATACAAAAATACAATATGATTCAAGTTCTAAAGAGGAAAATTCAGTTCAAAGAAAATATAACAACAAAAATGTCAAGTGAATAGGACCCAAACAAAGGTTGGCTTTGGTGATGTGGATGTTCGATGCTGCACAGTTGAACCTTTTCTTGGGAGCTGTCCTTGGACCACAGGGTTGAATGCTCATGAGGAGTTTGGATTGTGAGTACCGGTCTATAAATGAGTGTGTGTGTGTGTGTGTGTGTGTGTGTGTGTGTGTGTTATATTTATATATATATTTTCCTTGTCACACCCCTTGGGTGGTGTACGTCCGACATTCAGCTTGGGTCCTCTACCAGAGGCCAGGAAGCGTGAGGGTTCTGCGCAGTATCTTTGCTGTTCCCAGCACTGCGCTTTTCTGGACTGAGATGTCCGATGTTGTTCCTGGGATCTGTTGCAACCACTCATCTCGTTTGGGGGTCACTGCCCCGAGTGCTCCGACTACCACAAGCACGACTGTCACCTTTACTTTTCAGGCCAGGCTCTCTCCAGCTCCTCTCTGAGCCCTTGGTATTTCTCCAGTTTCTCATGTTCCTTTTTTCTGATGTTTCCATCACTTGGGATCGCTACATCCACGACAACGGCCTTCCTCTGCCCTTTATCTATGATCACGATATCTGGTTGGTTCACAATTACCATCTTGTCAGTCTGGATCTGGAAGTCCCACAGGAACTTCGCTCGGTCATTCTCCACCACCTTTGGAGGTGTTTCCCATTTTGACCTTGGGGTTTCCAGTCCATACTCCGCACAGATGTTTCGGTTGACTATGCCAGCCACCTGATTATGGCATTTTATGTCAGCCTTCCCTGCCAGCATCTTATACCCTGCAGTTATGTGTTGGATCGTCTCAGGTGCCTCTTTGAACAACCTACACCTTGAGTCTTGTCTGGTGTGGTATATCTGGGCCTCAATAGCTCTGGTGCTCAGGGCCTGCTTCTGAGCAGCCAGGATGAGTGCCTCTGTGCTGTCCTTTAGGCCAGCCCTCTCTAGCCACTGATAGGACTTCTTGAGATCAGCCACTTCCGTTATGGTCCGATGGTACATCCCGTGTAGGGGCTTGTCCTCCCATGATGGTCCCTCTTCCAGCACCTCATCCTCTGTTCCCCATTTTCTGAGAGATTCTCTGAGTACGTCATCCGTTGGAGCCTTCTCCTTGATGTATTCATGGAGCTTGGATGTTTCATCCTGGACAGTGGCTCTAACACTCATTCGTCCAATCCCTGGCCTCCTTCCTTACGGCCTGCGTACAGTCTCAGGGTGCTGGATTTGGAATGGAACCGTCCATGCATGGTGAGGAGCTTTCGGGTCTTAACAACCATGGTCTGAATCTCTTCCTTTAGCCACCTTATTATTCCTGCAGGGTATCGGATTACTGGCAGGGCATAGCTGTTTATTGCCCGGGTCTTGTTCTTGCCATTGAGCTGGCTTCTTAGGACTTGCCTCATCCGCTGGAGGTGTTTGGCCGTAGCCGCTTTCCTTGTTGCCAGTTCGAGGTTGCCATTGGCTTGTGGTATACCGAGGTACTTGTAGCTGTCCTCAATGTCTGATATTGGTCCTTCAGGGAGTGAGACCCCTTCAGTGTGGACTACCTTGTCTCTCTTAGTCATCATCCGACTACATTTCTCAAGCCCGAATGACATCCCGATGTCACTGCTGTAGATCCTGATTGTGCGGATCAGGGAGTCTATGAGGGACATAGACAAGTCTTGAGGGTCATCAAGATGTCTTTTGGCAAATGTGATATGAGCCTTTGTGTTCTTTTTGGACGGCAATGTTTTTCGCCTGGGCACTCTCCCATTGATGCCATATTTGGTCAGTGTCTTTCTTATGGTTGAGTGGTGAACACTGATCCGAACTGAGGTCAGCAAGCTCTGGAGTTATTTGGATGTTGATCTAGGTTCTTTTGCAACCTTGTGGATGATACATCATTACACTCTTGGAGTAATTTTAGCCGGTCGACCATGCCTGGGAATGTTTGGCACTGTTACATGTTTTCGCCATTTGTGAATAATGGTAGTGAGAGTGGTTCATGGAGCCTGAGAGTCTTGGAAATGGCTTTGTCACCTTTTCTAGATTTCAATTTTAGTTATTTATATTTCAATAACTTTTTTTATCTAATTTCTTCTCAAATTTCTTTGGATGGTGGCATGATGCGTTTTTTTTCCTGAAATCTTGTAGCCTACTTCACTTTGTCTGACAGACTCTATTCACATGATTTTTTTGATTCAACAAATGTGGTGTTGCCTGTGAAATTGACGTCAGCTTTCCCAAAACTGTCATTAGTCACAGTTATTTTGTGATCCAACTTTTTCTTAGAGGGTCAGAAAGGTTTGGATTTCTTTTTTGTGCCTTGATAAATTGAATTGTCATTAAAAACTGCATGTTGTATTTCTTTTGAGTTGTCTCTGAGTGATAATAAAAAGGGTTTGATTATTTGAAACCTATGTGTGGATAGATGCCCACGACCCACCAAAAAAAACAGAAAAATTGAAATAAGGAGGAGGGGGGGGGGGCAAATACTTTTTCACAGCACTGTCTGTACATATTTTTTTATTTGATTTGACTTTTTATTTGGTCTCCCGTAGGAGAAACTTGTCTCGGACGACATGCCCTCTGTGCTGCTACATGCATTGAACAATACATACACATCTGCTACACAACATACATTGGACACAGGACAATATACAGTAAATATTCCCATCTACAGAGTTCTTTCAAAAGGAAATTTCCTCACCCGGACGAAAAACCCATGCATTAAAATTTCGACTACGATGTGACATTAACGATCATTTAATAACAATGGAATTTCCACTACCCAGAACCTGGAAGCCATACAGAAGCACGCAGTGGCGCAAACACAAGCAAGTCCCACTCGATACTTTCTTTCCACCATCTCACTGTCTCTAACTCGACCTCCCCTCGATCGCCACCCAAGACAGCGTTGCTCAGCTGATGTCATGCAATGAACTTTTAAGCCAGCCACGGGACGCTTCGTAGTCCTCAATGGCCATAGGTAGCTCTCAAAGGCTAAAAACCTTACGCTAACTGGAGCGCTTCTCTCTCATTAGCGCTCCAGTTAGCGTAAGGTTTTTAGCCTGATAACAAGTAAAGCATTTTCAAGGAAAAGCAATTTACTCTGAGCAGCTAATCGGATGCATTCCACTCTATCTTCTACGGATTGAGCTTCAGTATCTACACACATAGACAGTGAGGTCCCTCTTGGCCAATCGGAGGCCAGGATGATGCTCGGTAAGCCAATGGCAGAGCAGCTATCAGTATGTTGCGTTCAGGAAACTCGCAGCTGTGACCGAAATAAACATCGTTCACGATGTAAAGCAGTGTGGTGGTTGCTGTTACCATTTCCGAACGAAGCAGTAGAGGTCGCTGTTGGATTAGACTTCGTCTTAGTGAATGTCTTCGGAGCAGAGAAAATGATTTCGTATAACGCAACAGGGGGTTTTTCGTTGTATGGGGGGCATTAGAATTGGAATGGTGTGAATGCATGAATATTTTTTCACATTAGGGTGTATTTTCGCCCATGTAGGTTTCGTTCTAGAGGAGTTTCACTGGACTTGCATGTTCATAAAGGACATGTACCATGCTCATTTCCCACAACAGGAAATTCTTTTATAAGGAAGGATTGGACAGCGCAAATATTATTCCTTACTAGAGATTATTTCCTGTATCGTCTTCACACAATGGACAATATACAGGTACAGTAAATATTCTCTAGTGCGGACTTGTGTTTGCGCTGTCCAATTTGTCCTGATAACAGAAATTCCTCATTTGGGAAATGAGCATGGTACATGTCCTTTATGAACCTGCAAGTATGTTGACAAAATGCACGTGTAACAACACAATCAATAAAATACAAAAATATACTGTCCAAAAACTGTTTATACAACAAAAACTGCAATACAGGTGTATCCCAAAAAAATTCACAACAGTAAAATACGTACAGTATTTTAATGTTTATTTTTCTTCTGTCTTGGGAAAAGAAGTGTGTCTATTTTGGATTGTTTGGTTGGATGCATTCTTTGGTTTATGACAATGTTTGCCTGCGTGTCATACAGTTTTGTTGCTAGTTGCAAGTAACTGTCCCGTTGATCACCGATGTCTGGTAATTCTTGTGCATACTGAAGGATTTGTTGCTATTTGCATTGCTTCCTCGCTGGATGGTGGCTTGTCATCAGGAGTTGAATCG
>NW_017806178.1:25973-33580 GCF_001891065.2 Hippocampus comes | reverse complement strand
TATATATGTATATACATATACACACACACACATATACACAGTCAAACCTTGGTTTTCGACCAAAATCTGTTGCAGAAGGCTGTTCGAAAACTGAATTGTTTGAAAACTGAAACCATGTTTCCCATTAGAATCAATGTAAAAAAAAAAAAAGTAATCCGTTCCAAGTCAAGAAAACAACTTTTTTAAAAGCATTTTTTCAACTATTTTACAACATAAACTGTATACAGAAATAATCTCTAGTAAGGAATCATATTTGTAATAAGAAAGCAGGTAAAAACAAACTACAAACATTGTGTATGTTTTATTTTTACCAATTTTCACATAAACATTGACATTGTAACATAAAAATTGAACATCTATCTCTCTCTCTCTCCAAGGAAGCATATTTGTAATAAGAAAGCAGGTAAAAACAAACTACAAACATTGTGTATGTTTTATTTTTACCAATTTTCACATAAACATTGACATTGTAACATAAAAATTGAACATCTATCTCTCTCTCTCCATCTCTCTCTCTCTCTCCCTCTCTCTCTTTCTCTCTCTCACCATGACAATTGTAGATTGCATTCTTTTACACCTTGAATTTATAAACCCTAAAGTAATGGCTGTAACTATGGACACTCTGTCTGCAATCCTACACTAGGGTACGAGGTAACATCCCTCCATCCATTTTCTGAACCGCTTTATCCACACAAGTCCAGTCTCGTCCATATTAATAGTTTGCTGGGGAAGACATTCCTCGGCCTTGTTGAGATTTTCAAACTCAACTTTAAACTTTTCGGCAGCTTCCTTGTCTGAACTGGCTGCCTCCCCATGACGAATCACTTCTTTTCCTCAACTTTTCGAACCATCCTCTGCTTGCTTTAAAATCAAACTCTTCAGGAGCAATGGTTGGATCCTTTTTTGATCAACTCTCCATACAATTGTCTTCTTTTGCCACAAATCGTATCTTGGCTAAGACTGTCCCCTGCTAGCTGTTTCTCATTTATGAAAATAAGCAAATGTTTCTCCACTTCCTCTAATATTTGTGGCCTTTGTTCACTAAACACACGAGATCCTTTACCACATTACTGACTTTATGATGGTCTTTCTTTTTTAGGATGCTGCTGATTTCGGCATGCCGAACTCCTTAGCCAACACAGACACATGCACACCTGATTCATATTTCACAATCAAATCTTTCTTACATTCTATAGTTTTGCGCTCTATTTTCATCTTTTTTCAGCACCTTTACTACTTCCACTTGCTTTCTTTGGTGCCATGCAGAAATAACAGTCCAATTTGCGTCGATCTCAACAAACACGTCTGCTTTGAAAAAAATCTTTATTGAACACGCCTGCTCACAATGGACGCACAATGGACGCTCTTTTTTTTTTTTTTTAATCTTTGAACACGTCTGCTCACAATGGACGCACAATGGAGGCTCTTTTTTTTAAACTTTGAACACGTCTGCTCACAACGGAGGGGTCACTTCTTCGTCAACCCGAGGAAGCGTCACTTCCTCATGTTAGAAAGTCGAGAAAAGTCGAGTGGCGCATTCAAGTGCAGTTTGGTCGAGAACCAAATTTCAGTCGTCATCTAAGGCATAAAAAACTCGAAATTTTTGGTCGAAAAACGATTTGGTCGAGAACAGAGATGTTATATTGTAAATATGTTATGTTATATTGTAAATATTCCCATCCCCGGAATTCTATGAAAAGGAATTTCCTTCACCCGGAACAAAAACCTGTGCATTAACATTTTGACTACGATATTACATGTTACCGGAATTTACATAAGCGGAAATTCCACTACCCGTAACCCGGATTGAGACGTCATGCCGCGGGAGCTTAAATACACGCAACGCCCACCCGATGCTCCGGAACGACGACACTGAGATACATTTTCACTTCGCGTTTTTTGATCATCAGATTTGAAACGACGACGTGTAAGTGAGTTTTTATTGGCGTGCGTTTTACTGTAATTGTGAATGATTTTAACTTTATTCACTAAACGTCCTGTAGAACGCGGCACAAGCTTAAAAGCAGACACGATCGAAGAAACGTGTTCACTTCGCCGTTTTCATTCATCAGATTCGAAACGAAGACGTGTAAGTGACTTTTTATTGCCGTGCGTTTTACTGCAATTGCGAAAGATTTTAACTTTATTCACTTACGTCGTGTAGATCATGGCATCGAAACGTACATTTTTCAGAGGTGGTCATGAACGCCTCTCAAGTTGAAAGGACGCCTCTCGAGTTGAATGGAAGGAGCGTAGCACCATCTAGTGGACGCATTGTAGATTGCGCCTTTTAATGCGGGGCATCTAATATATGAAACAAATTTACAAAACAGCCATTCATTGAAGGTGCGCCTCATAATCCAGTGCGTCTTTTCGTGCGGAAAATACGGTAGCCACTCCTTGTCAAAGCCTGCTAAAGCTCTTGCCTCCGCAACCCGACCCCGGATAAGGGTCGAAATCGGATAGATGGATGGACTGTCAAAGCCACTGGCTTGTGTGTTTTTTAAGACGATATGGAAAGAGGAATTTAAAAAAAAAAGTTTCAGTCACGTAGACGTTGACTTTGTGTTATTATGCTCCTAATTGGAAATGGATTGATGTAGCCTCCACGACTTGTCCTGTCCTGCATTGCGGCCCTCACTATCACCGGTGTTTCAGATCAAATTTCCACATGTCACCACCACGAATAATTATATTAGATTACACAGCAGGCAAGTGCTGCCTTCCTGTTAGGACAGCCACCAACCAACTATAGGCTGGACACTTTAGGACACATACGTCATGAGGTGACGGCCATTCACAAAGCAACAGAACAGAAGGAGAAGTATATTAAAGATGGTAGCACCTAAAAAAAACTAATAAAGTTACAAAAACTAAAATAATATGGTTTAGATAGAGAGTTGAAGAAATATATATATATATACATATACACACACACACATACACACACACATATATACCCACACACACAGTGATCCCTGCTCCAACGCGGTTCACTTTCCACGGCTTTGTTGTTTCACGGATTTTTTTTGTGCAGTTTTTTTAATGCTTTTAAACAGTGAATTGCGTTCTGCATACCTGATTGGCTAAGGCACTGACCGACATGAACAGTCTCCGCACCTCGTCTCTGTACAGCTTGCCAGCCTCAGAGAGATCATTCAATCATCATGAAGAAAAGCTGAGCTTCTGCACGCCCACTGTCCATAGACTCCCAGAGACACTGAGCGTCCAATGGGCGGGACAAAACCAGCATTTATCCAATGACTTGTCTCGTTTCAATGCATTGGGACAACCTAACTGAACTCTCTAGACGCTAAGCGTCCGCGCTGCAGACGCTCAGCGTCCACACAGTTTAAAGCACAGTGAAGCTGCGGGAATGAATGAGAAGAGAGTCGCGTCGTAACCAGTAATAAGAAGCTGATTCAGCGGAACAAAAGTTCAGCGCATTGTAGCGCATATTTAGTCAATGACATGTCCACACAATTGTACATACGCGCATATATTTGATCACTTACTTTTTGACATTTTAAGGGAAGCTGAGCTTCCTTTGCAGTCTTAGAGCAATCACCTTTGCAAGCTCTGCCTTGCTGTGTCCTCAAGCGACACACACACACACCCACATCTATATCATATACACATCTATAAACACACACATGCACATACGTTATATATGTATATATATACATATACACACACACACACACACACACACACACACACACATACGTTTGTTTGTGTATTTATTGGCAGGAGGTGAAGGGAAATCTTAAAAAAATCAAACAGTCATCATTCAGCACAATTTACATGTTCAAAGGAAGTAGGAAGAAACACATTTCAAAAACATGCATGGCAGGTCTAAATTGTCCGTAAGTGTGATTGTGAGCGCAAATGGTTGTTTGTCTACATTTGCCCTGCAATTCGCTGGCAACCTGTTCAGGGTGTACCCTACCTACTGCCTGAGACAGCTGATTTAGGCTCCAGCATGCCCGCGACACTCGTGAGGATCAGCCGATTAGAAAATGGATGGATGGGTAGAATATCAGATATTAATGGAAGTATTTTTGTTGGATGTCTGGGATGGCGTAGTGTGGCCAATATCTGATCTGGTTCCTAGATAATTAAAATTGAAATTTGGATTCTTTTTTTCAAATCTTTCAGAGGCGTTTTATTGTGAAATGCAACATAGGATCTTAATTCAAGTATTTTGTTCGGATACATGAGTTGGCCCAGTGTATATCAGAACTGGTCTGGTTAAGGGATAATGAACAATGACTTTTTTAATGTTTTTTTTTTTTTTTTTTTTTTAATAGCAGGTGTAATTTTATTTATTGATGCAGAGCTAACATCAATTCCTCTTTCTATCTCAACTTCAGACACTTTCTAGATGCAATTCTCAGACTTCCTGTGTGAACTCATAATGTCCTGACTGAAGAGAAGTTGTTTTATGACATAATTTTAAATCCAAACCACTGATGAGCATGCATTAGTTCAGGGTTAGGGAACTCCGGTTCCTCGAGAGCAGTATCCTGTCTGTTTTAAATCCTTCCCTTTTCCAACATTCCTGATACAAATGATCAACTCATCGGCAAGCTCTGTAGGGGCTGAAACAATTATAAATAAATGAATCAGGCGTGTTGGAGCAGGGAGTGATATAAAATAGGCAGGACATGGCTCTCGAGATAACGGCGTTCCCTACCCTTGCATGAGTAGTTCACAGCTTTTATTTTGAAGAAAGCTAACGCCGCTTGCTTGCTGGCCGAGGAAAATCGTAATGAACAGTCTTAACAATTGCTGTGGCTGCTGGCTTTACTTCAATTATGCAAGTGGAGCCTGGCCTGACCGCAGTGTTAAGACGAGGTTTCTCCTAAAAGTCTCAAGAAGCTTGAACAAAAATGAACATCCGTTCAAAAAACAAACGCCAGAATACACACAAACGTTCATCAGGCAGAAATACACGACGTTCACTTCATTTTTGTCCAAAATATGAAGGGGTTCGCGAACTTTTCATGCATTGATCATGATCATTGGTCGTGATTTCGTTAAAGTCCATCACTGGCAATCGAATGGATTTTTCAACAACGGCGTTTGTGTGGTATGATACAATAAATGTATTTCGATAAACCTAATGAATGTGGGGTACATTTCAATTAAAAAGCCGACGGCTCAGTTTGGAGACTGACAAGGAATATTAAGTAACGTTACACCAATGTTCACAGGTGCTTTGCCTAATTAGGCCCAGTTGACGACTGCGTCTCGGTAAACATTGTCGTATGCATCTCGTATCAAGGCTTACCTCGGAAAATCCCAGCTGAGGTAACATCTCATTCGATAGATAAAGGTTTGTCACTGTATCATCTCTCTTGCACTGCCATTTGTAAACATTACATTCCGGAAATTCTGTTTTCTTCTTCGACACTTCGCGCTACCAGTTTAGACAATAGTGACATCTATTGAAACAACCAGTAAACGCAAATTGGGATGGGAAAAATAATGCTGCATTCTCCGAAACTGTGAAATCGACTTTATGCCACTCGGATTGTCCCTCTTCCCACCTCAAAGTGTTTGAGGCTAATCTTAACAACAAATATGTCTGATTCCGATCCATCTTTTTTCTTCTGGTTCACCCGAACCCATTTAACCTCCAGCAATCCTTCTTCCTTTAATTTTTACTGAATTAATTTTATAATAAATAAAGACATATGTTTATCATCTTGTAAATTAGGTTTTGCTATTCACGGTCTGTGTCTCTGTTGGGGTCGCCATTGCCAAGCGATGTCAGACTGAAGTTGGTCTTTGAGGTCGGGGTCCCTTCTGACGACCAACTTGGACCTTCCAGTTCTATTCAGTTCAAAGGCGTTCCAGCGCACTTTTACTGTTTGAAGGTCAGATAATTTGAACTTCCCATCTTCCCCAAATGCAGCATTCATGTAAATTTGACAACAACAACAACAACAACAACAACAACAACAACAATAATAATAATAATAATAATAATAACAATAATAACATTGTTGTTGTCAGTGTTTTTAAGAAGACATTAAGTTCAGAGGAAAGTTAGCGTAAAGCATACAGTTTTTGTTTATTTTTAATTCGATACGAACTTCTCGTCAAAACGTGGCTTTGGAAAAGTGTCGCGTGGCAAGAAAACATCCATTGTACTGCATGTCTTCATTCGGGCAAGAGGCTGGTTCACACTTGCTGATCTTGTAGATTTAGCCACGAACGGGAAGAACCTTACCGAAATGTCTACACCAGGTGGCAGCATTTACCTGTATTACGCAAGGATACGAAGCAACGAAGAAGAAAGAGCAAACTGAGACTACAGAACTGTACACTCAAAGACGTCAAATGGCTATCGCTGACCGGAAGACCCTTCAAACCGCCATGAAAATGGCTCAAGTTGCAATTTACCTGGGCGGAGGAAACAGGCACAAGGTAGTTTTCGATACAGCTGGGCGACAAAGTTGTTATTGCGGACTTTAATGACGGCCGCGGTAAAAAATTCAGTGACATGCCACAGCATCAGGAAGGGTAGGCGGCGAGCTGTCAACGATCTCGTTGTAACCTCCGAAAGATACTAAGGCAAAGATAAAAGCTGGAAACCTATTCGTTTGAGCAAAATTCCACGTGATTTAAGAGACAAGACCGTGCGTGCGTGCGTACAGCTGTGTAAATGTCCGTACCGGGTGTGTAAATATGACCATACTTTCTGTGCGCGGACTGCAATGTTTTCTGACGGCTTTTGGCCGTCCGGTTTTACTGCGGTCAAGCCAGCCTCCACTCGCAAAATCGAAGTCAAGTGAGCCGCCACTGCGATTGTCAATACTGTGCATTACGGTAATCTGCCGCCAGCGAGTGGCATTGGCCACCTTCAAAATAAAAGTGCCTCCACTAATGCATAAACCTCATTTGTTTGGGTTAAAAGAAATTAATAAAAATATAAAATAAGTAATTTCTTGGCTGTCAGCTAACGATACGTTCACCCCGGAAGAACAAGAACTCTCAGAATAGCACAAAAAAAGCATTCTCAAATGGAGATAGAAAAGTTAATCTGAAAACATGTTGACATTTTCGACCGTTTTAGGAAAATTCCTAAAAATAGAATGTTCGTTATCCCATGAGAGCTGTAGGTCTGGGGGATAACTACAGCACTCCCAGTGTCCAACCCGACCACTTTCACGCCAGGTATACAACCACAGTACTGGCATTCAGATCGAATGTTCCATTACCAATTAAAATGCCTCTCAAATATGACATTTTGATCTCCTCTCCTTATTTCAAAAGATTCTTAAAATGAATTTCAGTTATCCCTTAATCAAACCAGACCTGGAGGACACTAGAGCAGCCCAGGTATCCAACCAGACCACCCTCATTCGGATCTGATGTCCTCTGAAAAGTGACAAGGTGGCCTGCGTTCTGACATGACCTGCATTCTAACATGTTGATCTTTTCGCCCATTTTTAGAACATCCTAAAAGAAGTAATACAGCACCCGGCTCTCCACTCAGACCACCCTCGTCCGGATCCGATGTTGCATTTTGAAATAAAAGGCCTCTGAAAACGGGCATGTTGACCTGATTTCTGACAAGTTGGCCTGTCGGTCTGGGG
>NW_017806178.1:21692-25139 GCF_001891065.2 Hippocampus comes | reverse complement strand
TATTATCAGTGGCTTGTATCTCTTCCAGTGGACAGGCTATTATGCCAGCGGGGTATTTGATTACTGGCAGGGCGTAGGTGTTAATGGCCTAGATCTTCATCTTGCTGTTTAGCTGACAATGCAGGATCTGCCTCACCCATCTATTAGCCAATCCGCTTATTCTCGCGAGGGTCACGGGCGTGCTGGAGCCTATCTCCGTTGTCATCAAATAGTAAGCGGGGTACACCCTAAATTGGTTGCCAGCCAATTGCAGGTCAGAAATAGACAAACAACCATTCACACTCACAGTCACACCAAAGGAGGAAACTAGAGGACCTGGCGAAAACCCACTCTGGCCATTGTGATTTTAAAGGAATGTTGGAAGAAATTGTCATTCAAAAATGCAAAAACTGGTCGAGAGTAAGGATAAGAAAATTGTCGCATATATATCAGTTTCTGGGCGGCCCGGTAGTCGAGTGGTTCGCACGTTGACTTCACAGTGCAAAGATACTGGGTTCAATTCCAGCTCCGGCCTTTCTGTGTGGAGTTTGCATGTTCTCCCCGTGCTTGCATGGGTATTCTCCGGGCCCTCCGGTTTCCTCCCACATTCCAAAAACATGCATGGCAGGCTGATTGAACACTCAAAATTGTCCCTAGGTGTGAGTGTGGGCGCGAATGGTTGTTCGTTTCCGTGTGCCCTGCGACTGGCTGGCAACCGATTCAGGGTGTCCCCCCCACCTACTGCCCGAAAACAGCAGGGATAGGCCCCAGCACCCCCGCGACCCGAGTGAGGATCAAGCGGTTCGGAAAATGAATGAATGAATATCAGTTTCTTAATTAATTTGAGATATCAATAACATGATCACTGTCTGAAAATATCACACATAGTAACATTATATAAGGTAATTTAAACAGATGTGTTTTTTCAGGCGTGTATCAAATTGGGAGCCCTTTGCAGTAATCAGTGCCCAAGGAGTAGCTCTCACTTTCAAAATGGTCGGTGACCCATGAACTACAGATACGTAATATGTCTAGCATGTATGAAGACAAGCACTATATTTGTCTTCTATATAAGATAGAAGAAACTACAATGTAATTACTGTTTGACTGATATCATTCTTGCATGTGTACAAACCATTCAATTATTAATGAAGGCTTGGCAGGTTATCAATGATTTAAGTCATCCTGCTGATTCACGATCTTAGGAATATGGAATTTAATACAGTTAGACATTTAACTGATGGTGGAAGTGAACGAACCATCAAGGTCAGAAAATTGAAGTGTTTTTTTTTTTACTCACTTTTCACATGATATTGCAACATTCTGGATGAGTTCTGCACATTGTACATATGTAATTAATTTCCGACAGTGCTTATAAAATAAATATGTTTGCTTCTTTTAGAAACAAGGTCCAAGGAGTTACATGTAGACACATTGTAGAAAAACAATAGAATTCCATCCTTTACAAGGTCATCCTGTGAGCAAATCTTATATCATAAAAGCATGCTTATTGTAATTAGTTTTTTTCTGCTTTGTAGATAAAGGATTCATAGCTACATTTCAGCCTTAATTTGGTACTATAATTGCTTCAGAGTGGTATAAATTCCAGTTGTGTTCAGCTAATTTAAATGCATAATAACAAGTTGAACCCCTGTGGTGAAACACAGTAGCAACAGCTTCCCTGAGATTTGCTTCAGTTGATATCCGGGAAGCAATTATTAATGACAATTAGTAACCAGCAAAATGGTGAAATTATTTGTATTTGTTTTCTATCTTGGTGTTTTTGTGTTTGTTTTACAACTTATTGAATGTATTCAAGAAATGCAGTATATATAAAGAATATGAGACATTTGATATAAAAAGTAGAAAGAACAATTATATATATACAAACCGAAAGGTGTATAAATAGATAAGTACAGTACACATAAGTGTAAAAGTATTTGATGATATCTAGATTTTTTTTCTTTTCTTCTTTGTATTGAAAAAAGATCAATTCATATACTGTTGCATAACAAGGGGTAGGACTAGATAAGTTATTCACTTCTTCCTACTCCTTTAAACATAAAACTGTGATGAAGTCTTTATTTTTCTTTTCTTTTCTTTTCATAGTTTTTACTTTCCTTCACTTTTGTCAATCTGTTTTTGTATTGTATGTTGTATATGTTCAATAAACAATAAAGTACTTATTTTATATTTATATTAATTTCTTTTTACCCAAACAAATGACGTTTATGCATTAGTGGAGGCGCTTTTATGACGTTTTTGCATGAGTGGATGCACTTTTATTTTGAAGGTGGCTAACGCCACTCGCTGGCCCAGATTACCGTAATGCAGAGCACTGACAATCGCAGTGGCGGCTCACTTGACTTCAGTTTTGCGAGTGGAGGCTGGCTTGACCGTAGTCCGGTTTTGAAGGTGCTGGGACATCCATACAAGGTTGAAATATGGTTCAGAAATGGTTGGTGTGGACCAAATTTAAACAATTTTTATACACAAAATTACACATTGACTCAATGACTGGAACCATGAAAGTATGCAATGAAAATGTTTAAATCAGCATTAAATCGTTTGAATAATTGTCTTGCAATGTGAGGGTGTTCAAATACGGTACCATTGAAATAGGTGTGTTGTATCAAGTCTGGATTGTTAAATGCCATGTCGAACATTACACTACACACATCCTCTCCCGTGTGCATGGGTGCACACATAACATGCCACGCACATAGCATGCCATGATGAGCAAAAACCATAATGGCCCATAAGATGAATGAAACAGAAAAATAAACAGAGATGAAAGTCTTCCGGATTTTCCCGGAATTCCGGGTTTTTCACATTTTTATGAAAATCTCTCCGGAGAATTGAGGAACATTTGCCTAAAATTAATCCGGATATTAGTTGACAACATTGAACGAAGACGCATTTGAGTTCGTTGTTTTGCTTTCACGAGCGTAGCCATGTTGAGACACTAACACTAGTAACAGTAGATATTTTCGTCTCTTAATCAACACATTTGCTAAACCCCAGTGGAACGAATAAAAGACACCGTGGACAAGACAGTTGTCGTAAAAAATATATTCGGACAAAAAGGGAAACACACAGATTGGCAGAAAAACGTGTCTGTCCGACTTCGAGTGTCGTCTCGGCTAACTTAGCTTAGCTGTTGTCATGTGTGACGTCATTTGCGGCGGCGCTGATTGGTTGAAATCAAAAGACGCGCTTGCGTACATGTTTGTGCTGATGCACGTACAGTCGAGAGCAGCGGACTAGCTCGAGTGGCGTTGCCACAACAGTAATACCCTCGCCTCGCATTCTCATGGCCTCGCCATATCTCTGAGATTTCGAAATTTAGACGAGAATGGAAGCCACAAAGGGTGTATGAGCCCGATCACTTAACTTGATTTGCAGGCCCGAGCCCGAAGCAAACCCGAGATTTCATATTTTATTTGTGAGGACTCGGGAGGAGGAGGG
>NW_017806178.1:10455-15684 GCF_001891065.2 Hippocampus comes | reverse complement strand
ATATACATATATATATAAACATACACACACACACACACACACACACAGTGTATATAATTTTTTTATTTTTTCCGGAATTTTATGGAAAGTCCACTTTCATCTCTGAATAAAGTAGATACAAGAATTTGTGTGTTTGTGAAAAGGAAAAAACTGCCTACCTTAGTCGAGACCTGACGCTGAGGCATGGGACAGACTTATGCAGTGTTTTAAGTGCAAGTACATCACAACCGTAGCTCACGTGTACCGTTTTAAAATGTTAATTCTGGCACTTTAGATTCCCTTTGATTTGTGTGAAGACCGGAGCCAGCGCAGACTTTCAGGCAGGAGGGGGGACACTTTGTCGGGCCCTGCGGATTTCTTCATCTTCTGCTGCTTGAAGAGGCATCTCACATCCTGTCCGTGGACCTCTCGGGCAGGGGATGAGGGCAGGGGCGTGGATAGGATCGTTTCTGGTAGGGGTGGGCAGATGTGGGAAGAGGGGATGTCCTTTTCAAATCTGCAAAAGGCCTTGTTTAGTTCATCAGCCAGACCCTGATTGTTCACTGCTTCGGGGGATGGTGTCCTATAGTTTGTGATTGCTTTCAAGCCATTCCACACAGGTGCAGAGTCATTAGCACAAAACAGTTTTTTTCAGCCTCTCTGCATAGCTTCTCTTCACGATGTTAATTCCCTTTGTCAATTGGTTTCAGGCGTGTTTGTACAGTGCCCTATCTCCACTTCTAAATGTGGCCTCGTTCTCTTTTCTCAGTTGCCTGAGTTTGGCAGTGAACCATGGCTTCTTGTTGTTGAAGGAGCGGAAGTACTTCGTTGGTACACACGTCCTCACAGAAACTGATGTATGATGTTCTAGTGTCTGTGTATTCATCCAGTGTGCCCAGTGAAGTTTCAAAGACGCCCCAATCAGTGCAGTCCAAGCATTCTTGTAGAGATAGCTTTGCTTCATCAGTCCATTTCTTCACAGTCTTAACAACTGGTTTTACACATTTGCGTTTCTGTCTGTATGAAGGAATTAAGTGTATTAAATTGTGGTCAGAAAGACCCAGTGCTGCGCGGGCAATCGAGCAGTATGAACCTTTAAGTGTTGTGTAGCAGTGATCTAGAATGTTGCCTTCTCTGGTGAAACAATCAATGTGCTGCTTATATCTGGGAAGTTCACAGATAAGTGGTGCTCTATTAAAATCACCCAAAATGATAAGGGGTTACTCTGGATAATTTAGCTCAAGTTTTTTTACTTGGTCAACTAGCGTTTGTAGCACTGTGTTAGCGTTAGCTTGTGGTGGAATGTAAACACCGACAAGTATGAAGGAGGAGAACTCACATCAGGGGTGTTCACACGGCAATATTTGCTCCAGTGCTACACTGGCGCTGCGCCAGTAGAGCGTTCACACGTGCAAATTTGCTCCGGCGTAGCCCCGGAAAACAGCTTACACCCGAGCGAATTTGATCCACCTCAGGGAGGTGGTTTAAAAATTTGCTCCAGAGCAAATGCTCGTTTGCGGGGCAGCACCGATGTAAAATGGTACGTGTGAACGCTACAATTTGCTCCGGAGCAAATGCTCGTTTGCGAGGGGGGAGTAGCCTCACTACGCATGAGAAGAGTTGATTACGTACGTCGAGAATGCCTTGCTTTCGTTCTCTGTCGGACCTCCGTCATGTGTTCGTTTAATAACAAGACACAAGACATGGCTGGTAACGTAGCAAGCACCTCTTGGGTTATACCATCTCAACTAAAACGGGGGGTGAATAGTCCCCAAACGTCATCTTTCCTTTTGTATGAGACTGGACTGTCTCGGAGTTGTTTGTGTAGTTTGTTACTTTGTTGTGTACTCACAACCCCCGGCCCCCCATAGAATTTATTTTGTGATTTCCTCTCTTGATTTTTCTGTTTGGCGCATTATCTTTCCCTTGAAGCCATAGATTAGTTCATTGAGCTTTCCAAATATGCCACTCAGGTAGGCCAGTTTACTCAGAAAGTTCTTATCACTAAACTTTCTTACAACTTCATACTTGTGCTCCTGCTCCAAAAACGTTCTTATCTCCTCTCTGAGTTCAAAAACTCCGGACAACACTTTTCCTCATGACAGCCACCTTGCCTCACTGTGAAACAGCACAGCTTGATGTTCAGCTCCCACCTGCCTTCATCTAGCTGGCGGTAGAAGTCGACAAGAGGGAGCTGTTGGTGCCGACCGCGACACTCAGCGTCACACTGCAGCTCAACTAGCTCCAGCTGCAGGTGGTCCACAGAGAAAGGAGAGGAAAAAAGCGTGATCTCCTTTTCAATAGCTGCAAAGTCCCGAAAGCGCTGTTGAAACTCCTCAGCCAGAGAGGAGATGTCTGCTGCGTACTTTGCCATTTGCGCACTTATATTTTTCTGTGGGAAACTGGTCATAATTTCCCGCAGCGATGGTAAATGTGTAGTATTGGGCTGCTCCTGTGATAGGTGTCTTTGGAAAAGTAGTAGCTTAGTCCGAAATGCCTTGATGTGTGAATACAGTTGGCTTACCAGTGCATTTTGCCCTTGAAGGCTTGTGTTCAGCGCATTCAGATGTCGCGTTATGTTGACTAAAAATCCAAAATCAGCTAGCCAAACGGGATCAGAAAGTTGTGGCATCAGTTGTCCCTTTTTTGTCAAGAATTGTTCAATTTCCTCCCTAAGAGCGTAGAAACGCTGCAGTGCAGACCCCCGACTGAGCCATCTTACGTCATTATGATACAAAACATCTCCGTATTCAGCCTGGATATCAAGAAGAAACTGCTGAAACTGGCGGTGGCACAGCGCTTTGGAGCGAATATAATTAATCGCTTTTATCACTGGTTTCATAACATTATCATATCTCATATGTTTAGCACAGAGAACTTCTTGGTGAATAATACAGTGGAGTTTAATAGCTCTGCCTCCTTCTTCGCTGACTTTGTTACAGACAAGGGTTGATAATCCACTCCGCTCGCCAGTCATAGCAGGTGCGCCGTCCGTAATAATCCCAGTGATTTTATTCCACTGTAGTTTCATGTCATCTACGGCGGAACATACAGAAACAAATAAATCTGTTCCTCTTGTTTGGTCCTTCAGACTCAGGAGGTCCAGAAGCTCTTCACTCACGTTCATGTCGTCCACTCCTGTCAAAAAATTCAGTAGCTGAGCGGTGTCGGATGCATCCGTGCTTTCATCACAGGCTAACAAAAAAAAGTCACACTCAATTCCTTTTGCTTCTGGTTGTCTCTTAATATCTAATGAAACGTCTTCAATTCACCGTACCACAGTGTTATAAGCCAGGCAAATATTGGCAAACTCTTGCTTCTTCGCGGGACAAATTTTCTCGACCATTTTCATTACACAGTCTTTAATTAATTCACCCTCAGTGAAAGGTTTGCAGTGCTTGGTAATCAGCGTCGCCACCTCATAGCTCGCCTTTGTAGCATTTTCATTTGCCTCCCAGGCTCTTGTGAAAAAGCGCTGCTGTGCCGTTAAAACAGCTTCCTGTTGCTTCACTTTTTCACCACGTTAGTTACCAGTTAGCTTGTCGTAGTTGGCATGTTTCGTCTGGTCGTGCCTCTTGATACTGAATTCCTTGAAAACAGCCGCAGTCTCTTGGCAAATTAGGCAGACACAGTTGTTTCGGATTTCGGTGAAAAAATACTCCAATTTCCACTTGTCCTGGAAGTGGCAGCCCTCACAGTTAACTTTACGTTTTTTGGTTACAGTCGCCATGTCAGAAATGGGCTGCACTAAAACGGTCACGCAAGGCCAAGTGTCACGGCGGCCAGGGTGCGGCCAAAAGGCTACTGCCATCTTCTGGTGAAATGTAAAATTTTTTTTTTTTGTACAAATTTATTTTATACTTTGGTCAACAGTCCTGGCGGGCACATAGTATTGATTTTATGACAGAGGCCGCGGGCCGGTAAAAATTTGATCGCGGGCCGCATTTGGCCCCCGGTCCCGACTTTGGACATGGCTGCTTTATGGCATATCGATCTACATCATCTGCATTGCATTTGTGTGGATTGTGTTTAAATTTAAATTAGGTTTGGCGCAATTGAGAGTTCAAATTGGAAAGTACAATTTTCAGGGTTCCCTCACTTATCGAGGTTAATGGGACTGGGGCCCGGCTGCGATAAGTGAAAAATCGCAATGGAGCGTTGCCCAACCACGAATTTTTGTTTAAGTGTATGTGTGTACCAGCATGTTTAAAATATGTAAACAGTATTTATACTTCACATATTTGAGACAAAGACAAAGGCAAGTATACGTATTTCCGTAATCTTTAATTATAAAACCTTATACCATATTTTCCAGACTATAAGTCGCTCCTGAGTATAAGTCGCCCCAGCCATAAGATGCATAATAAAGAACAAAAAAACATACATAAGTCACACTGGAGTGTAAGTCGCATTTTGGGGGGAAATTTATGTGATAAAATCCAACACCAAGAACAGACATGTCATCTTTGAAGGCAAAAAAAATAAAACAACATGCTGAATAAGAGTATGATATGCTAACGTTATATGACGCACAAACAATGAACTGAGGATGTGCCCGATATGTTCACGTAACATATTAAGAGTTATTCAGATAAATGTAGCATAATGATCATGCTTACAAGTTTACCAAACCATCAGTGTCACTCCAAATCACTAAATCCAATGAAATCTTCATCCTTGGTGTCACTTTTAAGCAACTCTGCCAACTTCGGAGGTAGAAGAGGCGGTGCTTCCTCTTCTACTTCGCTGACGTCAAAGTCATCGTAGGTTTTTTTTTTTTTTTTTTTTTTGTGTTGTGGAAAGCATCAACACAGGTCTAGAGCCCCCTCTTGTGGTTTAATGTGAAAATAACATGTGAAATGATAGAATGTGTTATTTCACACATAAGTCGCTCCAGAGTATAAGTCGCACCCCCGGCCAAACTATGAAAAAAACTGCGACTTATAGTCCGGAAAATACGGTACATTAACATTCATCAGCATTGCCTTCTAAGAGAGACAAAGAGACTTGTGTTCGTGGCGTCGAAGGTGCACTCTGGAAGTGTAGCTGCCGTTAGCCTCCAGCTAGCTCCTGACCAGCTACCCTGGCACAGCCGATATGTTTATGATGAGACAATTAATCGGTATTGATGAAGAGGAGGCAAAGACAGATGACGTTTGACTTGTGACGATTCTCCTGGTGTTGGCTGTTGGAGCTCCATCAGCGGTGTATGGCTATACTGGAGTGAGAAGAGGGCTTGCCAATTGTTCT
>NW_017806178.1:6487-10039 GCF_001891065.2 Hippocampus comes | reverse complement strand
GGCGCCGCGAGAGTGGCTGGCTTTCCCGCAGCTCCTATATTTTGTTGTTCTACTTCTTCCTTTCATAACTTTGCTGCTGTGTATTGGGAATTTCTCCATTGCGAGACTAATAAAGGTTTTCTTATCTTATCTTATCTTAACTTCAAAATCATCATTCGAATTGGTTTATCTCCGGTAAAAAAAAATATACCTGTATATGTGATCAATAGTCACCATTGGAGGGCTTTCAATCTCTATTGGTTGGTCTAACTGATTACTTTTGCGCTACTCTGCAAGCTCCAGCATGAACAATCGGCGACTTTTTGACCCTGTACATGCTGTGTACAAAGCATTTGCGTTGGGGGCAGCCATGTCAAGGATGTTATAAAACACAGCCATCGGCCATCTCCTTGTACCTTCACGCCCAAAGTAACTGAGCAACTCCAGGTCCATGATGACGACACCACATTTGAGATTGTGCAGGACAGCTGCGTTTTTGTTAGTGGCTAAGTACCCACTCGTTGATGAGTAAAGAAGAATGCAATGGACAGTAAGGAGGGTGTGACACATATTTGCTTTCTGTGGGGGGGAAACAGAGTGGAGACACTTGAGTGCCCCTTTAGGAGTCTGAATGATCATAAAAAATAGCTCTGTCTTTTTAGGCAATAATAGCAAGTAGATGATTACTTGCCCCTGCCACCGAACAGCTGGTTGCACAAATGCAACCGGTTCTTTTTTGAAAATCTTGTCACCGTCACACCATTGAGAAATTATAACGTACAAGGGGACCAAATTGGTTGCACTCACACCATGCCACCATGTCAACAGAACAACTTGAAACAGCCTAGAAATCAGGAAAGATCCAATGTCTCTTGGGAGTCTCAATGTAAAACAACAGCCAGTCGTGTCTTCCTCACATTCCCCTCTGTGGTGCATCAGTAACGGCGCCATTTACAAAATAAAGGCAGTTCTTCACACCTTTGCCTGGATGTTAGCCCTTATACTCTGACCCACAGTGGGAGTGTCATGGGGGAGATCCCAGGATAATCAAAAAGGGAGGACCGTGGGGTGCGGGGTCAGTTTTGGACTGATGTCCCAAAAAGGGAGACCACTGGCAACATTAAGGGAGCACCAAAACCTCTGGGTATGGCAGTGTTAAAATGATGAACTCAAATTTTGCAATTAAACATGAGTTTTTTTTCTTTTTTAACACTTTAATAATTTGTCTTTTTTTCTTGATATATCAAATCTAAAAATGATTGCATAATTTGCTATACATGCTCTACATAAATTCATCAAATCAAGGACATCATTTGCTTTTTCGTGATTGATTTTGGAACCTGAAGAATTGCTAATTTGCTCTATTTTTGTCACAAATCTGGAATTTGTCTTCATTAACTTGGTGTCCCTCTTCAGCTAAATGTACCAATAGTGCGATTGTGTCATCTCTGCAGTCTGACTCACCTTTTGAGGCAGTCAAATATCAACATATAGAAAATTAGAGGTGACGAGAGCGAGACACTAGTAAGATGCCCTGTCGCAGATCTGAAAACAATTTGACTAATTTTCTTTATTTCTAATTCGCTTTAAAATACATTTTCTCTCATTGTCACTCCGCATGTGCCAGTGTCACATAAGAATTCCACTGGAGCGCCATTCACCACTAATATGATTATTGGTCTCTCATTTTCCATTATATGAGATTATTGTTATTTATTATTACTCATATGTATCTAAATCAATTCCTTCTCCTTTTCTTCTCGGCAATTTATTTGTTCCTCTTCTTGAACTGTCTTTCTATTCTTGCAATCTCTTCATCATTTATCTGTTGCCTTTGCGTTTTTTCTTTCTCTCTTTTCCTATCCTTGAATCAACATACCACCAAAGTCCTCACTAGCTTTCCTATCTCTGCACCTATCTGCCCTCTGTTGTAAATTTAGCTTTCCTAATCCTCAAGCATTCTTGTTTACGGTCTTTCCTCTCTTTATTTCTTCTCCCCTAGCTAAGGCTGTCTTTGTGTTTGTGGTCATTTCATATGCACTTTTCTATTTTAAAAAAAAAATTGTCCTAGGTCATTTCAATTATCGGTTGATGCTGAAAAAAAAATGTCCTAGGATTTCATTTCAATTATCGGTTGATGCTGATTGCTCTACCAGAATCACAAGTCTGGTGTGTCACTGTCTGTGATACAGGGGTCTCTGTTTCTTATTTCTACACCTTTATTTATTTATTTATTCATTCATTCATTCATTTTTAGCCCTTCTTTCTGGCTTGGGCCGATTCAAGCCATATTTCTGTTTGTTCTATTCATGCTGAAGGTTGCTTTTTCTCAGGGCAATTTCTTGCCAAATGGCCCTCTTTACCACAAAGACATATTTTAACTTCCTCCTTTGTTACTGCCAATAGTTCCCGTTGAGCAGTTTCTTTGGTGTTCTGATGCCATCTAGTGGCGATTGTTGGCCGGAACCCTTTATCGCGGATAAAGGTCCACCCGACCCTAGTTGCCGTTGCACATTACTGGCGCAAGTTCAAAGAACATGTTTGTAAGCTCTGTGTAGCCATTTTGTAAAAAGACAAGAGTGCCGAGAACCTACCGTCTGAGGCATGTCGACGACGGGCAGGATTTCGGCTGAAGTTTAGCCCCTTATGGGTGTGAGCCAACGAGGTTTGTGTGTTTTATGTTAAATCAATTGTCTTCGTAGTTTTGTCTTTTATTTGGTATGTAATGCCACTTGTATATGTGTTTCATGTTCGTGGGACCAGTTCTCACGGGTTGCCAGGAATAAACCCTGTATTTTTATCGTGGACTTCGTGTCGTCATTCATGCCGCATCCTGAGGGCGCTACATCCTTGTTGTCTGTCTCGGTCCACGTGCTGTAAAATCACACCTGCGCAATTTGAGTTTTTATTGCTTTAAAGGCATTTTCAGGCTGAGCTGAGCACATTTTCTGAATTTGAATATTTATTCATAGGAATGAGTTGTATGATCAAATTAATGTTCATTTAGGCTTCAGGATGTCAACCTGAACTAAATACATGTTGAAATGTGTGCATAAGTCCTTTTGTTTCGGTGTGACACTCAATTTCAGTTTTTATTGCTTTAAACCCATTTTCAGGCCGAGCTGAGCCTGTTTTCAAAAGTTTTCATGAATCGTGATGGTTTGTGTCTCCCTCTAGTGACCAAAAACCGATATTGTCTCATAGGCATGAGTTGTATGAGCAAATTAATGTTCATTTAGGCTTCAGGATGTCAACCTGAACTAAATCAATGTTGAAATATGTGCATAAGTCCTTTTGTTTCGGTGTGACACTCAATTTCAGTTTTTATTGCTTGAAACGCATTATCAGGCCGAGCTGAGCACGTTTTCTGCGTTTGAATATTTCTTCATAGGAATGAGTTGTATGATAAATTAATGTTCATTTAGGCTTCAGGGTGTCAACCTGAACTAAATCAATGTTGAAATGTGTGCATAAGTCCTTTTGTTTAGGTGTGACACTCATTTTCATTTTTATTGCTTTAAACGCATTTTCAGCCCGAGCAGAGCACGTTTTCTGAGTTTGAATATTTCTTCA
>NW_017806178.1:2962-5110 GCF_001891065.2 Hippocampus comes | reverse complement strand
AGACTGGCATTCCCATTTCTTAAATGTCGTAATTAGTAGACCTTTGTGAGTTTTTTTCGCCGCCATCTCAAACTTTCATCCGCGCGATTCCTCAGTTTGCGGACTAAAATAGCAACCCGCATGCGCACATAACGTTATCTGTTGCGTCGCCCCCCAACACTGAAAACAAAACGAAAGTAAATTAGAAGAAACACACTCACACACCATACCACACCACAAACACATACAGGCACAGTGAAATCGCGTTGATCACACAGTCAACTCGTGTGCTGTGACTTTTATGGTTAAACTATTTTTCGGTACCGTTAAAATGACGCCACGGAAACGACACGCTACCGGTAATGATTGTTACCGTGAAATCCTCAGGCTTGCCGTAGTTTTTTTGTTTATTTGTTTGTTATTACTGAGAAATTTCCTTGCGTCCCAAAAACGCACATTATTCGGAACTGTGCGTCCCGTGGGAAAATTATGCGTCTAGGACGCGGGACGCCTAGGTAACGAGATGGCTGATCTCCAAACATTCTCTGAGTACTACTATTATTACCACTACCACTAATACTACATTAATTAATGTAATACCTTCAACTTCACAGTAATAATAAAAAATAATTAAATCAACCATGATTTTAAACTATGTATTGTCAATATTCATTATTCCAAAAATGAGAAAGCATTCAGCAAACATAACTGGAATCGAGCAAAAGGACTCCAAATCCCAACGGCCAAACCTGGAAGTGAAATGCCGGCATTATTGACTCCAGCTGCAACGCAAATTACTTGGTTCAAACAAACATTCTAGTGCCACCGCAAAAACGTGACGACTGTGCAAAAATAACTAAATAAAAGACACCACGGTTACAGAAAGACTTTACACGCTATTTAAACTGCCGATCGCGAATGGAACGAACCGTGATTGAAACTAACTCTGATGCCGCTCTTTATACGTTGCGCTAACTGTCACCTGTCAGTGATAGACCCGCCCCTCTTTAAGCGCAAGATAAGTCCATCAATATGGGTTTCCCTGGATGGGATTTATTTGATTTCTTCGTGATTTTTGCTGTCCTTGGACCCACTTTACACTTATGGACCCACTTTATAGTTGTGGACGAGGAATTAGAGGCTCTAATCCTTCGTTGTGTCCGAGGACCGGCAACCCGAGGCCAAGACCAAGGACTTGACTCTCGATGCCAAGGCCAAGGACCAAGGACCGACCTTCGGTCCTCGAGCCGGTCCTCGAGGCCAAGGACTGGCTCGAGGACCACAACACTGATGTCAACCTGAACTGTTTCATCAAAATAACTAAATACATGTTGAAATGTGTGCATAAGTCCTTTTGTTTAGCTGTGACACTCAATTTCAGTTTTTATTGCTTTAAACGCATGTTCAGGCTGAGCTGAGCACGTTTTGTGAGTTTGAATGTTTCTTCATAGGAATGAGTTGTATGATCAAATTAATGTTCATTTAGGCTTCAGGATGTCAATCTGAACTAAATACATGTTGAAATGTGTGCATAAGTCCTTTTGTTTAGGTGTGACATTCAATTTCAGTTTTTATTGCTTTAAACGCATTTTCAGGCCGAGCTGAGCCAGTTTTCAAAAGTTGTCATGAATCATGTGATGGTCTGTGTCTCTTTCTAGTGACCAAAAAACGATATAGTCTCCTAGGCCTGAATCCATTTTCATTTATGTGACTGTATTACTGTACTCTTGAGCCAATTATTACATGACTATTTGTTCTTGAACTATTTATAACTTAACGCGGGTGACATGACTACACTCAGTTTCAGTTTTTATTGCTTTAAATGCATTTTTAGGCCGAGTTGAGCATTTTTTCTGAATGTGAATGTTTCTTCATAGGAATGAATTGTATGATAAATTAATGTTCATTTAGGCTTCAGGATGTCAACCTGAACTAAATCAATGTTGAAATATGTCCATAAGTCCTTTTGTTTAGGTGTGACACTCAATTTCAGTCTTCATTGCTTTAAACGCGTTATCAGGCCGAGCTGAGCACGTTTTCTGAGTTTGAATGTTTCTTCATAGGAACGAGTTGTATGATCAAATTAATGTTCATTTAGGCTTCAGGATGTCAACCAGTGTTCTGTCCAAGGACCGGCAACCCGAGGCCAAGGCCAAGGCCAAGGACTTG
>NW_017806178.1:0-1163 GCF_001891065.2 Hippocampus comes | reverse complement strand
CTATTGAGAAGGGACTCTTTCAAGCGTTGAATGAGTGTTTGCGCGCCGACTAAAGACGTGGTCTTTAAAGCCCTGAGCCATACTAGTCCCTATCAGGCATATAGACAGAGTCAAGTCTTTCAAACTGTTGAGGGCGGCAGTGTCCTGCACATGCTTAAACTCTGTGTTTAAATAGAGTGTGTATATAGAACGTTACCTTGGTTGAATGTAATCGAATAAAATGCGCTTAATGAGTGACTGTGTAACTGTGTGAGTGGAGGTTTGCTACCTCATTAGAACAGGACATTTGTTGTGGCAACTGTCTGAGGAAGCAGATGCAAGAATTTCCCGCCACTTTGGTGGTAGAAGGTTGGAAATTACCTCAGTCGGAGAAATTGTCACCCTGTTCAAGGGAAAAGTCAGCATAGTTACCCTTTGTAAACCGCTGACTCTCAAATTTGCAAAACGGGGATACTAAATAGTAAGACCACAGATAAAAAGAATCCTGAAATGAAGTTAACATGTACGGACTGGAAATTCGTAGAGAGCCAATGTCCTTCAAAGATAAAAAATATAATTTCGCTGGCCGGCTGAACACGCAAACATTACTGCACCTGCAGGATAATATTAGAACTATGTGCGAAAATGACAGAGAGAAAATGGATATGGATGGGTTCGAAGACATTGAGTTCTGGATGTTCTTGGCTGAAAAGAGGCAGAAAGTGAAAGAGGAAAAGGGAATAGAGAAAGTGGAAAGAAGGGAACGTGTCAGTGAGATGGAATTTAGCCATGACAAGAGCGAAGGAAACGTTATGTTTCACAAGAGAGAGGATGATGAATTGGGATCGGTAGGTGTACAGACAGGAGGAAAATGGAAAGTAGAGAGAGAGAATGCATTTGAGATGACGTCTACAAATACTGTTACACCATCATTGTATCCATCTCTTACGAGATCTCCATTTCCACCATCCCCTCCACCCTCGTTTCGAGGGGGCCATCCAATGACCTCTAGGGGAAGGGGAGATTTGGGAGTGGAATTTACTCTCACATGCACATGCACAGTCAACAAACCGCGCCGAAATAGGGGCAGAGGAATGCCAAAAAAGAGACGTGGGACTGATCCAGGGGGGATTTTTTGTTGGTGTTGTCGGGCGAAAGGCCACATTTCCCGTGACTGTCCCAAG
>NW_017806177.1:931974-935475 GCF_001891065.2 Hippocampus comes | reverse complement strand
ACTGGCTTTCGCCGTAGCCAACAAGAGCACTGGTGCAGAGAAGATCTGCTCAAATCGGAGAAGTGAGAAATCGCCATTGACAAACTCATCAGGGGAGAGCGCGAACGCAGTCCCCCACTACCAGAAATTTTGCAGTCGAGATTCCCACATTTGGGGAATTCGCAGGGGTCAGCACAACCGCAGTGCAATGGCTGAGCCTCACCCTGGGTGATCCACCTTCTTGATCATGGCATCTCCCCTGCCAGGTAAGTATGAGTTGGACCCGTCACCAGGCCAGAGTCTTTAGCACACGCGCCGTCTTTGGTCACGGGCTCATCTGCTGAGACACGTGCGAGCAGTCCAGGGTTATGATCGTGTTGGAATTGTCATTGCGGTTCGGCTTTTATCGATCAGAACGAAATAAATGTGTTTCAAATCAACCCCAAAGGCTCGCATGTTACATTCGACCAAAATGAAAAAGAAGGACGTTGCTGTTCCCTGTTATTATTGTTAGTTTTAGTTAGTTTTATACACGTTCTACGTTGCTTCATTGAGTTGGCGTTTTGGGGAAGTGTTTTTGTTATTCTATTTTGTTAACAAGAAATTGGGGTGGGGGGGGGGTGGGGTTCTTCAGTTTTAGGTAGTTCGAATGTCTTCGTTTACTAAAACGACCTTGGTGAAGACACATCAAGACAAACTCACTGGATGAGGCAGCTTCCGCAGCTGCCTGGCTGAGCTGATCGTCTCCGCTGGGAGGGCCTCGGCGTACCAGTCTCGGGAAGCAAGAGTAAGGCGCCTGTAGGAACGCGAGCGTCCGAGCCAATTTTTCATCCAGGCGAAAGTCCAGATTACAGTTGTTTTGGGAATAGGCCGTCAACAAATTCAGACAGCCTTTGGCCTGTGAATCTCAATGGCATCAATTCGCTGAATCCGCCATCAATTTTCCAAGGCCTGCCGCCAAATGCTCGGCGCTCTTTTCCATTTTGCGGGGACTCCAAAATCCCACCACAAAGGAACCGAAAACTTTTCGAAGAGGGATTTTTAAGTCATGTCCACATTTCCCTGTACAGCGAGGATGCCAGGCATTTTTCTTGCCCGAGAGTTTCTGCCCCTTCAAAACACATCAAGCTTTTCAGACCGCAAGAAGGACCAGTGAACTTCCTCCAGATGTTTGCAGTGAGCATGGATCAAGGGCCTTTCGCAGACTCCACTGAAACGTTTAACTTCAACCAAGAGGGAAAATGCACCGTCCCTGGATGTACTGCAATACCAGGTCAATGCGTGGAGTGGAAGGAGCAAGCCCCTCTTCCATCTCCCGACTCCAAAAATCAATTTAATATATGGTCCCCAGATAGGGGACGTATCAGATATTAAACTGATAAGAACAGATACTACACTTGATCTTAGCCAAAAGGCCGAGAAGCGATAAGGGCAAAGCGGCACAGGGGATGACTTCATTGCTGACAGTGCGGGCTACAGTGACGGTGACAAATGTCAAATAGCCACAGCGAAAACATTGACATGCCAAACAACTCCACGCATTTCTGCGATCACGGGGGCAACGGTTTTGCTTGCCAGCCCGCAAATGAAACAAAAGCTGAGCAATTGCTGGGTACTGTGGGTCAGTTAACCCAAGGTGGCCCAATAGAAAAGCGGCAATCAATGTTCCGAGGAACCTAGCCCAATGAGTGAACGACCACTTGCAGTTTCCCAACTGGCTTTCGCCGTAGCCAACACGAGCACTGGTGCAGAGGAGATCTGCTCAAATCGGAGAAGTGAGAAATTGCCATTGACAAACTCATCAGGGAAGAGCGCGAACGCAGTCCCCCACTACCAGAAATTTTGCAGTCGAGATTCCCACATTTGGGGAATTCGCAGGGGTCAGCACAACCGCAGTGCAATGGCTGAGCCTCACCCTGGGTGATCCACCTTCTTGATCATGGCATCTCCCCTGCCAGGTAAGTATGAGTTGGACCCGTCACCAGGCCAGAGTCTTTAGCACACGCGCCGTCTTTGGTCACGGGCTCATCTGCTGAGACACGTGCGAGCAGTCCAGGGTTATGATCGTGTTGGAATTGTCATTGCGGTTCGGCTTTTATCGATCAGAAGGAAATAAATGTGTTTCAAATCAACCCCAAAGGCTCGCATGTTACATTCGACCAAAATGAAAAAGAAGGACGTTGCTGTTCCCTGTTATTATTGTTAGTTTTAGTTAGTTTTATACACGTTCTACGTTGCTTCATTGAGTTGGCGTTTTGGGGAAGTGTTTTTGTTATTCTATTTTGTTAACAAGAAATTGGGGTGGGGGGGGGGTTCTTCAATTTTAGGTAGTTCGAATGTCTTCGTTTACTAAAATGACCTTGGTGAAGACACATCAAGACAAACTCACTGGATGAGGCAGCTTCCGCAGCTGCCTGGCTGAGCTGATCGTCTCCGCTGGGAGGGCCTCGGCGTACCAGTCTCGGGAAGCAAGAGTAAGGCGCCTGTAGGAACGCGAGCGTCCGAGCCAATTTTTCATCCAGGCGAAAGTCCAGATTACAGTTGTTTTGGGAATAGGCCGTCAACAAATTCAGACAGCCTTTGGCCTGTGAATCTCAATGGCATCAATTCGCTGAATCCGCCATCAATTTTCCAAGGCCTGCCGCCAAATGCTCGGCGCTCTTTTCCATTTTGCGGGGACTCCAAAATCCCACCACAAAGGAACCGAAAACTTTTCGAAGAGGGATTTTTAAGTCATGTCCACATTTCCCTGTACAGCGAGGATGCCAGGCATTTTTCTTGCCCGAGAGTTTCTGCCCCTTCAAAACACATCAAGCTTTTCAGACCGCAAGAAGGACCAGTGAACTTCCTCCAGATGTTTGCAGTGAGCATGGATCAAGGGCCTTTCGCAGACTCCACTGAAACGTTTAACTTCAACCAAGAGGGAAAATGCACCGTCCCTGGATGTACTGCAATACCAGGTCAATGCGTGGAGTGGAAGGAGCAAGCCCCTCTTCCATCTCCCGACTCCAAAAATCAATTTAATATATGGTCCCCAGATAGGGGACGTATCAGATATTAAACTGATAAGAACAGATACTACACTTGATCTTAGCCAAAAGGCCGAGAAGCGATAAGGGCAAAGCGGCACAGGGGATGACTTCATTGCTGACAGTGCGGGCTACAGTGACGGTGACAAATGTCAAATAGCCACAGCGAAAACATTGACATGCCAAACAACTCCACGCATTTCTGCGATCACGGGGGCAACGGTTTTGCTTGCCAGCCCGCAAATGAAACAAAAGCTGAGCAATTGCTGGGTACTGTGCCATTTCCGCACAATATTGGTCAACATGTCGCAGCATTGGAGAGACGACTAGATTCGCCAGCTTCTTTTCATGGCCAAGTAAAAGAAAGAACAGTCGCTTCTATGTTGCTTTGTTTCCCACCAAGAAATCTGTCGCATCATCTCCGCAATCACAGCGTGGTGACGTAACCAGACGCAAAGTGGTGGAAATGGGGGGGGGGGGGAGAAGGCCGACC
>NW_017806177.1:905125-931875 GCF_001891065.2 Hippocampus comes | reverse complement strand
GCGCGAACGCAGTCCCCCACTACCAGAAATTTTGCAGTCGAGATTCCCACATTTGGGGAATTCGCAGGGGTCAGCACAACCGCAGTGCAATGGCTGAGCCTCACCCTGGGTGATCCACCTTCTTGATCATGGCATCTCCCCTGCCAGGTAAGTATGAGTTGGACCCGTCACCAGGCCAGAGTCTTTAGCACACGCGCCGTCTTTGGTCACGGGCTCATCTGCTGAGACACGTGCGAGCAGTCCAGGGTTATGATCGTGTTGGAATTGTCATTGCGGTTCGGCTTTTATCGATCAGAAGGAAATAAATGTGTTTCAAATCAACCCCAAAGGCTCGCATGTTACATTCGACCAAAATGAAAAAGAAGGACGTTGCTGTTCCCTGTTATTATTGTTAGTTTTAGTTAGTTTTATACACGTTCTACGTTGCTTCATTGAGTTGGCGTTTTGGGGAAGTGTTTTTGTTATTCTATTTTGTTAACAAGAAATTGGGGTGGGGGGGGGTTCTTCAGTTTTAGGTAGTTCGAATGTCTTCGTTTACTAAAATGACCTTGGTGAAGACACATCAAGACAAACTCACTGGATGAGGCAGCTTCCGCAGCTGCCTGGCTGAGCTGATCGTCTCCGCTGGGAGGGCCTCGGCGTACCAGTCTCGGGAAGCAAGAGTAAGGCGCCTGTAGGAACGCGAGCGTCCGAGCCAATTTTTCATCCAGGCGAAAGTCCAGATTACAGTTGTTTTGGGAATAGGCCGTCAACAAATTCAGACAGCCTTTGGCCTGTGAATCTCAATGGCATCAATTCGCTGAATCCGCCATCAATTTTCCAAGGCCTGCCGCCAAATGCTCGGCGCTCTTTTCCATTTTGCGGGGACTCCAAAATCCCACCACAAAGGAACCGAAAACTTTTCGAAGAGGGATTTTTAAGTCATGTCCACATTTCCCTGTACAGCGAGGATGCCAGGCATTTTTCTTGCCCGAGAGTTTCTGCCCCTTCAAAACACATCAAGCTTTTCAGACCGCAAGAAGGACCAGTGAACTTCCTCCAGATGTTTGCAGTGAGCATGGATCAAGGGCCTTTCGCAGACTCCACTGAAACGTTTAACTTCAACCAAGAGAGAAAATGCACCGTCCCTGGATGTACTGCAATACCAGGTCAATGCGTGGAGTGGAAGGAGCAAGCCCCTCTTCCATCTCCCGACTCCAAAAATCAATTTAATATATAGTCCCCGGATAGGGGACGTATCAGATATTAAACTGATAAGAACAGATACTACACTTGATCTTAGCCAAAAGGCCGAGAAGCGATAAGGGCAAAGCGGCACAGGGGATGACTTCATTGCTGACAGTGCGGGCTACAGTGACGGTGACAAATGTCAAATAGCCACAGCGAAAACATTGACATGCCAAACAACTCCACGCATTTCTGCGATCACGGGGGCAACGGTTTTGCTTGCCAGCCCGCAAATGAAACAAAAGCTGAGCAATTGCTGGGTACTGTGCCATTTCCGCACAATATTGGTCAACATGTCGCAGCATTGGAGAGACGACTAGATTCGCCAGCTTCTTTTCATGGCCAAGTAAAAGAAAGAACAGTCGCTTCTATGTTGCTTTGTTTCCCACCAAGAAATCTGTCGCATCATCTCCGCAATCACAGCGTGGTGACGTAACCAGACGCAAAGTGGTGGAAATGGGGGGGGGGGGCAGAATCGCCTTCTGTTGATCAATAGGAAAGGGATAATATGCCAATCGGTTGCGTGTCGCCACGGACCACGACTCTCCACTAGTTTCAGCAGGAAAAGGGTATCTGATGACATGTCACTGAGTAATCCGAGTTCATATACTGTGAGACTTTAAGCCTCTTTCACAGACTAAAGATCCACAGCATTAAAGAGCCTCAGCAACTGCATTGCAATGTAAACATTAGGGAGGAATACACAGTCACACCTTCGGACAATTTAGAGCAGGGGTGCCCAACCTTTTTTGTCCCAAGGGCTACTTTTCAAGGAGCCAACCTCAACGTCTGACAGCCCCCCCCCCCACACACACACACATTAAAACACTAGAAGTCCCAAAGGGCAAGCCATTTGGCTTTCCTACATCAAATGCCCAAAGGGCAGCCAACTGGCTGACCGTTCTCATGCTCATGTGGAGAAAACCACCAAATTCCATTTGAACAAGGTGTGGGACATGCCCCACCTTGCTTCATTTACAGAACAATGTTGACAAAATGGGCCGTTGAGTTGGTTTTAGACAACCCAGCTTATGCATCTAGGACAGTGTTTTTCAAACCCTGTGCCGCGGTACACTTGTCAGGTGTGCCGTGGGAAAATGTCCAATTTGTATGCATGCCTGTGCGGTCTATCGCCCAGAAAGTAATTGTGTTGTACCCTCCCATACTGCTAGGGAGCAGCAACAGCTCGCCAATTGCCTTGTGTTTAGACTCGTCACTCGAGACAAGCGAATTTGTGACGCATGAATGCAGGACGATGGTGAAACAATAAATATGAAATATTATAAAATACTTTTTCTTTGTGTTCATTTGATTCCAATTCAAGCTGTTATAGCGCCATTCTTCAATGTTAAAAACGGTTATAGTAACAATATAACACGTTAATTGTTAAAATAAGCGTTTTTTTTTTCACATTTTCAGATAGTGGTGTGCCGCGAGATTTTTTCAATGAAAGAAATGTGCATTGGCTCAATAAAGTTTCAAAAACACTGATCTCGCACACCCACCACGTTCCATTTGAACAAGATGGGGGAAGAGCCCCACCTTGTGTTTTCGCAGGGAAATACGTCTCATAGCTCCTGTGTACCGTTTTGAAATGTCGCCCCAGATTGATTGCGATCCATTGCGAGACTAATAAAGGTTTTCTTATCTTATCTTATCAGATTGGCTTTCTTCGGCAATGCCACCGTTGCATTGCAAATCAAACAAACAGGCTTTGAGTGAGAATAAACAAAAAAATAACCTCGCTCCCACTCAAGGTGGAAATGGTAGTTCTTGGCTCGTTTCCTCTCGCTAGTAGCAACTGAACTGTTGAACAACTTCCAGCAGCGTTTCCGACTCATCGGTAAGAAAATTAGCTATTGGCTGTCGCTGAATGATGTCATCAGGGCGATGGCTAATATGCGATTTACTTGGGGGGCTGTTTTTCTTATCTTTTTCTTTTGTAATTGTTATTTGTTGATGTATTTTTAGTTCATTTTAGAAAAAGAAAAGTTTTACATTTACATCCAGCCCAGATTGTAAACCAGGCGGGATCAACCAGCAGCGGCTTCGTTAGGGGGAGGCGTCACAACAGTACCCGGCGCTGCTCATTGAGAACAACGTGCTTTCCCCACACAGACTCCAATAGTCTCCAATAACACCAGAAAAAGTCGCTAGATTGTCACAAGTCACTTTTTTTGAAAAATGAGTCGCTCGAGAGGGTCTGGATACTCAGTAAATGTTGTGTCAAAGTCACTAAGTTGGCAACACTGACTTCCGGTCACGACATTAAAAAAAAAAAAAAACACCTCGCGGTCGACTCGGGATCAGTCCGCTGTCGAGTCGACTGGTTGGGCACCCCTGATTTAGAGTGTTCTATTAACATCCCATACATGTTTTTTTATTGTGGGGAACGTGGGTGGAAAATTGAGCACAAAGAGAAAATCCACGTAGGCACTGGGAGAACAAGCAACCTCCACACAGGAAGGCTAGAACCGGAATCGAACCCTGCACCTTTGCACTGTTAGGCAAACGTGCTAAGCAGCCGCTGCTGGTTGATAATATACAATTGGTCTCATGGTTGATGGATGGATGGATCGATGGATGGACGGACAAGGCAGACAGGCAGACAGACAAGGATGTAGATTATACCGTTGGACAGATGGAGGGACATAGAGAGAGACAGATAGAAATATAGATTTGTCAATCTGACCTGAGTACATTTCTTTATTTAAAAATCAAAGATCTCAGTTTTACAGTACAGTTGGTTTGATTTCTCTGCATTACAAATGTGCAAATGTTCGAGCCACGTAAATTGAATGAACAACAAACGCTAATGAAGAAAACAAGATCCAGCACCTACTAACTCATTTAATGAAGTGTCATATTACCATACATTTATCAATATTACAGACAATATTACAGTACAGTGATCATTGTTACAGTCAATATTATATATATCAATTATAGACATACCTGTCAACTCATACGGTTTAGCCATACTTCATACGGATTTTGTGGTGAATCTTACGTATATGGCCATATCGCACAAATCATACGGATTCTGAAAATTTCCGTTTCTTTTTTTTTTTGTTTTCCCCTAACAGGTAGCTCCATTTGCTTTTGCCCAGAATGGTGCTAGTCTACTCGAATTCTTTCATTTCCGGTAACTTTCCAGTAAATCACGTGGTTCCTAGTTGAAAACAGCAGAGTATTCATTGCATACTTCGGTAGTGTACAAGTAAGTTCTACAAGGAAACAAATATATCATTCATATTTCGTGTTTTTTTTTTCTGCCGTTATTTTGACATATAAAATGCTTTGGTATGTTATAAGGATTTTTTGCTCTTTATAAGGATTTTTTTGGTAGTTTATACAGGTTGGTGCTCCGAAAAGTTGACAGGTATGTATATATATATATTATATATATTTTGCCCAGTCTTTTCCAAAGAGTCATCAATAACCTTAATGGAGGTGAGGGAGGCCTCCAATTGTTTCGAAGTTGTTCTGGTGCCTTTGTGACCTCGGGGATGAGACACTGCTGTGCTCTTGTAGTACTTTCTGTAGGCCAGCCACTCCTGGGATGGTTCACTCCTGCTGTTCCTTGTTCCATTTGTGGACAATACAATACAATACAAACAACTTTATTTGTACAAAAGAATTACATTTAAAATACTTTCATTTTTGCGTCTTTCGGATCACAATTGAAAAAGTAATAACATTTCATTGTGTTTACACCAATTTTTGCCTAAAATACAATGTTTCACTAAGACAGTGATAAATAATCAAGAGTTTGCCTTTCAACAGCAAGAAACATTTTTGAGTATTCGTAGTGTTTGTGGAAATCTATAAGCCTTTGATTTGTAATAGTACTACTACATAATTGATGACATACAGTATTGAGGTTTGAGAGACTGAATGAAATCTTTTTTTTTTTTTTTTTTTTTGCACAAATCACATTACAGTAAAATAATTTACCCTCGTGTTTCGTGAACACATCCTGCTCCTGTTTAATCGATATAGTCGGATATAGAGGCGTTCTAGAGTTCTGTTAACATTTGATCTCCAGGATTGAGGGGTTATGGTCAAGAATGGCCAAAATTATTTTGTCCATGTATTTCCTCAAACGCAGGTTGTTCTCCTCCTGTGCTTTCAAAGCGTCGACCAACTGAAAAAGAAAAAAGTGTTTTCATAAAAAACAATATCAATGGAAATCCCATGAAGGAAGAACGCAAACAGACCTCATCCCGTGAAGCATTGTCAATCTCAGCAGCCAGACACTGGACCTTTGAATGGCACGAAAACAGGCTCTTCTCCTCATACAAACTCAGACTTAGAATCTGAGCATTCAAGTCATCGTTCTGATCTCGCAATTTATGGTTCTCCTGTGGAAACACAAAATGATAGTTCCTTTCAGAGGGTATTCTGGTTGAAACATTATTGTTGTTAAAGATTTGTAAGACTTTGCTCCAAAAGTAAATTAACTTTACATTCTGCTGTACTCATATGCAATTACATTGCACTTCTAAATAAATGCAATGTAATTGCTCTCATTTATTGAAAGTGGAAGACCATGGATAACACCGAGGAACACAATTTTTGCTCCGTTAGATCTGACAGCTGTTTTTCACAAATTTTTGAGTGAGGAATCCGAAACTGATCTCAGTCTTTATCACGTCAAGTTTTTGAGCTACAGTATAGGATCCCCAGTTTCTTAAGAAATACGAAATAAATGTGGATATATGTAAATAAAACATGAGGATGGAATAGTTAGAAGCGTTGAAAACAACAACAAAAAAATAATAAAATAAAATAAACAGAATTTACAGTCGAATGCCCATGTATTATGGTTCCGGAACAGGAGCGGAAACCACAAATGCAGACTAGGATCAAGTACCAAAAAAATGTTGATTATTATTAACAAAATGATTTCAATATAAAACGCTGGTAACAAAGAACCATGACAACGATACTAACCAAAAGCGCTTGCAAAAGGCAAAATCACTTGTCGCGAAAGGACAAGGAAAAGCCAATTACCGTACAAGAAAATCAAAACACACCGAGGATAATGTTACAAAACCAGATCAAAGGGAAACTAGAAGAAAACAAGGAAATTCTTCGTAAGACTATGACGAGGAGGGAGAATGTGGAAAGTCTAGAAAACAAGCACTTGGATGAGAGTCGTGAGCAAGGCAAGTTATCCGACAACTGGTGATGGCTTGGCAGTCCCTTTTAACCAGGCGAGAGTGATGACATTTTGAGTAACAGGTGCGGAGCGGGAGGAAAAGCCTTCCTATGCCACCGATTGGAGACGAAACAGAAAAGGACTATGACACCATGGGTATAGCGTTAAGAGACAAGCCAGGACAATTCCTCTTATTTGGTCATTTCTAGTATTCTAGCTCTCTGTTTGCAGATGTCGATAGTATTGATGCATTGGGAGCCGCACACACCTCTCACCGCACTGTCTCAATTGTGACTGTAGTTGCCCCGCAGCTGTTGAGTCCAAAAACGTCAAAGCAAGGGGGGCGAACAGATGGAAGAAGGCTAGATTCAATCACAGAGTGGGAATAAACAAATTGGGAACAAAGAGTTGAATACCAAAAGACAGTTTGGGAACAGCTGTCGCGCCCAGGTGGACATTTGTCATCAGCAAAGTCTGTGACTTGTGTATTCGGGTAGATCAGATCACTACCGAGGGGCCGGACCGGGGGGCGCAGTATGCAAATCTCGGGGGCAGTGTCTTTCTTGTATTTTGCAATAAAAGTTCGAACCGGTGGAGAGGGAGCCGAGTGTGTGATCATCGGAGCAACTACCGTCGTTCGCTCTCAGAGATCCGCTCTGACACAAAGTTACAACTGTTGACTGTGGAAACCATGTTGGTGGTTTTTTTTTTCATTTTATGCCAAGGCAAGAAATGGAATTATTGAAATCCACATATTTTGTGGAGGTTATTTTGACACCTTCAAAAAAACCCTAAGCATCCTACCACTTGAATTTTACTTACCATTACTTCTCCAAAACTTTATAGAATGTATTTTTCAAGGACCTGGGAAATACATGATCAGTTTCAATAACTTTTCCAGTGTTTTTTAAAGACCGTATTATGACACATCCAATATATGAAAGGAGTAACTCCAAGACAATTTGTATTTTTAATTGTCCCAAACATGAATCCGATTTAATAAGGAGAAATCCGAAAATGGCTGCACAGCTCTGCATACAATCTGATTGAAGCTTCAAGTGGTGCTGCAAAGAAGAGTGCGTGACACGGTCCCAAGGTAGGTGTACCAAGCTTGTGGCATTTTAAAAAATGCTTGAGGCTGTACTAGCTTTGCTGTGCTGTGTATTTGTTTCATGGTGACCATGGAGGGAGCCAGGAACTAATACAGAGGAGACATTAAGAAATGAAAGGAGAGCTGGTGTATGCGATGAGTTGGGATTTCATTTGCTAACATTGAGAGAAAAAAAAACAACTCTTTTTGAAAATGTGAGGCATTGTAAATACTTGTTCGATGCACTGTTAACATCTTCCCACCACCGCCCACTTCCAACTCTTCAGACTAACCCAGAATATGTAGAAATGAAAATGTAATGATTGTTTGCATAGGAACCTGTTTCAATTTCTTGACTTCCTGTTCCATTTCCATCTCCCGAGGCTTCGTATTGTGCTCAGAGAGGCCCTTGTGTTTTCCCGGATGCTCCATTTCCATCCTAAACAGCTGCAAGTAGTCCAGTTCTCTGCGAAGATCATCGATCAGCTGCAGGTGGAGTTAAGATGAGGTTAAATACCGGAAATGTCCACTGGCAACTTTTCTATGAGGTGGATGCTTGCCTCTTGCATGGCCTCCTTTTCCTTATGAAACTCACGCCGATTATGCCAAAGTTTGTCAATTATTTTCCGATAGAGGTCCATCTCGTCTTTTAGCCTCAGGCTTGTGTCCTCCAGCTTGTCCATCATCCTCTGCTTCTCCTAAAGAATTCAGCCAAATGACAGAACTATCCAAATCAACAATGATAATTTGAGGATGTAACAATATTGCATCAATCAATCAATCAATCAAAACAATTTCAGTATTGAATGTGGAGTTTTGGTAACAGTACATTATGGTACTGATACGTAAGATGTTCTGACCAAGCCAGTGTTAATTTCGTTAACTAAAAGTTTTCGGCATTCATTTGTCACGCATATTTTTTTTCAAACACGAAAACTAAATGAAAACAAAAATATTAGTCCTTCATTGATACGATAATGAGAACGAAATTGATTCACAATTTCGTGAACAAATAACGAATGAAAAACCACAGTAACGAAATCCAATCAGAAGAAGGAATCAGGAGGAGGAGGAGAAAAGAACCATTGTGAAAATGGATAAGACGAGAAGCGAGAAGAGAACCAATCAGAGGCCGACTGGAGCGCTGAACGGAACCAGTCACCCACTTCAATCACGCTCCCGGGAAGAAAGCAGATGAGAACGATTTGATGGCGGAAGTGCGAGCTAAAATCCATAGGTGGGAGAAAGCAACGAGAGGATTTGTGGGCCATTTCACGTTCTACGATGAAAAAAAAGACTTGGTGTAAAGAATGTGGAACGGTCATGTGTGGGAAGAACACGTGTCTTGGCAGTTAAGCTTCCAGATGTTTGTGGCTTTTTAAAAACGTATTTATTTTTGTCCAATCAGATTTCGGCGTCCATGTGTTGCCATGCAAATGTGATTCAACCAAGGACTTCAGAATCCCCAGTGTTGGTTTTGAATGCACGAAGGCACACACGTACACTTGCACACACAAAATTAAAGTAAAACTGGCTTGTGTTTCAAAAAAAAAAACCTGTAACCATTGTAAATAGCACAGCCACCTTATGCTGTGTTTTCTATGCTATTGCTAATTTATTATATTTATTCTACAAATATATTGCTAATGCTATATTTTATATTGCACTTATATTGAACTGTGTACAATTCTTTTCTGAAACATTTATTTTGTGCAATGAAACACTTTTTTTCTTTCCCCCCCAATTTTGCTGCTGTAGACTGCAAATTTCCCCAGTGTGGGACAAATAAAGGTTGTCTTATCTAATCTTAACACGTCAGATATAATAAATATTACTCACCTGGTCCAGTTTCTCTGCCTGCGACTTATGTCTGGACACATTTGTCTTCATTTCTCCATTCTCTTCTTCCAGCTGCTGTATCCTATATGTGTGGACAAACACAGACCAATCCATGAAATTCTGTGATTATTTATGAGTCAAACTGAAATAAGTAAATGGATACAAATAAAAAAGCCTCACAACCATCACCACACTGGGTGTCTTCTGCTGTATCTGTGTGAGAGTCTGTCATATTTGTTTTCACTTCCCACTCGTCACTATTCACTTTAATGTATATCAATGTGTTTGCTTCATTTCTACTATGGTGTCCACAAAACCAGGCTTAAACTACTTATTCTTCAGTTTTTCTTTGCTGTCTCTGCTTTTAAGAGAAAACAATAACGCCTCCATGACATGCTCAATATAGAATGATGGAATATATGTCCATCCATCCATCCATCCATTTTACGATCTGCTTTATCCTCACAAGGGTCGCCGGGGGTGTTGAAGCCTATCCCAGCCGTCTTTGGGCAGTAGGCGGGGGACACCCTGAACTGGTTGCCAGCCAATCGCAGGGCACACACAGATGCACCTTCCCACTCTCACCAGCTTTTTACTCTTTCCAGTATACTGTATTTGAATAGAAGCTCCCTATTCCCTTAACTATTTACCAAGTGCTTCAAAACTGAAAGACAGATAAACTTGCAGACAAAAAAAAAAGTGAAAAAGATATCACAAGAACGGAGTTTGCAGCAGTTTCAAATATTTGCATTTTTACCTGTTACACAGAAAGTTTATCTCTGTGTTTCTTTCCCTCTCCATCTTGCAATAAACTTCGCCGTGCCTCTTCGTCTCTTCCTCCAGACTCTGATCTGCCTTTGTCTCGACATCCTTCATCTGCTCTTCTAGTTCATGCACACTGGGATAAATCCATACACATCACGTTGAATGATGTTGAGAAAAACATTCACTGTTCATAAATACCACATTTTTAGGGCAACAGTTTGTTTAAATGTGTTTAAAAGATGAAACATTTCAATTATTTTCTGTCTTTTTTTTTTTAATCCGAACAAAATGAGGTCTGTATCTAATTATGTAGAATATAGAAATGATAGAATATAGAAATGTCAAAGCAATTACAATAAATTCAGATAATGTGTTGGATAACCTACCGATGGACAAGTTGTGTATTTTCCTGTTTGAGTTTCGACTTCAGCTGCCCATTGGCCAGACTGTCGCTCTCCAGCTCAGTCACCTTCTTCTCAAGATAACTCACCTGAAGGACATATCAGTGTTCCAGTAAATAGCCACAATGATATCGACTTCAGCAAACTTCTCGTCAAGCTACATTTTCACTCCAACTTGATGAGTCAAAACACACTTTTGAAGAATGCGTTTTGTGTGAGTCAGTACCTTCTCTGTAATGTTGAGATCACAGTCAATACTTTCTGTGAACAAATCCTCCGTGCTGCTACCCTGACTGGAATCAAGCACATTGTGATTGACCTGGAACAGCTGGCTAGAGGGACGAGAAAGACAATGATCATTTTGACTGTCAGTGTCCTTGTTAAAGTATCCGCAATATATCCTCCATTCCATTCAGATGGGGTCAAGTTTTTACAGTGGATTAAAAAAAAATAATAATAATCAAAACCTTTTCTAACATCAACTATAATGCAAACAACTCAAAGGAAAAAAATTAGAAAAGAGGCTTGCTCTGCAGAGCCAGCTCTTCCTGCTCAGAAAACTGAGGTCTTTTGGAGTTCGGGGGTCACTCTTTAAGACCTTCGAGGACTCTGTGGTGGCTTCAGCCATTCATTACGGCATAATCTGCTGGTCAGGCAGCATCTCAGCCCGGGACAGAGAGAGACTGGACCGACTGGTCAGGAGGGCCAGCTCTGTCCTGGGCTGCTCCCTGGACACTCTGGAGGAGGTGGGCAATAGGAGGATGTTAGCCAAGCTAAAAGCGATGATGAACAGACCGTCCCACCCCCTCCAGGCCACCCTGACAGCACTGGGCAGCTCCTTCAGCTCGAGACTGATACACCCGCGCTGCAAGAAGGAGAGGTACCAGTGCTCATTCCTGCCGACTGCTGTCACACTACTGAATAGACATACCTGAAAACCTGGACTCTCCCCCTCTCACCCATTTTTAATACTGTATGCTCATATTTATATTTATATTTCTTGATATACTTTTTGTCTTCTACTTTCTCCCTTTCATAATTTTGCTGCTGTAAATCGGGAATGTATCCATTGTGAGACAAATAAAGATTTTCTTATCTTATCTTATCTTTTTTTTTCATCTGGACTAATTCAAGGAATACTCAAATACTTAAATTTTTGGTTTAAAAAAAAAAACTTCATGCTTATGCTAGAAAGTTGAAGTTGTGGAGGAACTTTCTTCTTTCAGCATGGTAAGGTACACTCCATGCCCGACCATCAAAATGCTGATGCCTTGCAACTTGAGGCCCGGGTCTAAAAAAAAATATCCTTTGTTTTCCAATTAACACTTAGGTTTTTTTTTTTTTTATAATTGCTATTTTTGTGTTATGAAACAATGTTGAATTGTTTATCACTAAGACAGTAAAATGATAAACAAACAATAATGTGGTTTGGTTTCATTGATGGCAACATCCCATCGCAGCCTTTGTGAAAATAACGTTCAGTGCTTATAGGTGACAAATACGTCAATGTTGGCGCGCAAATATTTCAAAAGTGAAGCCGCAAGTTCCTTATGTGGCATAGTGGAATGTGGAATGGCATGTCTGTAAAATACAAAGTATGTAGGTATTTGTCAATAATGAAAGCTGAGGACGCAGGACACGCCGCACAGTCTAACATGCTTGAATATGCCACTTGATACCAGAAAAACACAACCAATAGTCACAAAATAACGTATGTGGACATCAACCTCTGAAAACATCACAACAGTTCAGGGTGTCCCCCGCCCACTGCCTGAAGACAGCTGGGAAGGGCCCCCGCACGCCCGCGACCCTTGTGAGGATAAGCGGATTTGAAAATGGATGGTCAGATTTCTGAATGAAAATGAAATTTTCTTTTGTAAATAACTTACAGCAAAGGCAAATAATCATTCTTTCCAAACTCTTTGTCTCCAAGGCAGACCTTAACGCTCCTATCTAGTCCATCTTTATCGACAGTGGTCTCTGATACTCGTCCCTATCTCCACTCATCCTTGTGTGTATCCTCTCCTTTCATCATTTCAACATCTCCTACTTTCAGATTCCTCCTCAGTGAATGCCAACCAGGATGGATTTTTTTTTTTCTGTGGCATGGGAGTGAAAATCCATTCCGGTGTAAATCGGTTATACCCGGCACAAATTGTTATATTCCTTTTGCTATGGTAGGTTAAAGTGAGTTAATGTTCCTGATCAATTTAAAATGCTTTTTACTTTTCAGAATTGAATGGTTCAATAATTAGTCAATCAAAAATGTTTGCAGTTGAAAGCTTTGATGCACTTCAAATCTTTTCTGTTACACACTAAAAAAACAATGTAAACAAAGTTGATCTTTATAAGTTCATCTTTTTTCCCTCTCTTTTTTTCTTTTCTTGAATGTTATTAAGGTTACAATGTTATGCAGGGGTATGCTAATAACAATTTTATAGACAAATGATCCTATAGTCATGCCGGAGAGTTTGGGGGGGGTCATGAAATATTTTCTTCTTCCCAGCAGGGGTGAAGAAAAAATATTTGAGAAGCACTGGTGTACAGTAAAAGGCCTATTTTGCCATAGCAAAACATGAATTTTATTTTTGGTGCCAAAATAAAGTTAAATTATGGTAGCACATTGATAAAAGGGCAAATGACTCACTGTCCAAATGCTGTGCTGGATATACTTCTGCTGGGGCTGAAATACAGGACAAGAAGGAAAAACGGTTTAGTTCAAACAAATTTGGGCACCCTTTTAGAATTTCATACATATAAAATAACAGTGGGAGACAGTTTTTTATCTCCAATTTTTGACCGCTGATGACATCACAGACCTGGCCCCGACATTTTGTAAGTGTGCCAAGTCAATGACGCCAGACGTCTGGTACCACCCCTTCACCCATATTTGGACTGCAAATGACATCATTTCCAGGGCCTGTCATTCTCCTAATCTCATTCCTCGAATTGCACATTCCCTGGTCCTCGCTCCTCTATTTACAAGCTTGCAAAACCCACCAGAAATTCCATCAAAGATTTTTTTTTTGAGCTGCGTGCTTTTGCTGAAGCATAGTTGATGTTTACGCTTTCAATTACATTTCATGGGAAAATCGACACTGCCAACATGGCCGCCCCATCGACGCGTGTTTTAGCCTGCTCTAGTCTACTGTAAATCCGATTACCTATGACAAGAGCAGCGCAATCCAGAAACATTTGACCAGCCTCAGCCACCGTGCCATTTACTGGCCCTGTGGCGAATTGTGGCAAATTCTGGAAATTAACAGAATTAATAAACTACTTTTAAAGGGGCGTTTTGAATGGATTGGATACTATTTTCTGTCCATTTAATCCGGGGTCTGTTAGTTGCTGGTCCGTTAAATTGAAGTTCCTCTGTAATACAATATATATGAGGCGCTCACACATTTATAAGGCTTGCTTGGAGACCCAAAGCACTTAATCAGCACACTATCAGTATTTTATTGAAGCATTTAACAGTGAGCACATCTTATCTTCTTCCGCTAACAACCTTGGCTAAACTTAGCTCTTTCCCAACATACAAAGATCTCTGAAAAGGCTTACATTCGTGTCACAAATTACTACTTTCCTTCTATGCACAGCTTTGCAGTATCTTTTGACATCTTAGGGCAAGACAAAAAGAACACCGGCACTACAAATAGGTGAGATTTTTTTTCAGCAAATAGGTTCTAATTGAAAGTAGGTGAATTTGTGAAAAAATAAACTGGAAAAAGGTGAGGGTCACTTTATTAACCCTTTTAAGGATCATAAAAGAGTGTGTATTGATTCATTTAAAAATATAATTTGTTGCTGCATTTTAACAATCACATGAGATTGAAATAATATGCATTGGATCTGTGCTTGTATGTTTTAGTATGTGTGCTTTGCTGTACCTGCTTGCCTTGATGTTTTGAAGGCGAGCATTCAAGTCGTTGAGCAGATTCACTTTCTTGCAGCACTGTGAACAGTTGATATCCAGCAGTTCACTGGAATACAGTTGCCGCATTTTCTGAGTTGCGTGTCCTCCACTGCGGTGACAAAGATACAAAATTATCCACACTGTGAACTCATCATTGGTCAATCAATGTGATGGAGTACATTTAGGTGAAAATGCACACACAGCGCTCTAATTTTGGGACCAGCGGCAAGTCCGGCACGCCAAGCCGAAAAAATCTGCGCCAGGGTGGATTAGAATGGGTGTTGGTAATGTCGCGGAGGTGCGCTAGATGGCACATTTAACCCTTCCGAGGACAGAGGTTACTACAGTGGACAGCTTATCATGTTACAGGTTATCATTATTTGGGCATGAAAGGGTTTTAAAAAAAGTATGGTTCGTGACATGATCGTGAACACAGCTGACTTCATTTGCCGCCAAACGAAGAGCTTCCGCCGATTCCTTTTAAATGTGGAGCATTCACATCTCACGTGGTGACCACAAAGTAGGGAAAAGGAAGCACCGATCAGTGGGTGCTCTTTGCCGGTAAACAACCTCATCAAGTACAAAATAAGGCGCTGCCAAATTAAATATATCCGTGGACTGGTAACCTGAAAAACTTCTAAGTTGGAGCGCTCGTATGTCAAGGCATGACTGTATAAGTAAGTACAACTGACAAATATCTGCATTATATTTCTTGCAGGTATAGATGAAAGGGTTATTTTTAAATAACTGACACCAGTTACTTGAACCCCCTACGCTACCAAATTGTTATATCATCTGTTTTTTTTCCCCCTAAAAAAAGTACATGCAAGTGAATGTTTTTATTTTTAACCACCAACCTCGATGGACGAGAGGATCCCAAATTTGAGAAGCATTTAGCTTGGGATTCATTTTCATGGACTGGGCTGCTTGGAGAGTAATCTGCGTCCTTCCCTTCACCATAGTCTTCAAATTTTTCCTCCCTAGAGATCAGATACAGTATAGACAAGTGAGAAAACTAAATTTGTTCTCAAACTCACTGTGACAGATTCCCACTCACGTATGAGTAGGAGAAAAAAAAAAGACACCAAAGGCATGTTTAAAATTCACACATTCAATTTTTCTGTTCCTTCATGATGGTAAACTGTAACTGACCGGTTTTGCCAAACAGTGTCCAAGAAGTCAGAGACGTCGACATTTTCAATACCGCTTTCGATTTCACACTGCTCCTGAACATGCACGCAGCTTTCTGGATAAGGCTGCGTGCACAAAATAGTGGGAAGATCCAATTTTGCCTCTCTATTCTACAAAAAGAAAGACATAAAAAAATCTATATTACAGATAAAGGAAAAAAACAAACATATCATTGACATTGCAGTGTAGGAGCTTCATTTCATCAGGCCTTAGTCTTGTTTAATAGAAAAAAATATTGCCGATATCTTGTGGCATCTATGGTTCATTACAAACCTTTTTGGCTAGCATCAATTCCTACTTTTTACTATGAACAGCAGGGCTCCGTCTTGATCCCCTGCAAATTGCGGGGGTTCACTGCATTTAGCTTTTGAGACATTGTTTGAGGGTGTGCCATGACATTTTTAGAATGTGTAATACAAAGTACTGTATGTGCCTTGACTGAATTAAGATTGTCCACTTTAATTGGCAAATATAATTTGGCAGCTTGATAAGTGCTGACTCCATGAAGGCAAAGACTGATGGACGATTTACTGTCTTGACGCGTCCTCAGTTTTCTCTTCTCATGTAATTGCATTTCATGTCCTAGCTCTGCCCCGATCATCATAGTGACCAAAACTGTGTTGCTTAATGGTAAAGACAGAGCAAGGAGAACCAAACTTTTTGTAGACTCATGCTAAGAGTAATGTTTAGGGTGTTTACCTGGTCATGCTGAGAACTCTCCATCAAAACTGGTTAGAGGTAAGACAGAAATAGTCAATGTCTCATAACCTACCAAAACAGGAAAGATAGCCAGGAAAATATATAGTAAGTACCCGGTTAGTAAAAAAAAAAAAAAAAAAAAAAACATCAAAAGAGAGGCTGCAATAAAAGATTATGCGGACGGTATGTTAACAAAATATGGCAAAGACCTGAAAAAAAATGTCAGGAAAAAGAATGGAAGAACAATCATTCTATCACATTCATACATTTTATGCACAAGAGTTACCCTAGGACACCAACAAAATGGACACTAAATGCTTGCCAGAGATCATGATGCAGGTGAGGGTCTAACTCGCCAGCCTCCTTTGAAAGATTCTCCCTGACATAATATGCACACATGGACAAAATTGTTAGTACCCTAAAGAAAAATCCTGTGTGGTCACATATTTAAGTTGAGTCTGACAAAAATAATAAAAAATAAAAGTTCTGAAAATGTATTCAGCAATCGATCCTTTCTCTGGATCACTTATCTTCACTGGAGTCATGGGTGTGCTGGAGCAGATCCCAGCTGACGTTTTTGCAGGTCACATGTAGACGAACAAAAATTTACACTCAGATTAACTAACACCTATGGACAATTTAGAGTGTTCAAGTAACCTATCATGCATGTTTTGGGGAGAATGTGGGAGTAAACTGGAGTACCCTGAGAAAAACAATGTAAATCAGACATTGCATTTGAACGGTAGCTCAAAATAATTATTTTGAAAACAAACTCATGAAACAAGCCTGGACAAAAATGATGATACCCTTGAAGTGTTAGGCAAGTGTATGCAAAAACATGGACCCCCCCCCCCCCCCAAAAAAAAAAAAAACAGCAGAGGGAACATCATTACATCAATCAAACATTTAGTGAACGAAGGGAGCAGACGTGAGCAAGAAGAAAAAGACACAAATAGAGGAGCTAGGCACAGGATCAAAAAGACTAAGATACTTTATACAAGAGGACATGAGCTAACCGTCAAAAGGACCAATAAAATTCCTGCGACAAGCTTTTCTCCATCCAGTGCTTATAAAGCTAACTAATTATGATTTCAAGCAGGTGTAAGCTGGAGACTCCGCCCCTCATCTGTCTGAGTAACCGAAAGAAAAAACAAACAGATCTCCATATATGACGGATCATATCATAAAGGCCCGTTTTGAGGTATCGCTGAGGAAACTGAGCAATATTGTAAATTTGATCCTTTCTAAAATCTGTACCGAAACGTTAAATTGTCATATGTAATGAATAACGTCGACATTTTGCAATAATTGTGTTACCCTGTTCACACTCACTTGAACAATAACTGAGCAACCAACAAACAGTTGACGTGAGTGATTTCAAAACTAGTAATCCATCAATTTGTTGTGTATAAAACGATTAGATAATTTCGTAAACATTTGTTCAATGTCACTGTCGTAACTGACGTAACTCCAAGGTGGCCCGAAACAAAAATTAGTTTTGACACCCTGAGCTAAAAAAAGAGGGGGTGGGGGAAGAGAGAGAGAGAGAGAGAGAGAGAGAGAGAGAGAGAGAGAGAGAGTAAATAATTAAACTAAATAATTAAACTAAGTAATTAAACTTACTACGTCGCCAATGGTGTGGTGGTACATTCACCTGACGTGTGTGCGGGCAGCGTGAGTAGCGTGTGGTCGGTTCCCATTCAGTGGCGGTGTGGGTGTGGGTTTGAATGGTTATTTGTCTCTGTATATGCCCTGCGACTGACTGGCGACCAGTTCAGGGTGGAGTCTGCCTTCCCCCCCAATGTCAACTGGGACAGGCTCCAGCAACTCCCCGCAACCCTTTTCGGGATACGCGGTGTTGAAACGGATGGGTGGGTGATATGACAGCTCACAAGCAACATCGATTTGTCGACGGGGTGATGCAGCAACATGAAAAAGACACAATTTTTCAGGAGAATGGCAATTCACATTTTGGTTTAATGGCAAACCAACAACCGGAAAAAAAATCGTCATAATAGGCTGGTATTTTTTACGCGCCGTACGGTTGGAATGCACGACGCCAAAACAGGCTGCTGAAAACACAGCGTGACATTAATTGCCTGTAGATAACATTTTAATCAAATATACAACGCGGGCAATATACATCACCGTACATTTACCGTTTTAAATCATACACTGTTTGCAAGCATCGTACCTCGTCTCCTTGGCCACGATGAAAGCCTACAATGTCCACCAAATGATTCACTTGAATGAAAAAACGCCTTCGTCTTTACACGCGTCGCAAACCTCCTCTCAGTGACAGCAATGTGAATGTCTGGTCGCGCACGAAATGTCGCTCCATGCGTTTAATTAAATTGCACAAACAGCGACTCCATCCGACCCGCCAGAGGCGTCGAACAAGTGGTACTGATGCGGCTGCAACAACCGCTGCTGATGAAGAAGGATGAAATGCTCCGCAAATAGACGATGGTGTACGAATGAATAGTAACAACGAGAAATCAAAAGCGGTAATCTCATGTGGCACACAATCAACAATCGCATGGAATCCAGTCGGAGCCGGAATAATTTACTGGTTAGGTTATTGCAATTTGCAGTATGTATAGTATACCTAACTCATTGAGAATAATCGGTAAAGAAAATGGATACAGTATATGGACAAATGTTTGAAAATACAAGAATCGCTTGTCATTTAAGATAAACCTAATTAAGATCTTAAATTCATTCAGGTTTTCCATTGACATGCAATTCCTTACTCAGTGGCCATACTCAGGTATTTAATCAATCAACATGGACGCAATAATGCATTTTAATATAAGATAAGATAAGATAACCTTTATTTGTCCCACACTGGGGAAATTTGCAGTCTACAGCAGCAAAATTGGGGGTGGGGGCGGGGGGTGGGTGATGATGACATACCTGGACAAGGTGCTAACTATGCTCTTTTAGCTTTCGCTCTCAGTCCTAAAATATGCATGTTAATTGAAAACATTGGCCATATGTGAATGGTTGTACATCTGCAAAGACAAACCACTGATACAGCTTTCGTATCATAACCATCTTCGAAAGTGTTATTTCCAGCATGAAATTATAGTCTCAAATAATCTCAAGATATTTTTTTAAACATGAAAACGGTTAATAATCACCCACAAAAATTGACATTATACTACAGTACTAATATGACCAACTAAGAGCTGTGTTGAATATTCTAACATTACAGAATGTTGGATTGTTTTTTTATGTCAATTTTTAAGATTTGAAGTGTACTGCATCACTTGAGCACCCAAAGAAAACCCACATACACATGCAAACAGAAAAGCCTTTAAATAAATTGTTGAGTGCAGTTCATGATGGAATTGAACCAAGGCCTTTCTATTGTAAATTTGTAGTCCTTCACTTTCTCATTCTCTTTCTCATCGATCACTTATCTGAGGCAGTTATCTTCATGAGGGTCGCAGATGTGCTGCAGCCTATCCCAGCTGTCTTCGGGCAGTCGACGGGGTACACCTTGAACTGGTTGACAGCCAATCGCAGGGCACGTATATACCACCAACCATTCGAGTTCACGATCACAGCTTAACCTTTACTACATAATTTCTTTGAGGGTGTCTGGTTCGGTGACTTCAGTATTACATTTGTGCGTTTTGCAGATGCTGTTGTTCTGTTGGCCTCATCTGTAGTGGTTCGCAGGCTGGTGTGAAGCAGTTGCAATGAGAATCCGCCCATCCAACTGTGAGAAAATGGTTCTCTGCTGGGAAAGAGTGAAGTGCTCTCTCCAGGTCGAGGATAAAACCCTACCCCAAGTCGAAGAGTTCAAGTATGGGTATCATGGGGTCTTGTTCATGAGTGAGGGGACAATGGAGTAGGATTGGTGCAGTTTCTGTACTGACGCAGACCCTGCATTGGTCTGTATGGATAAATGGTGACATTACCATTAGCAAAATTATTCTAGCGGAGACTAAAGAAATCCCATCCATCCATCCCTTTTCTGACCCGCTTCATCCTGGGATGGGCTCCAGATGGGGTGCTGGAGCCCATCCCAGCTGAACAGGTTGCCAGCCAATCGCAGGGCACACAGAGACGAACAACCATCCCCGCTCACACTCATACCCAAAGAAATCCGAGTTTAGACTAGTTTAACAGGAACCATGCTTTAGCAAAGTGATACTTAGCTAAAGGGCTGGGTAACAAAAATTGGTTGAATACTCATATTGGGTGGGTCACAGAAAGCTAGTAAAACCTAACGTGTATTCTTTGTTTGACTTTTCCGGCACAGCCCAGAGGTATTCCCACATGGAACATATTAGGTAAGTGACAGGAAGTATAGCTGCCTCATGCTATAGCCATGACTATACTCTGGCTAATGGACATCATGGCAAGTGACATGCTTATGGCGGGACATCAAATTAATTTAAACCAGCTTTTGAAAATATATTAGGCATGTGCTGTCACAACGTGTTTTTAAACAAAACATGTTCTTAACTTCTATAAAAAGTGGGTTGCAACTTTGGAACAAAAGGAAAATGATGACAACAGTTGGGAACCACAAGCTTTCCACAACTCGTAGATAAGCCCATGACAAGGGAGTCCAAAATGTACCAAATACAAATGGCAAGTGTACATCCACGAGTTGCATTCGTAATTGCAAGCCAATCCTAATAGGTTCACTTTTGTTTCTATTTCACTGTGAGCATACATTTTTCATAAACTCAATTATGATCATTCATCTTGCTACAAAGACCAGATATGCGACAAAAAAAAAGAAGTCTGCAGCATTTTATTGGGGTGGAAAAAATTCACACAAAACTCTCGTTTAAAAAGACTAAATGAAATCTAATCCACATTTTAAAGACCATATGATATCATATGTATCAAAAAGCAGATTTGTTGTGTACCTTGAAGATCAAAGAGACTGACATTGAAACATTATCATGGAATGACAGTAAAAGGCGTCAAATACAGTGAAAACACAGTTGTGCACAGATTTAAATCATAAGCCTTGGTTCCAGAAGAGATTCCCATCGCTCCGTTACCTGTGGGCATAAAGTAAAATCACGACTTCAGATGTTACACACACACACACAAAAAAAAAAGGAAACACTCTTACAATTATGTAAAGCCCAAGACCAAAACTTGGTTCTCAATCCTTAATTTTATATTGGGTTCTTCTTTTGATCGACCCCGATTTCCGATCACGTGATCCGATCAGGACATCCCAAACAGTAGAGCAAGTAACAGTAGAGTTAAAAAGGAAAAAGTCACGGCTGGGTCGTCATCAAACTCCGGCATTCCGAGCTCTCGGGCGCCCGTCCGAAGCCACCGCCCCCAAGGCGGAGCCGCGACTGTCGGGCAGGGATCGAGGGAGCCTCGCTTAAGGCTCTCATCCATGTGAATGGGACCCAGCTAGCATTGTGCACGCTCAAATTGTTTCAATATTTATTTTAAATATGTTTTGTTTTGTTTTGTGAAGTCGAGGAGACCTTGGCTGATTGTACTTGAAGAACTTATCATTTTTCTCAGTCGCCACATCATGTAACTTGGACGCAGAGCCCTGACATAGAGCATAAAATTTAAGACCCAGATATCCAAATTAAATACTTTTTAAGCTATAATTTTCAACTTCAATAATTTAACATAATTATTCAACAATAACAATTCTACAGTATGTTTCGGCTTACCCTGGATCCTCTGGATAAAGCATACTCCACAGTCTCTGATCCGTCCGGGTTCTGATATACCAGGTCAAACTTGCCAGGCTCAGATGGTGCTAGTAAAGGAACATGTAGTGAGTTGAATTTAAAATGAAAGTTTCAGTTCAAATTATCTGTGGTATCCATCATCCATGGTAGATTCTCGCAACAGGAGAGAGAGAGCGAGAGAGAGAGAAATAGATGTTCCTGATTTTTTTTTTCACGACACAACAAAAAGAATGCAAACTGACTCTGAGGGTGATCAACCAGTACAAGTGTGGTTGTCTTTCTATTTGCTGGTCAGATTCACGATATAACAACATAGGCAGAAAATGACATGATGCTGCTTTTTTTTTTGTATGGTCTTACCTTGTACAGTAGAAAGCAGTTCCCGCTCAATCTGTTTTGTTGTTGGGTCAAAGCTCACAATCTTACCCTTCTAGAATGCAAAACAACATTGAATGAATGATGCGAACTTCACGGTCCTCAAATACCACCTTAGATTTGGTTTATTTTTGTACTGTATGTTCACGACCATAAGATATACATAAAAGTGTGACATTTTTTTCCAAAATGGACGGGGCGCCAAAATACATGCGGGGTCAACTCGCGTATGCACAGAGTTCCAAGATCTGCGAATGCTGTAATGCGACTTTGATGATGGGTCCGCTTGACAGACTGACATTGTGCCGACACATTGCTTATTCAGAGGAAAGGTGGATGTAACTGAGGACAGCATGCGGACGTCAAAGTGTGAATGGTGGACGTGCAAGAGGTCGTGAAAAGACAATCCCCGAGTAGGTGCCGGTATGTGCATTGTGCAAAACAACATCCCGAAAATGGTACCGACAAAAAGACACATTTACGAGGCACAGTTTAAACTACAAACAGTCAGTTATGCGGAGGAGCATGTTGGAATCCAGTAGCCATGAGAGAATTCAAGATCAACTAATCCATGGTGCTTGGTGCTTTTGTTTCTTGAAACGGGGCCAACTATCCATCCGGGCAAGGACGACCATGGCGCAGCAATATCTGGTGGATTACAAGGAAAAGATGGCCAGATTCTGCTGCTCTGCAGGCCTCAATTGGCTTCCATTACCGACTGCAATCTCTACCAGTCCCTACATTCTTACATACCCGCTTGGGCTAGGGCAAGTGATGGGGGACAAGCATACTTTGCATTTTGAAATACAGTGGTACCTCTACTTACGAAATTAATATGTTCTGGAAGAAATTTCTTAACTCGAAAATGTTGTGGATAGACGCGTTTTCCATGTAAATGCCCTAATCCATTCCAAGCACCCCAAATTCAGACATAAATGTTTCCTAAAGCATAACAATGCATCAAAATATGTAACAAATACATGTTACAATTAGATTATTGCGCAATAAATGAGAGTTGTGCATAATGTAAAAAACAAAGAATAAAGAATAAAAAAGACTTTTTTTTGCCCTCTTTAGCTCATGTTCTCTCTCAGAATTGTTTTTTTTCTGAACGCCTCATGGCCCAACGAGGACGCTGCACAGACAATCTATCTGTCTAAACACATAGATACATGGTAAAAGTCCCTCTTAGCCAATGGGATGCCAGGATGATGCTCGGCAATCGCAAATGGCAGAGCAGCTACAAGTATGTTGCGTTCAGGAAACTCGGAGCTGCGAGCAAAATTTCTTTTGTAACAAGAGGCAATATTTTCCTGTTGAGGCGTTTCGTAACTTGAAAATTTCATATGAAAAGATGTTCATAAGTAGAGGTACCACTGTACAACAAAAGCATTGCCGACAAACACATTCAGCCAAACCACATCACCAACATGGCTGAGGTGCCACTCACTCTTGACATCCCGGTGAACCACACTGTCAAGAAAAAGGGGACCAGCACGATAGCGATACGCACAATGGGGCGTGTAAAGTCGGCTTTTACTGTTGTGCTTGGTTGCTATGGTAATGGACAGAAACGACCAAAGTGGAGTTGCGAGCGGTGTGGGAGCGATGGCGAATACAGCTTTACTAAGACCAGGAGGCAGCGCCGGGTGAGTTACGCCACAATTTGTGAATGGATTGTGGATGCTTGGGATGATGTGTCTACTTGCACTGTTATTCGAATTTATGCAAAGGCCGGCATCATTTCTGAGAAGCCGCATGACAACGAGACTGACTCTGACAATGACGCGAGGGAACCTGGCGTGTTTGATTGTGAACTTGCCCAGCTGTTGATTTTGGATACAGAAGATTAGAACTTTGATGGATTTGACGATGAGGACTGATCAAAAAAATATCGTGACTACATTGTTAAATACTTCAATAAAGTACAACCGGACTCAATTTTGTTCCCGTGCTAGCGTGCATGCATGCTACTGTATCGTTTAAGCTAGTGTGTGTTTTACCATGCCTGCGTCCAATAATACAATGTGTCTTGTGTATGTATTAAATACAGAAATAGCACCCGTAACTGACACTACACCTTTTAATACGGTGCGCCGTATGGTCGTGAAAATACGGTAATTGGTACCAAAATTGCACACCTTGTATTCTGACACCTCTGGCGTATAATTCTCAGTGAGCTCCAGCAGCTGTGAAGAAAAACAAATATGTGGAATTTGTTTTATCTACTTTTCCTTAACTGGTTCAAGACAATTAGGAAATTCAAGTCAGAGACCAAATGCATTATTTTCTACAAAAATGGATGTGCAAAAAAATGTGACTCGAAACTGGATACAGCAATGTAAGTCAAAACGACCTCTGCAAAATTCATAAGAGTATCTTTATGATCGATCGTTTGCTTCGAGATTGTGGGCTGTTGTCTGCACACAGCTCTGGCTCTACAAATGGGAGACTAACCAAAGCAGGGGTGTCAAACTCATTTTAGTCACAGGCCAATTTGGAGTTATGTCTTCCCCCGGAGGGCCATTATGACAGCGAAACCACAAAATTATTACTCGTACACAACAAATTAATAGATTACTAGTTTTGAAATCAGTCAAGTCAATTATAACAGTTTGATCAATTATTGTTCAAGTGAGTATAAACGGGTTCACAAAATGATTGCAAAATCTCAACGTTATTTATTACACATGACAATTTCACATTTTGGTACGGATTTAGGCAAGTTGACAGATGATTTGCTTTCGCGGGCCACATAAAATGACCTGACGGGCCGGATCTGGACCCCGGGGCCTTGAGTTTGACACCAGTGAACTAAAGAGTATTTAATTAAATGTTCTGTAGGTTGAAAAGGATTTGCAAATCACTGTGGTCTGTTTTTATTTATGTGCCAACTTAATTGGAATCTGGGTTTGAGAACTATTGCACAGCGTTCTCATCAGTCCACAAAAATGTTTTGATAAAGATTTGGCAAATACTGACCTGCTCTGATGTAGTTTTTTTTAACAAGCGCAAGCTTCTTGCAAAAAGCTTTGCTGCATATTGGGGTCTGGAAAATGCCAAGGTATTGTGGACTGTCCAATCGTCCTTTGATGAAAGACTAGTTCACTGGTGCTAGAAGTTGAACAACATTTTTTGGGGAGTAGAGGAGTACTAGGAGGATTATTCGAATGTATTTTTTTCCATACTGCATATTTGTTTTATTTTGTATGAAAAAAATCAAATACAAATTAAAAACAGTTTCTCCAAGAGAGCGTTTTAAAGGGAGTGATGGAAATATGAAACTTCATTGCTGCACGGTGAGCACTCACCACGCAGAAAATGAAATAATCCCATTTAATTCATGGAGAGAAAAAAAAGAGTTTACCTTAAATGCTATCTTCTGTCCCACTTGCGGAGGGGCGGCAAGAAGCGGCATGGCACTGTAATCTTGTGAAGTACTTTCAGCTTCATTCTACGCATTCATGAAAACAATAGAAGATTACAGTTTTCATCAAAGGCAGACAAGGATATATATTACATGCAAATAAAATAATGTTCTTGATTTCACCATAGCCTAAGATTATTGAAGAGTCACTGCGAAAAATGGCAGATGAAACTGACGTTGATGATGGTGAAACCAAATAAATGTCTCATTGTGTTACACATACAAAATAAAATCAATGGATTAATAGTTCTGACAGTATAATTGTTTATTGTTCAAGTTACTACAGTAGGGACCCACAGCAGGTGGCTTGGATGACAGCACAAGTTGCTCTAAAACCGTGAGGTACCGTATTTTCCGCACTAAAGGCACACCTTTGATGAATGGCCTATTTTAAAACTGTTTTCATATATAGGGCGCACCGTATTATAAGATGCATAGAATAGAAGCTATAATAGTGGTTGCGCTATGCATCCACTAGATGGCGCTACACTAAAAGGAATACAATACTATTATAAATTTTATGTGTATATATATATATATAGCAGCTGGATAGCTCAGTTGGTAAGGCATCGGTTTGGCATACGGGAGACGGTGGTTCGAATCCCGCCTGGGGCAAAAATGAGCACATAACACCATCCAGTGTGGATCCTTGGGCAAGATCCTTCACGCTATGCCTACCTCATACAATGATGATACATAACACCATCCAGTGTGGGTCCTTGGGCAAGATCCTTCACGCTATGCCTACCTCATACAATGATGATAGACAATAAAATGAATGACATGCCGGCTCAGACGTCGCCCGGCCAAACAAGGTCTGCGTCAGGTGCTGGGGAACCAGAGCACCTTGATGAAAAATGGGCTACTGGAACAAAGCGGAGATGGGTGAGATGCGATAACATGGCTCTGTTGGAATGCTACTACTCAAGCAACCCTAGTCAGAGGGGTTACATGCAGAGA
>NW_017806177.1:897964-902642 GCF_001891065.2 Hippocampus comes | reverse complement strand
CGAACCAACCAGATATCGTGATCATAGATAAAGGGCAGAGGAAAGCCGTTGTCGTGGATGTAGCGGTCCCAAGTGATGGAAACATCAGAAAGAAGGAACACGAGAAACTCGAGAAATACCAAGGGCTCAGAGAGGAGCTGGAGAGAGCCTGGAAGGTAAAGGTGACAGTCGTGCCTGTGGTGGTCGGAGCACTTGGGGCAGTGACCCCCCAAACTAGATGAGTGGTTGCAACAGATCCCGGGAACAACATCGGACATCTCAGTCCAGAAATGTGCAGTGCTGGGAACAGCAAGGATACTGCGCAGAACCCTCAAGCTTCCTGGCCTCTGGTAGAGGACCCGAGCTGAATGAGGGATGGACACCACCCGAGGGGTGAGACGAGGATTTTTTTTTTTTTACACACACACACACACACACACACACACACACACACACACACACACACACACACACACTAATATAAAATTATTTGTGTGGGACAAATAAAGGATATCTTATCTTATAATACAGCTTTATTTATTTCAAGCCTTCATAACCGCTGCAGTTGTAACAAAGCGCTTTGCAGAACATTTAAAATACTATAACCAAGAAATCAGAATCTTGATCCATGTATAAAGCGAATTGGATTATAAGGCGCACTGTTGGCTTTTGAGAAAATGGAATGCTTTTTGATGTGCCTTGTAGTGCAGAAAATACGGTATTTTTCAGCATTAACGGTGGCTTTACAGATATGCAAGTTAGCCATGCCGTAGGCATGAAACCCTCCATACCATCGCAGATGCTGTGAGAGACAGCTTAGTGTTTGTCACAAATTTTGTGAGTTATTGACGTGTGTCATATACACCAAAAAAACAGTGTTTGCATTGTTGGTCGCTTTTGCCCACAATTTGAATCAAGGCCAATGAAGTTAATTCACAAGAAAGTTAAATGAAGGCTTCACACCTAAAGGCTCTTGAAATTTAATTTGTATCCAACTGATGAGGTACAATAGGGAGACGAAACTTATTTCGCCAATTCCGGTACATTTTAAGGGTCCTAATTGTACATGAAAAATGATGACATTGTCAAATTCATGAAAGACAAAATATTGGTGGTCACGACTCACACTGAGACTTTGTTGTTGACTGGGCTGCGGGTTAGCCAGATCTCCAAAACCGTTGATGTCACAAGACTCTTGAGACGTTGCTATTTGGTCACTTGGGGTCACTGATGCACTTGAGTGTTTTTTCTGTGCACAGTTTAATTGTTTATGAGATGAATTCTGATTCAATCTTAATTTAGCATCAGTTGAATCCTTATTTTTAGGCTTGGGATCCACAGTATCGTCCTCATCGGAGGAGTCCGTATCTGATGAGGACGGGGAACATTTCTTGGCAGGAAGAGTTCTTGAAGGTATTTTGGAGGCAGAAGACACTTTTGCAAGAAGAGAAGGGCCTGTTGCGTTTGGGGCGTCATCTTGCACACAACCGTTCCTATTGTAACTTGGCGATTGGGTATTCTGCGATTTTGATTGGCGTGGGATTTTCTTTACCTTGGAGTTGGGTTGGTCTTTGTGATTTGGGGGGAGAGAAAATGCTGGGTGGTCGGTGGCAATCAGACCATTTCCCTCGACCTTCTGTCTTTTCTTCTTTAACCGTTTATTTTTTAGATCATTGTGTTCCTCCAAAAGAGGTCTCTTATTGATGTCCACTTCCAGAATCTCCTCACAGTTTTTCTTCCTCTTTTTTCCCATCCATTCCACACACGTTACCTTTTCGCCACTAAGGTTGGGCTTGTTAAGTCTCTGTCTCGATTTGCAGTTTTCACTTAGTTTCCCATTCAGGTGAGACACGCAGTCCACTTTCACTCTAGAAAATGGAAACAAAGCATGTACAAATCAAATCAATGCACAAAACATGACATTCTTTATAACTCTGAAAATAACTGAAATGTTGATCATTCACATCACCCCTAACAATACCATTTTATGCTACAGCTTGACTTTTTTATATGCTACTTTTTAGCACGAAGATTACAAGTTGTTCTTCATTTTTTTAACCCACTGAATCTTTTTTTTTTTTTTTGTCATAGCAATTGCCCATAATTCTATAACCTCTTTGCAGTGTTGCCCGCTGACCTGATTATTGCGGTTGGTAGCATTTTTAAACATCATGTGTGAATACCAAGTTATCACTCTGACAAAATGATGTGAAAATACAGTGAGTGCATACCTCATAGCAACCATTTCACAACCATAATTATGAACTTCTCAAGGGGCAATACTATAGAAATGGCACTTTAAATAAGTGCCGGTGCACAGCTTGTGAAGCACAAGAATACTATCGGTTCACGGTCCTAAGAAAATAAGATTGTGGTTGCAAATCCAGATACACTGTGCAGTATTTTGGAATTGTATTGTTTTTTAAATGTGTGATATAAACAAAGTGGGATGGATTGACTTCGGATTGGGATTTCGGAGGAAAAGATATTCTTATCTAGTCACACTGATGGGGACAACACATACATTTATAGTACCTTCATGACAGATTACATGAGTGTTTTCCAAAAGACTGCCGTGCGTTACTGTATACCAATTGCTTCTACAAGCACCAAGAAATCTAATGTTTTTTTTAAAGGCATTAAAAAACTCACCTGAGGCGGTCGTTATCCCGTACAACATAAATGCTTTCCGTGTGTAGCAGATAGCAATCATCTATGAAGAGGTTGATAATGCTTTGACGACTAAACTCAAATTTATCTCTGATGATGCTCTCCAGATCGGACACCATGCGGCACGTGTTTAAATCCACAAGCAGCCAGCACATGCGACAATCCACGACTGCTGGTGGAGGATAGTCAAAGTGCAAACGTACGCGGATGTGGTTGCTACAATGTGCAGCCATGTCTGTTATGGTTATGTTTGCAATCTGCCTAAAACTTCAGTGGAATTCATTATAACGCGTTGAGTGCGAAGAAGAAGAAGAAGAAGAAGAAGTAGAAGACGAAGAAGAAGAAGAAGAAGAAGAAGAAGAAGAAGAAGAAGAAGAAGAAGAAGAAGAAGAAGAAGAAGAAGAAGAAGAAGAAGAAGAAGAAGAAGAAGAAGAAGAAGAAGAAGAAGCTGAAAGGATGAGGAGGTGGAGGAAAAGGAGGAAGGGGCGGGGAAAAAACAAGAAGTAGTCAGCTGACGCTGAGTGTTATCACTTACTTTTATGTTTAGAAAAACTACACCGGGAATCTTTCAAAGAAGTGAGCCACAAATGGGCCAATGCCGGGCAACCTCTGTTTTGCTTTTATTTGCCCTTACTGCCAGCAAAGGTATGGTCTCGTTTTTCTATCGTTTCTTTATTGAATATATTCGAACTTTTAGAGCCTCTAACTCAAATCAACTTTATTTCAAGGGCATTTCAAAACAGAACACAAAAAAACTAAGACAGCTAAAACAATTACCTTGAAACACAAAAACAATACCGAATCGAAAGCCAAATAAAATGTGTTTTCAGACGAGATTTCAAGATGGACTGATAGGGCTAATCGAGGCGATAACGCAAACACAGTAAACGTTAACAATTTCATTGATATGGATAGTTGAGGTACAATTGGGGTTGGCAGGGCAGGAATGTCCTCGTTTGACCCTAACGGTGACATCCGCAGGAATGTTATGCAAATTATTACACCGTGAAGAGGATGAGGGCCAATTAAGAAAAAAAAAAAAACAAGGTTGGCAAAATTCTCACTTGAATCTCAGAATTCTGACTTTAAAGTGAGAATTCTGACTACAACTGAAACAAATGTATCGATAGATCCATCCATTCGTCGTGGTAAAACGGACTGGTTTTTCATTTGACTTCCAAGTTAGGTCTGTGTCAAATGTGTCTGACTCCTAATACTTGAAATAATACGACGAAGAAAAAAACGTGGACCAATGCGTCAATACGTGCGTTCTAGACGCCTGACACCACATCCGTGAAAAAAGGTCTCAAAATGAAAAACTGTGGTTCAATTGATTATAAACTAACAAATAGCGTGTTTGTGGAAAAGGGGGGAGGGGTGGGATAAAATGTCGCAATCCAGATTTTGAAGGCGATAACGGGAAGTTGCATTTATTTAAACACAAGCCCCGTTCACACGGCAACGTTTGGTCCGACGCTGTGCCGAAACAGATCCAGTCGAGCGTTCACAGGTGCACATTTGCTCTGACGTAGCTCCACTAAAGAGCTTATACCGGACCAAATTTGATCCACCTCAGGGAGGTGGTTTAAAAATTTGCTCCAGGGCAAATGCTCGTTTGCGACGCTACGCCGGAACAAATGTGCACGTGTGAATGCAGCTGGGTTAAATTTGCTCCAGAGCAAATGCTCGCTTGCGGGGGAGTGGCCTCGCTACGCTCGCTACCAGATGCACGGAATCCGCCCCCGGTCAACAGTGACGAGGGGGCCAGCGACACACGAAGCCCAGCCGTGCACCCCCGTTCCCGGTAAAAGTGTCGGCGATTTAAGCGGTGAAGACAGCGCTCACGATCAAGAAGAGAATCGAGCCCGACCCGACCGGGCCCGAGGGTATTAAAGCCCGACCCGGCCCGAGCCCGATCACTTAGCTTGATTTGCAGGCCCGAGCCCGAAGCAAACCCGACATTTCATATTTTATTTGTGAGTATTTTTGGGAGAAAAAAAACACAAGATTTCTTACGGTTAAAATAATC
>NW_017806177.1:839998-897526 GCF_001891065.2 Hippocampus comes | reverse complement strand
TCGACGCTGCGCCGGAGTTGTCACGCGCAGCGGCTTTGCACGTGTGACCGCTCCACAAAATTTGCTCCGGTGTAAAATATATCGCAACAAAATATTTCGGTGCAGCGTCGGACCAAATGTGTGCCGTGTGAACAGGGCTACAGTGTTGACAGAGGCAATTCTTGCAACAAGGAAAGCTAAGCAGCTGATTGGGTCCCCAAGCCAGTGGCCTGATACCATCTAGTGGCTCATTACAGTATGGTAGCTGTGGCTTCCATTTATCCATCCATCCATTTTTTGATCTGCTTATCCTCACAAAGGTTGTGGGGCGTGCTGGAGCGTATGGAGTTTTATTCACCTCAAATTGATCTTTTTTTTTACCAGCCTTGCACTTTTTTTGGGGGGGGGGGCGCATCAGGTTAAATCCTTCCATAAGGAATGGCTTGAACAAGTTTTAACGGCCAGATACTGTAATGTCAAAGGGTAAAGTCAGATTGTTTATATTGTAATAAATTAATAATAATAAAAATTAAAATGACAAAAGTAATATTTTCTTAAACGCTTAAATAATACAATATAAAACGCTAAATATGAAATCATTGAAACTTGCACTGAATGGTGAATATACACGGCCTGTTCTTGATCACCGCCACAATATGGCACTTCAGGCCACCCCCCCAAAAAACCTGAATGTCGGACCATGTTTAATCAGTCAACAATACCAAATAAACAGGAAGAATTGGTTGATGAACTGTAATAGTAGAAAACAATTATTTTGTGATAAACGTTGATGCTGTCCATTATGATTAAACATATTTTTAATCCCATTAATTGGTGGAATAATCACTAGAAAACAGAAATTCAGCAGTCACTGCCCTAGTGTTTTAAAGCCTGTCAATTCAAATTTAAACAATATAAATGAAATATTTTTTTTTTGTAATACTGTGTTTGGGGGCCCCTGGAACTGTAGGGGCCCCATGCAACTGCCTATGTTTGCCCAATGGTAACTACTGTATGACCCTTTGCCAAATTCAGCTAATGAGGGCAAAATATCAGTTCTTAAAATATTGTTGTTAAATTGTTTGCAGGGCTTCAGAGTCCAGTGGGAGGCAAAGAAGCCTGGGACTACGTGGAAGTTAGAGATGGGGCCCACATGTTCTGGTGGCTTTACTACGCAGACAGCCAGTTTGTAAATTATCAAGAATTTCCTCTGGTCATGTGGTTGCAGGTATGACACATTTACTTGGATTGAAAAGTTGCATTTGTGGGTTGTCAATACAGTATTACTTTTATGTTGACACTTGTGTTTCCCGAATTATAAAGCTGGCTGATCGCTCAGAATGAGGATAAACTTTATCGTCCCCTCAAGGAAACCTGCAGCTGCAATCACAATACGAATACTTTTCCACAACAGACTGTTATTATTATATAATTATTTCCATCGAACAGTCCACACATTTCTCATGCCGTGCTCATATTGTTCCTGAATTGCCTTTTAAATTTACCTGAGGTGTTAAAGGCTACAGCAGTGATTGCCAACCGGGGGCACATTATTGTGCCATGAGGGCTCTAACGGTGTGCTGCAGGAAATTATGAAATTTCACCTCGTTGGTGAAAAAATTATTTATGAATACCAAATAATTTATCTTTGTCGATCTATCTATGATGGCAACTTATAGTGACAGGAAGAACCAAAAAAAAAGATCCTCTATTAGATGGTAAAAAGAATGACTTTGACATATGTATCATGTTTTTGTGACAATTTTGTTTGGTGGTGCGCAATGCGATTTTTCAAACGTAAAAAAAAAATGGCTTGGAAATATCATTTAACACTTTTAACAATTGATGACATAACACCTAAAGCTCGTCGGGTAAAAGTTTTCTTTTTGTTGGATGCCCCAAGGTTTTGGTAAATCCCATTAGACCCTAAATGGTGGAAATGACTGTAAATTCCGGGCTACAGACCGCACCTGATTAAGAGCCGCATGCTCAGATTTATGAAGAAAAATCAATTTTGTAATTATATGCGCCGCACCATATTACAAACCGCTGGCCAATGAGTAGGCGGGGGTTTGCTTCTGCGTCCCTGCCACCTGGAGCGCCTCCGGGTGAGGCCGCGGACGTGGTCCCCCGCTGAACCCCCGCAGAAAAAAAATGCAACAATTTCTTAAGGTTAAAATAATCTCCATATTTTTATGAGCATGATAAATGCATTTGTACAATGAAATTACGCTGAAACACATAATAAGAGGCCAGACAAAGAGAGATCTTGATGCGCATTTGCGTAATTATGAGGAGAAATACTGCAGCCCACTAGGCTTTAAATAGAATAATGCAAATCATATAAATGGGAAAAGATATATGAAATTATTTCTCTAGACAGCCGCTTAAAAATGATCATCGGTGGTAGCTTTAGGCCCGATGCTGCGCAGCTCAAAACACAGGTAAAATGTGTTCTCTCGTGGCCGCTTGTTTTCAGTATGACGGAGGAGTCACCTTTTTTATTTCCAGTACGAGTGAGGGGCAAATCAAATGTGCATGGGTCTTTTTGGTTGTCTTTTTACACTGGCTCAGTTCTTCTTGCCGGAGCCTCCACCTTCGCATCATCGACTCGTCTATGCCAAGATTACGGGCAGCAGCTCGATTTCCTTCTTTAACTGCCAGAGTGATCGCTTTTAGTTTATAAGCTGCATCATATGCTTTTCGTCTGGTATTCTCCATGTTGATCAGGGTTAGAAGAAAGACTGAAATAAGAAAGTTGTGATTACCGGTAATCATACAATTTCATTGGACCCCTGTGTACTACTCATTCATTTTATTGGTCGACTGTTGCCAGGTAACACATTTTTCCCCGGTAAGGCGAGAAGAGCGGAAGTTGTGATTACCGTAGTCATACAATCTCATTGGACCTCAGTGAACTACTCAATTCATTTTATTGGTCCATGTTTTTCCCGCGATGGAAAAAAAATAATTAAAAAGCCGCTTCATATTACACGCCGCAGTGTTGAAAGTGTGGAAAAAAAGTAGCGGCTTGTAATCTGGAATTTACGGTAATCCAATTTTTGACACCGCTTGAAAACAGAATCATCGCATTGATGATTCTGTTTTCAAGCGCTTTTCATTTGGGATAACGTCAGCGCCAGAATTTTTCAGCAATTAATGAGCACTCAACTGAAATATCTTGATAGAGTCATCGCATTACTGACTGATTTTCTAGTCCAGGCGTGCCCAACAGTTTTTGACTGAAGATCTACTTTTCAAGCAACCAATCTTCCACGATTGACCATAACCGCACTTGCATGCAAGCACGCACACCCATGCCATGATGAGCAACAGCCATAACGGACCCTACCATGAACAGAACAGAAAAATAAAGTAGATACAAGAATTTGTGAAAAGGAAATCACTGCCTACCTGAATAGAGATTCGACACGGAGGCATGGGTCACACTTTACACCCCTCGCGATGCCCTTGGGACCAGACCGCGGGCTGCTGGTTGAATCTGTTGTACTGTAGCTTTGTGGATTGTCAATATGCAGTTTTGCATTTGCATTGTTTTTTTCCATCACATGCCCTCCTTGGTCGACTCCCATTAAGTCTATTTTGGCTTAAACTATGGACGGATAGCATAATCATAACACTGATGACCTTGACTTTGGAGTTCACTTTTAATTTCTTTCGAGATTGTTCTGGGCTCTTTGGTTACCATGCATCTCTTTAATTTGTCATCAATTTCCCATGTTCAGCATACAGTGACAGCACAGTGAGTCCTTGTCAACTTTTAAATAGGCCAACTGACTGCGTGCAAGTTTGAAGACAACTGTGATGTAAATTAGAGGACACACCTTGGTTGAACATGTCTCTATGGTCAAATTATCTTCTGTTCTATTTATGTTCTATTTTGGGGGTATGGTCGTTTTTATTCAGGCCTATTTCATCACTTTAAAAATAATAATAATTTAGTTTAACCAAAATTCAAAAGCAAGTGTAATTTTCATTAAACATTATTATTTTTGTTCCTTTAGAGAGGGGTTGCAGCAATTTTGTGTTATCATGATAATAGTAATTGTGGCCCATGTAATATGTTTTCAACCTTATTTCGTGATTTGAACATGAGCTTTATGTGTGTTTAGGGTGGACCCGGAGGTTCAGGAACTGGCTTTGGCAACTTTGCAGAGATTGGACCTTTGACTCTTGACCTCAAGCCCAGAAACAGCAGTTGGGTAAGATGGTTGACCCTAAAGTTTTGGATTTTGGACAAAACACAACAAGCTGTCTAAGAAGACAACAATTTTCAATTGTGTAAATATTTGCTTTGAAACATTTTACTTAAAATTGACTAAGTCAAATATGATAATTTGAAATGTATTATACATTATAAGTACTGCATATGCATGTGTTTGGTTCTTGCAGGTCCAAGCAGCCAATCTTCTATTTGTAGACAATCCTGGTCAAATATGATAATTTGAAATGTATTATACATTATTATAAGTACTGCATATGCATGTCTTTGGTTCTTGCAGGTCCAAGCAGCCAATCTTCTATTTGTAGACAATCCTGTGGGCTCCGGGTTCAGCTACTGCGACAAGCCAGATTGCTATGCTACAAATGTTGCTACAGTGGCTTCAGACATGTTGACGCTCTTAAAACGCTTCTTTGCTAAGGTGGATGAGTTCCAGGTATGGCCGATATATTCTCTCATGAGTCAATCAGTACAATTATACTAAAATTTAGTAAAGGGCTTTGTGCACCACCTCAGTCAGTATGAAGGCCGTGCGAGTGATTTCAGTATGATAAATCACCACTAGATAGCAGCAGTGGTCATCATATCTTGGTCCACACTGGTGCGGTCCGGGGATCCTACGTCACAAGGTGCCGTGCGGAAGAGCTTTGTGCACCACCTCAGTCAGTATGAAGGCCGTGGGAGTGATTTCAGTATGATAAATCACCACTAGATGGCAGCAGTGGTCATCATATCTTGGTCCACACAGTGGTGCGGTACGGCGATCTGACGTCACAAGGTGGCGTGAGGAAGCAGTGTGGTCGAGAGAACGTGGATAAATAGCAGCAGCTAACTACAACAGAGCTTTTTTTAAAATAATAATTTTAATAATAACGGTCAAAAATGGCTCTCCCAATCTAAGAACTAAGGCTTTAAACGAGTAAAAATAATGGCCTCGGTCAAATTTTGACGTTTATTTTATTTTTGCATCTCAGGATGCTGGCCACCTCTTCAAAAATCGTCTGAATCCTTAATTAAACAGATCATTCACTTCTAGGCCTGAAATGATATTATTAATATAAAAGAATAATCAGAATGTGAGTCACTTTTTCACATTTTCTGAAAAAAAAGAGTATTATTTATTATTTTAAGAAAGTGACGCTCTGATGCGATTTCTGTTTGTGTTATGTATCAACTCATCTCAGATGAGATAACCTTTCATTAGTAGTCCAGTGGATACATTTGTATCGTTTCAGCAGCAATAGTGGAAACAGGAAATGGAAAAAAATTAGCCAGCAAGGAGTACAGAGAAAAGTACCCACTCTATGTGCTGAGGCACATTACCATCATCGCCATACATGCGCCAGGCAGTGCAGAGGAAAGACCTGCAACTATAATTTTTTGCTGTTTTTGAGAGGATGACGCAGTCATTATCTATGTGCTGAGGCACATTACCATCATCGCCATACATGCGCCAGGCAGTGCAGGGGAAAGACCTGCAACTATAATTTTTGCTGTTATTGAGAGGATGACGCAGTCATTTTCGTTTACACAGACCATTACTGAGAGGGTAGAATACAGTATCCTGGAGAGAGAGAGAAGCGACAGAGAAGATATTGGGCCATTGCAATGCTTCGTACAAAAAGAATAACACTGCACAAAAAAAAAAAAAAAAAAAAAAAAACAACAATTGTCCATGCATAAACTATCCAATGTTCAGGTTGCATACTTTGAAAGCTTCAGGCAGGAAGGAGCGGCAATCTCTCTTTCTCACGGTGCGGGTGTAAAAGTAAATAAACAGTTTCAATTATCTTCAGGGCACTTATACTCCAGGTTTTTGGTTGACATATTCACTGTTCTACTGTGTATTCTACTCTTTTTATATTAGGTTTTCATTTAATTGAAATAAAACCGACTGATTCATTTACTTTCTCCAGAGTGTCCCCTTCTATATATTTTCTGAATCATATGGAGGAAAGATGGCAGCTGCCATATCCCTTGAACTAACAAAGGTGAGTCCGGTTTCCCTTTTTCACTTCATCGCATTCCACTCTGGTCAAAATATCGAAAAATATATCTTAACATCTCAACTGTGCAATTTAAACAAACCGCAACAGCCAACTGTTAACAAAAAGATAAACAGAAATGAGTCACTGAATTGACCTGACAAAATACAGTCACCTTTCCCTATTCTGAAGGTCTATCTTGTCACTCGGCCTGACCGGAGGACTTTTTAAATACACAGTGTTTTAAACTGTCATTGTGAGTGTTTGATTTTTGTTGTTGTTTAATAATCCAGGCAATAGCACAAGGGGAGGTGAAATGTAAATTTGCTGGCGTGGCACTTGGAGACTCATGGATATCCCCAGTGGGTTGGTATCAGTCAGCTCTATATCTTGGATTTGTGTATCGTGACACTTCCACAGAACTGCTTCATAACATTAGAAACTAGTCATTTTATGGTTATCAAAACCATACACTGGCTTATCTAATGGTTATTCATGAATCCAGTTTAAAGTCTTAGGTTAGCATGTAAGATCTCTGTGCTTCATCTACAGATTCCGTGATGACATGGGGACCATACCTTCATGCTATTGTAAGTTATAAAAAGACACATTTTGTCTTTTTTTTTTCCCCTCCAAATTCTAGCTGTGAGTTTCACTTGACCTGTTATCTTTTTGCAGTCACTGCTGGATGATCACGGTTTGAATGAAGTCAACAGTGCAGCGGAGGCAGTGAAACATGCTGTGGAGCAGCAGCAGTTTCAGAAAGCCACAGAGCTGTGGTCTGCGGCCGAGTCGGCGGTTGAGCAGGTTGGTATGAGGAAAGAACAGATTTGCTTTAAGGTTAGCGTGTGTACTTCAAGGTTCAGGATAGGCGCATTCATGTTGCCTTGATGTGATCTCCTTCAGGTGCTTTGTAATGCCTTTATTATAATTACATACAGATAGAAGACTTAAATATCGGTATAATTCAAGTTTTAAGGTCACACGTGAATGAACCTACATCGATAAATCGTTGCATATCCTCCATGTTAGCTAAGCCGTAGATGGATTCGGTTACAATATGATCCCAAGCTAAAATGTTAAGGATTTGACTTTGGAACCGGAATTGCTGTGGACCCTAATTTGGTGTTGACAGTGTTATGAAAAGATAATTTTTGAATTACTGCTTCCACCGTACTGCTTGACCCCGTGAGCCTTTGCGTGAATTATGGTTGCGACTTATGTAAGTGTCCACTGTTATGAGTTAGACTTGAACCATGTGAGAACACCATCAACCTCTGCTTCCCCTCAGATCAGTTTAAAGCATTTCTTTCCAATCAATTTCTGACTGGCTTTGTGCACTTTTCATATTGAGCTGCACTATTGTTGTTCTTTGAACGACATCACACTTTTCGGGTTTGTCGCTTGCCAGGATCGCACTGCAGGAAAACGATTACCGGTACTTCTTGAATTTGCAAATTAGAAATTTTTTTTCATGCTTCATTTAATGTGTTTTGTTTAATTACTTGTGACATGAAAATATTTCATTCGAGATTTTCCAAAATTAGTTCACACTTGACCTTTAAGTACTACTAAAGGGGCTGCTGATCATTTAAATAGGGACATAAAGGGCATTCCAACAAACCACCCCGGGAAACCAAAACCAGAACTGTTTGTGACTCACTGCTACTTCGGGTGTCTCACAGGAAGTTCCCAGCAAACCCTCACAGTACATTTGGGTCTGCAGGGTCGGACTGGTATCTTCCCCACCATCGGAGTGAACACACCACCATGTGGTGATTACTTGACACCCGCGTTTTCTATAGCATGCAGCTGCAAATCCACAAAGACATGACCACAAAGTCGATCATCAAACTGCGGCTTAGGGTCTCCTCATGCCAAGTGCACATATTTGGCATGTTTATTTTTGAACATGGTGTTGATGACAGTGTGGACAATCCGCGACGAGCACAGAAGTCCATTGACAGAACACCACTCGGGTTCTGATCCTGAGCCTCCGCTTGGTTCTCTGTACCTCTAATTATGTCTGGTCCGCTGACTTGAGGCACTGGGCGGGTGTGCAGGGGCGGAGAAGCTTAGACATCCAGATGATTTTATTTTGCACAGTCACTTGATTGAAATAAAAATTTTCTGTCCACCTTGTGGTGATAATATGGTTTGTCATTTTCTCTCTTCTTTTTTCCTTAGAACAGCAACGGAGTCAACTTCTACAACATTCTTTCACAGACAGCAGAAGATACATGGGCCTCTTCAGAAGGAAAGAACTTGATATGTAAGAGGGTTTTTTACTTTTCTGAATGGACTCTAGGAATGGGCTTATTAAATAAAATATACCACTTTTGTGGCTGTGCATGCGTCCGCCATACTTACGCATGTTGATCTTAATTTAGTAGGTCCAGTAATGCAATTTTCTTGACAGTGACTTTGCCTTTTTTTTTTGTACTGTCTCAAAGTCTCCTTAAATCTCTTGCGCTGATTCGTTAGCTGAATATTTTGTCACGGATGGCCGACACCATTTTGCATACTCCAATCAATGGCTCATTCATTCAAATTATGTCGAGAAAACACAAGGACACGAAAATCTCTCAATTCTTCGCAATTCTGTTGCTTTTTACTTTGGTTTGTTCTGGCCTGTGAATAAGAGTGTGTATGCAAGATTGGTAAATGTGTGCCTTTTTCATGAAAGCATGACTGTGGATGGTGTGATAAATAATGACTTCTTGGCCTGTTTGCTTGCTATGGTGTGAAAGTAATGATTTTGGTTTGATATTGACTCCAAGACTCAAATGTTCCTTACTTAGAACAGATTTCTTTTGAAAGGAGGGAAAAAGAGACAAGCCGAAAGGAGAAGAAGAAGAAGAAGAAGACACTGTTGCCATTCCATTGCTTGTGTGATGTTCGCTGAAGAGAGGGTGACATTTTATTGTAGGCCAGGTTTAAACTCAACATTTACATTCAATATAAATTCTGCTGTAGTCTGAAAACTGCTGCACCTTCTTTTACTTTTCTGTTGGGCAACTCGGCGCTCTGATGAACCATTTTTACTCAAGTTTGTTGAGCACCGAGACTTGTTATCTTGTTTCACCTTTTTTTTTTATTAAAAAGATTCATTTGCGGAGGAAAAAAAAACACTCCCATACAAATTTATAAATCATAATTGTTAATTTGATTGACAAGATTGTTCACATATATTACCTGGTTAACATAAAAATAAGTGACTTTATTGGCAGCATACATGCATTTATTTGATCATTGAATTATTTTTTTTTTCAGCCCTGCAGGCTTTAAGACACATTCGTCCACTCCAGAGCCAATCACTAAATGAGCTGATGAATGGACCTATTAGAGAGAAGCTGCGTATTATTCCTGAGAACGTCACCTGGGGAGGTATTGATCCAATTGAATATATTTTACAACCAGAAAATATCTATTTTTAATTATTCACTAACCCACCCAGCTCCCTTATTTTTCTGTTGTTTTCAGGCCAGTCAGATGAGGTATTCAGGTACATGGCTGGGGACTTTATGAGACCGGTGGTGAACATTGTCGACCAGCTGCTGACTGCCGGAGTTAACGTCACTGTTTACAACGGACAGCTTGACCTTATAGTGGACACTATAGGTAACGTATAGTACCAAATACCTTTTTTTGTCTATATCTTGTAGTGCTGGACTATAATGTAAACTGAAAGCTTTAAGGTTTAGGTTCAACTTCTCATATTCACGAGTAGGGATGGGCGAGTACTGATACTATGTATGTCGGTATTGGGCCCACAGCAGGCCTTATTTCAAGGTATCGGTACTCACGACACATCGGCTGCCCACCTGTGCTTTTTTTAACTATCAGGAACTAAAGGCATCCATGTCAGACGGATGCCTATTAAAACTTATTCAGTACCAGTCAATTTTAGACCAAGTCTGACACGTCTTTGGGAGTGAATGAGTTAAGATGCAGTTTCTCTAACTACTGTATTTTCCACACTAAAAGGCGCACTGGATTATGGGGCGCACCTTCAATGAATGGCCTATTTTGTAATTTTTTTTCATACATTGGGTGCACCGCTTTATATGACGCAATCTACAATGTATTCACTAGATGGCGCTACACTCAAGGAAACACAAACAGAACGATCAGATGTCAGTAAAACCGATTTAATAAAGCAGCGACACAGTTCACTTAACCAACAGCAAGTTATAACATTGACTCGTTAACGTCGAACTCTCTTGCCGCTGCTCTATTTCCGTGTTCAACTGCGTAACCGATCGCCTTAAGGTTGAACTTTGCGTTGTCAGCATGTCTCGAGCAAGGAGCCATTTTGGGGTCGACATATTACCGTAATGACCATAAACAAGGCGCATCAGACTTTAAGGCGCGCTATGAGCTTTTAAGAAGATGGAAGGCTTTTAGGTACCCCTTTTAGTACGGAAAATACGGTATATGTTTATGTATGTTTGAAAGTGGTATGTTAATGCTTTGTAAGAATTGACATGCATGTCACAATTTTACACACAACCTCAAGTCACAGTCATGGCAGCATATATATTCAAACAAACGTGACAGTTAAATATGACACACGTTCAACAACTAGTAACACAATCGACACCTATATGACAAGGATTAATGCCCTTAAAGCGTCATTAAATAAATGTATTGTGCCCCAAAATGCATTCCTTAAATCGAGTGGGACTACCATCATTATCAGAGATATGAACATTAGAGTGCTTAGGCCGTCATGATGTTAAAACACAAAATTTGCGAGTTTTTGTGGAACTTTTGCTGTGACGATGCGTAGTTGGTCAAGTAAAGAACACTAATTTTCAGGGTCTAAACATGCATGAAAACTCAACTCAACGCACACACATCAGGCTTGGCAAACTCACCAATATTTTATGAATTTATTGTGGAATTTTTACAAAATGGCTCACTCATGCTCCCTATAAATTATTAACAAAGCAGTCACATTTGTACATTTCACCTAGATCTATGAACATTTATGTTGTACATGCAAAAGGCAAAGCTCTACAAAAAAAGTCTCTTGGAGCAATATATTAAATCTAACAGTAATTCCGCCATTTTTAATTTAGTTTAAAAGTTGGCGACACCATGACTATAAAGGCTCCTGTAACTTGACCCACATGATTATATCTTGTCAAATCTGTTCTGTAAGTTGCGTTATTCGGGGAAGATGCATTTGGGAGTGAAGGGATAGCTAGCTGGCTTAATGCATGCTGAGGAGGTAGAAACTTACATCACTGGGCCAATGAAGGCACTCATTGGTCGCTGTTTGAGTGAGATGCATTTGGGAGTGAAGGGATAGCTAGCTGGCTAAATGCATGCTGAGGAGGTAGAAACTTACGTCACTGGGCCAATGAAGGCATTCATTGGTCGCTGTTTGAGTCACGCGCCCGAATGTCAGGAAAATAGAAATGGTGAAAAACGCCCCGATATCCACAATTCAGTCCTACTGTACATTGTTCTCAGCCTTGACATTTTCAGTATCTATCTTCAGTAGAATGTATTTAGACACATCTCTGAAGTCACTTTCTAGGGGCTTTAAAGTAAAACCTCATGGCAGATGTATGGACTTTTCCATCCAGGTCAAGAGCTGTGGGTGCAGAAGCTCAAGTGGAAAGGTCTGCCTGCTTTTAACAAGCTGAGTTGGACTGCTCTGGATGACCCGACTTCCCCCGGAGTTACTGGAGCTTTCGTCAAGACTCATCAGAACTTTGCCTTCTATTGGATCCTTAAAGCTGGTCACATGGTAAGAAATTACAATATATATGGAATACAGATGCAACCGATTAAGAGGACTGACAATAGTATAGTATAAGTCAGTGGTGTCAAAAGTACGCCCCGTTGTCCATTTGCGTCCCGCCCGCCGCAAATGTTATCATATACTTAAGATAACATTTGACATGGCTCCACTTTCTGCTTAGTGTCAAGGTCCAATTCGTGAACATATCCCATTCATGATCCTCATGTGTGGCCAGTTTACAAGCGATTGCTCTTGATCTGGTCCTGAGTGATTCAAGAGTTCTTTATTGTCCCCATAAGGAAATTTGTGGGCAGTGTGGATGCCGTGCGCAGGAGTGTGGCTCCTGAAATGGAATAATTTCGCCGCGGGGAGCCGTGCAGACCATGCGCATGCGTCAAGCAGAAACCAAACTTTTGAAATAGGGGGGGAAGGTTGGTCATCTGGGTGGGACTCAAGAGTCAAGGTACCTGCCCTCCATGTTGAGACGAGCAAGATGAGGTGGCTCAGTCATCTGATTAGGATGCCTTACGGACATCTCCCAAGTGAGGGTTTTCCAGGCATGTCTCACTGGCAGGAGGCCACAGGGCCAACCCAAGAGAGATTATTTCTCCCAGCTGGCCTTGAAATGCCCAGGGATCTCCCCCGAAGAGTTGGAGGAAGTGGCTCAGGAGAGGGAAGTCTGTGCTTCCCTACTGGAGCTGCTGCCTGCGCGACCCGACCCCGGATAATAATTGATGGATTGATTTCTAAAGCTGTGTTCTCTTTGTAGTTGTTGACTTTTTTTTCGATCCGTTTTACATTTTTAGCGTCAGAGATGTGAAAAACTAGACAGATGGACACACAGGGCAAGCGGCTGGAGTTTCTGATTCCCTTCCAATAAGAAGCATGAAAAATCTCAAACTCTAAATGTAGGACTGTGAACTGGCTTGCTTTGAAATGTGTAAAGTGTTCCTTTGGTCATTTTACAGATTCCATCAGATCAGGGACCAATGGCTTTTCAGATGATGAAGATGATCACCCAGCAGGTCTGATGTTAGTGCTCTCTGATGCCTTCTGGAATGGTGGCTGTTTCCCATCTTGTATTTTATTTTGGAAACCAAAAAAAACCTCCCCTTTACCAAAAATCTCTTGAATTCTCAATTCCGCAATAAAAATGACTATTTGTAAATGGTTTTGTCATTTATATTAATTCATTATCAGTTACATAAATGAAAATATGTTGATCAAGTTAAGTAGTATGGAGGTGAAGGCATGAAAATGACAGCTCCTTCCCATTTCTTGTGTTGCTCTATAATGATAGTTTTCCTACAAATCTTTGTACCTTTGTACCAACTTTGTGTTATTGATCAGATATTTGCATGAACCCTTTCATGCACCCTGTAACCTGATCACATAAGCTGTCCACTGTAGTAACCGCTGTACCTGAAAGGGTTAAAACGATTTCATGAACAGCAACGACAGCCGAGGCAGCGTGTGGCAGCACAACTCAACTCAAATGAACTTTAATTTAGAGAAAAAACAAAAATGCAAGCTATACACAGGAAGCTCATTTTGAAAACACTTTTTATTGCTCTCAAAATACATGCCTCAAAATCGGGGAAAAAAAAGTATCTGTGAGTCGAGTTATCTTGTTTTAGGTTGCATGTGCTCGGTTTTCCCCTGTCTCCCTTGAGATGGTTTAAGGTACCGTCTTTTGCGGGTATGCAGACAACTTGTAGCATACTGGTGGATAACGGCTTGCGAGCTTTTAGTTGGTGTGTATGTTAGAGGTAAGATCTTAAGCCCGAGCCTGAGCCTGAGCCCAACCCGAAATTCGGGTCAGGTCGGGCCTAAAATGTCAATCAATGCTTCGGGTCGGGTCGGGCCGGGCTTCTCTCTCGCTGACTTTTTAAAAATAAATATCACTGTGATGTTGCTCCCCAAACATCACAGTGCGCTGAGGCGTTTCGAGGCCGTGAATAGTTTTGGCTACGAGAGCCCGTGGTTCGCAAAAAACAGAAGTCGCCTCATCACAACACGTACTGTACTAAACTCTTGCAATGACAATTCAAAGAACTCCTTCCTGTCTGTCTATTATCCACCCGTTATTGTTCTTCTTTGTCTCTTTGCTTCTCTCTCCTAAAGTGCCGCGCTAGATTCTTAAGGACGTACTGCTGCTGTGGTTTATGGCCCAATTTTCAACCCGTCAAAATGACGCATGGCCTTAAATTTTTCCCGTCAACTCTTAAAAAAATCCATCAATGATGGAAAATTGTCGGTTAATGTACCCTCTGCAGAAACAGAAATATAAAAGATGTAAATGTTTATACAGTCTTGTTTAACTTAGATTTCGTTACAAAAGACGGGCTTTAATTTGTTATCATAAATCACCCCTCCTCCTCCCGAGTCCTCATAAATAAAATGTGAAATTTCGGGTTTGCTTCGGGCTCGAGCCTGGAAATCAAGTTAATTGGTCGGGCTCGGGCCGAGTCGGGCTTTAATACCCGCGGGCCGGGTCAGGTCGGGCTGGATTTTTTGGCCCGATCTTACCTCTAGCGTGAATGTGACGATTGATGCTCACCGGGGATATTTATTGAGTTCGTCAGTGTGTCGGCTGGATCAGAGGGAACAGAAGTATCTGTGGACGGGGAAAGTAGCAACTGCAGCCAAAGCTATGCCCATGCTGTCTCCAACGCTGGCTGCCGCCATGGCAAACTCCCTCTGTCTGTCTCCGGTCTACAAAAAAAAAATCAATAAAAATTGTACGGATGAGCGTGGTCTACTTGTATCATGTCGGAAGGAAGAAAATTATGACAACATGGACACATTTTGTACATCCTTCAATAAAAGGGTTTTGTAGAGATTTTCCCAAAGAAAATGGACTGTGGATGTGCAACAATTTGACATGTACCACGAAGCGCTTTCACTCAACTGTACAAAAGTGACACCGTCATTTACACATGTGGACGAAGATTGAAAATATTGTGAACACAGGGTCATTTTCAACCGAGGGGTGTCGCCTCATGAGCATCATGGGTGTCTTCAAACTTGTAACAAGTCAGTCGACCGATTTAAAGGTAGTTACTGTGTTGTTTGCTGACGTAGTGTGTAAACTAAAATCTTAGACAAACATATTAATTTTATTGGTAGTTACAAACAACACATCGCCGAAATCTATCACATATCAATTTCTGTCGTTTCTCCAGGACCGTTAAGGGTGGAGATAAATCTTTGCCAACTCTGCTTTGATCCTTCCGCTGGGATTTGTTAAGATCGTTTGTGTTTCCCAATGACATTTCATTGATTGACTGCACTTGTCACAACACGCAATGAGCAGCGACGTGACATCATCTCACAGTCCTTCTCTTGTCTCCAGGTATAACCCCTCAAACCAAGAATAACCAAACTTTTACATTAGTGGAATGGTTGCATTGATTGGAAAGTGATTCACCCTGCCTAGAGTGAAATGCTCATTGACTAAAAAAATGACAAATCGGAGAAATAAGCAGGGGGGTTTTCTGTTGAAAGAAGTGAGGCTAATCTTTCTTTTGGTAGGTTCCATGTTTATATCGCCATGTAACACTATTTTCTCTGCGCCTTCAAAGATCTGCAAAAATGGCTGGCACTCGGCGTTGGCTATGCCGCAAATGGCTCGGACTGAGTGTGTTCATAGATCAACAGTAAATTTGTACTTTGTTGTCAGAATGTTAATTAAACATAACTCAAACTTAATTTGAGAAAAGCATAATAGGCCAGAATCGAAAGAAAACTAATGTGTTATATTATCGTCTTGGTAGAATTGCATTTTGATTGTGCAAATCTATCCTGACTGGCCAAATAAAATGTTAAAAAAAAAAAAAATTCTGAAGTAAATCAGACCTCTTTGCTAATGAAGTAGAATGTGTTCACATATGCAGTTCCACCCAGCAGACCCTCATAGAGGATGATGGCAAACACCAACCAGGCACTGGGCAGAAATTGGTAAGACACTTCCAACAAGAGCAGCACTGCATTCACCACCTGTGGAGTAAACAAACGGGGTTAGGGTTTCTTATAGAAGTGGGAGTAAGTCACAGCCGATCCCAGCAGTCTTAGTGGAAGTCATAAATAAGTCTCAAGTCTTCATTGTCAAATTTCAAGCAAGCCCCAAGTTGCTGTGGCAAAAAAAAAAAAAAAAAAGTTGAACCTTCACTAAATGAACAAACTAATAAGACAGTCCCAAGTTAAGTCATATAATCTTACAAAGTCATAACCATTCATTGGGTATGCGACAATTGCATGCACATACTGTATATATGAGCTGACCTCGTGCCGGACTCATCCTAATTCAAAAATGTTTTCCTTCACTCTGTGTTTTGATTTTGTTTATTTAGGATGTAACAATATATATATATATATATATATATATATATGGGATGTAACAACAACAGCAACATCTCTCTCTCTCTCATCCCTCCACTCTCTCTCTCTCTCTCTCTTCTCTCTCTCTCTCTCATCCATTTTCTGATCCGCTTTATCCTCACATGGTTCGCGGGGTGTGCTGGAGCCTATCCCAGCTGTCTTCGGGCAGTAGGCAGGGTACACCCTGAAATGGTTGCCAACCAATCGCAGGGCACACATCAACAAAATACCATTCGCGGCCACAATTACACTTAAGGACAATTTAGAGTGTCCCATTAACCTTCCACGCATGTTTAGGGAATGTGGGAGGAAACCAGGGTACCCGGAGAAAACCCACATAGGCATGGGGACAACATACAAACTCCACATAGGGAGGCCAGAGAACCCTGCACCTCTACACTGTGAGGCTGTCGTGCTAACCAGCCGACACGCACATACGCACACACGTGTAAATATAAATGTGTAGCCCTTTTGGGTGCAGGCCCAACCACCAGTCGCTCGCCAACGAGGTCACACCTCCAGACCTGGCTCCAGAGAGTGGCCATGGATGAATCATTTTGTTCATCATAAAGGGTTTCTGAGCTGTGCTTTGTCTGGTCCCTCACTTTGAACCTGTTTGCCATGGGTGACTGTCAAGGGCATTAAGCCCCAGACAACTCAGCTCTTTGGATAATTGAGACACGCAAACCACTCCAACTACGATCAGGTGAGGTTCACACAGACGGGATATACACAAAACATGTTCATGTTTTTTCTTCAAACTTTTCGATGAGATTTAGATACGGCTTACCTGTAGTAAAGCCAGGGCCCAGAGTTTTCTGATCTTGATACAGCAAAGCGAGGATCGAGATACAAACACACCAACCTGATAAGATGTCTGATACCTAACAGAAAAGGAACCACAATGATTTTTTTTTTTTTGCAAATACTTCAAATTAAAGAAATACAATCATTCGATATATCATCCCCGAAATTTGGCCCGAGAATTTGAGATGGAGAGGCCACCGCGTGACCCAAGACCGAACATTTTTTGTTTCTCCTGTCACATAGCTCGGCCTCGATTATAATACAACGGTCTACAGTACGACGGGCTGGTTATTGCTGCTTCCTGCTCCATTCTCTCCCTTCGCCCCCAATGAGAACACCACATTTTCACCCGGTCCATCAATAACTCCTCTTCGTGATCTTCACCGCTGATGTTTTAGCTGCTCATAAAAGTAAAAATCATAATGTATTCCACAATGAGTTCTTTATTACGCAAAGGAAATCCGTGTAAGAAAGGCCACGCAGGGAATGCACGCACACACCACCATGCCCAGACCCAGATGAACACAAAAGTATTGGCGGCGGTAGACACACATCCAAAACTTTTCAGGGACGGGCTCGGACTCAGACTTACTTTTGCAGATTTATTTTTTTGTTGTTGTGTCCGACAAAGTTACTACTCTGACTGAGCGCAACCAGACAACCATGTGGGCCTCCGCCGTGGCCCTTCGACGTGTGTGCAGCCGATGCGCATGGCCAATACAGTACTCTTAATTTTGCATGCAGGGTACCCTAGGAGTCATCCTGTATTTGTTGAAGAGTAGGAATACTTTTGTTCAATGATGGCTGCGTGTTTTAGAAATTATCTACAGGGTGGCCCCATAAGTATCCATACAGAGGAGAAAAAATACATTCCATACATATATGATGTCACGACTCTGTCTACAGCAGGTGGCACGGTGGACGACTGGTTAGCTTGTCCGCCTCACAGTGCAGAGGGGCAGGGTTCAATTCCAGGCCCCGGCCATCCTGTGTGGTGTTTTTACATGTTCACCCCATGCATGCGTGGGTTTTCTCCGGGTATTTGGGTTTCCTCCCGCATCCCGAACAGATGCATCATGGGTTAATTGAACAATCTAAATTGTCCTTCTGTGTGATTGTGACAATGTGTGGCCTGCGATTGGTTGGCAACCAGTTCAGGGTGTGCAAATGTCCTCATTATGGGACTAATAAGGTTATCATAATTTATATTCCCTCATCTTGTTTTATCTTTGTTTGTCTGCTGCGGACTCAAAGGCTCCGAGTTCAAATTTTACCTCTGGCTTTTCTGCATGTACTCTTTTTCCCCCATGCTTGTATGGGGTTTCTCTTTCTACTTCAGTTTGAATTGAATTGAATACAACTTTATTGTCAAATGTGCTGTACCATACAGCACAGATGAAATGTATTCCCTATCAACATAAAACAAGAGTCATATATTTCAAAATCATGCACGGTAAGTTAAATGAAGACTATGAATTGCCTATGCATCGAAAAAAAAAATCATTTGAATTTACGAAATTTGAACATCAGATGCACATGATTAAAATCTGGTAACCAGACAATTTTCAAACAGAGGGGAATTGTTGTTGGGAATTTAATTGTTCTTTAATGTACCGTATTTTCCGCACTATAAGGCGCACCTATTGGAATTCAATTTTCTCAAAAGCCGACGGTGCACCTTATAATCCGATGCACCTTATATACTATATAGATCAATATTCTGATTTCTTGGACGTACAATTTTAAATGGTCTGTAAGGCGCTTTGTTAAAGCTGCAGCGGTTGTGAAAGCTCTATATAAATAAAGCTGTATTGTATTGTATTCCTTTTAGCGTAGCTCCATCTAGTGGATGCATAGCGCAACCGCAGCCACTATTGTAGCTTCTATTCTATGTGCCTTATAATGCGGTGCACCCTATATATGAAAACAGTTTTAAAATAGGCCATTCGTCGAAGGTGCGCTGAAAACAGTTTTAAAATAGGCCATTCGTTGAAGGTACGCCTTATAATAATAATAATAATAATAATACATTTCATTTATAAGCGCCTTTCAAGACACTCAAGGACACTTTACAATACTCCGAAGCACCTTATAGTGCGGAAAATACGGTACATCAATTCAACAAATTTTACATGTTCAAATTAAGTAATTTCAAAAGATTATATTTCAACTTTAGGTGTGAATGTGAGTGTGAACGGATGCGTGTCAGGGCAGTATGTATGTTATCATTGACTGGCAACCTGTCCGGGCTGTTCTCCATGTCTCGCTTTCAACTGAGACAGGTTCCATCTGACTTGTGACCCTGAAAGGGTTCAGCAGCAGAAAATGGATAGATGGATATTTTAATGCAAATTACTAACCAGCGATACTGCTCTGCATGGGTGAGGAAAATATTCCGGAAATACAAAAGCTCCATCTGGGAAAACAGAAGTTTAATTTCCAAGTTATACTTCACATCAAATTCCTACAACTACGACTTCAAATAAATCTGAAATGAATAGTGTTGATACTGTGATACAACGAACTTACCAAACCTTGGTTAATGAAGTATTCGGCAAAATAGACTAATCCCAAGGCACAGACAAATGGCATCAAACCCTAAAGGATTTGAGAAGAAATTAGTCAAGCAGTGAAATCTTGATAATTACAGTGGTGATAAAAGTCTACACACATCTGTTCAAATGTTTTTTTTATGTGGAAAAAATAATAAAAAGGTTAATAATTTGAAAACTTTCCACCTATAATTTGACGTAGAACCTATATATAATCATTGAAGTCATTTAAATAAACTGGGAACATTTTAATTCAGTATTAAAATTAGGTAGGAAAAGTACATTAGCAGACATGCTAACCAGTCAACAACAGTGACCCAACTAAATCATTTTGGTGGAAACAAGGGTCAATCCAATTTATTCTGGTAAATTGAAAAATTTCTGTGCTGGAAAAGGAGCTATAGTTTCCGCACTTGATTTGGACTGTCTTGATTTGGGTTAATTGTGAGGCATTTTAAATGCTGGTAGGTGCATTGCCGGTCATTTAATCTGAGTTAATTCTGAACACAGCTACATGACAAGTTACAAGAGCGTGCCAATACTTGTGCAACGACATTATCTCAGTTATTTCTAGTTCACCTCTTTTTTTCCAATCGAGTTATACAGGTTCGAGGTCACATTCATGGAGGGGAAAAATAGGTTTGAATTCTTTTTTTTTTTTTTTTTATGCCATAACAACCTGGCACCAGGGGTGTGTAGACTTTTCATATCGACTGGACTATCCATGTGATTGATTGAATTGATATTGGACTTACTTTTAAGACGTGCATTTTTTCTGTGAGAGTGAGCATTCCGGACCTCCTGTCCTCTGTTCAGAGACACATAATATGGTGTTCATAGCCCTGCTCTAAATAAGCATGACTATTTACAGGGTTTTTTTGAAGCATTATGAACAGCATCTCTTCATTGGCCCACAATTAGACCAATTTTTTTCAACCCAGGTCCAGAGGGATTGATAGAAAATTGTCATGTGTTTTTTCCCCATTAAAATATTCCGATAATTAGGATTGCGATTTGTTCTATGACGTTCATACTGACCGCCGGGGCGGTGCTTAAAACACAGAATATTCCCTTCGTGCATCATCAGCTCAAGAATGCATACCTACAAACATCATTGACGACCCACAGTGTGTATAGAATCTCATGGCACCTGAACGACAGTCTCTCAGAACCTTCTCGCACGATGGTTTGCTTGCCACTATGTCATGCTTTTCCCTGTTCATTCTCTTCGGCTGTTTTTCAGCGCTGGGAGTCTGTGACCGCGTGGTGTTTTATTTTGAAAAATTACCGGATTCTCCGTTACATCCGTCTGTGTCACGCTTGATTCACGTCAAGCCACGCTTCTCGGTCACGTGACCGATGACGCTCAAAAACAAAGTGCTGAAGCCCGCAAAATGAGTAAAAAAGCTGCTTGGAGATCGCAAATGACGGCGGCCTTAAAAGTACGTTCGAGACAACTGGATTAAAGTTCTGGCTGAATACTCTGAGATCGCCACAATAGCACTGTTGCTATTTCCGACATCCTACCTGTGTGAGGTGGGGAGTTTCTGCAGCAACGGTGACTAAAACAAAATTACGAAGTAGATTGGACATAAACCACACACTTGAGGTGTCATTGTCTCCTATTACCCCGAGATGGGACTGTGATTGCAGAAAATCAAGCTCGGGGCTGTGGTGAGTCATCATTTTCATGCACTTTGAATTTGCGTTGTATCGTATTTTGAAGGCATTAAACATTACCATAGCGATAAGAGTGTTGCGACCAGATTAGATTAGACTTGTGTTTATTATTATATTTCGAAAACACCACAGTTTTCATGCAGCTCATACCATATTATTTTGTTGTATTAATCCGCCACACCTTAAATGCCGGTCCCTGAAAATATTGTCTGACTTAAACCGGTCCGTGGGGCAAAAAAGGTTGGGGACCCCTGATTTACAGTATATGCCGCGGTGTGTCTTTGGGTGCTTGATTAGCGGCTATCCGCATTAGCGTCCGTCTTAGACGGTGTCGGGCTCTGCCGCCCTTTTTTTCTCCAGTGAAGTTGCCATGCGGTTGACTCTGTGGCATTTACTTGTGACAATCTCGCGCCTCCTCCCAGCTTTGTTGTGTGTGGCGTTGAGTCTTAAATGTTACCCGCTGACGTATTTCACCAGCCTCTCATAGTGATGGCTGCTTTTCTCTCCTCTCCTAATTTAAACTCTCCCTCTGTAACTTTTTCTCGGCAATTCTGCTGCAGCCTTTCGTCAGCAGACTGGCCTTGCTATTCCTCGTGCGCCTCAGATGGTGTCGATTGCCGAGTGGATCCTCTCTCCTGCCTGCGGCATTACACCTTTCCACGCAGGAGTTTCATTCTTACTTGGCGTCTGCCGTTTCCCCTTCCCTTGCCATATCGCTGTCTATTGTGTGTCGGGTGACTTTTGGCACTTGATTGCCGTTTGCCTCTCACGGACCCCTCCGTACCCCCTTGTCTTTAGCTTGGCGCGTGCTTGCCCTGTGGGCCGTTTTTTACAATGGAAGGTTACCCCCATTTGTGTTGTCTGCGCCTCATGGCCAGCGGAAAATTTGAAAACACAGCAGTGCTCTTGCTGCTGCCCTCGGTCCCTCCAAGAAGAGGTTCTCTGTGGGCCATCAGCTTGCTTCATACTGAAATTCTGTTCAACACATTCGAATTTATTTCTACCTTGGCTACATGTTTCCTGTTCTTCTTGTGATTCAACCATTAGCCGCTGTCTTTCCTCAGAAGTCTCGATGCCGTGATCTCTTTCTTCGTGTTTCCACTGAGGAAATGAAGGTGGTGGAAGCAGCAGGAAAAAATAGCTAGAAGAAGAAATAAAGGAGTAGATTAACTTTATGATAACAATTTCAGAATAATACATTATTTTGATTCCCAATTACTTTCTACTAACTTGACTGATGCTCAGGTAGTGCGATAATTCAGTGCTCAAATAATGTGGTGGTGTTTTTTTTTTTGTAGTGTGCTCTCTCCGTTCCACCATATCCTCACGGCGAAAATGTGGACACCCACACATAGTCATGTCCTTGTGCCCAAATTTTAGAATGTCAACACTCACCCTACTTTTATTTTAGACGTACAGTACTTGCAACACAAACTGTTGACTGGCATGCCTGCAGGTCTTTGTGCCAAACATAGTAAAAGCTAACGTGATGTCGATGTCACTAGACAATTTTACTCTTCAAGCGTGTTATTTATACAGATTATTTTCTCACTTACCTAATTAGCATGGTGAATGGAATGGTCAGCATGATTAACAGTGTGACTTGGGGTGAAAGGCCAACTTGAGTCAGGCCTGCATAAAGAAGGGCCCCCAAAACACCGGCGCCACCAGTCCCTGAACCCCAGGCCCCAAGTACATCCCTACAACAGGTGAGACAACAAGTTAACTTTTCCTGTATCATCAATCATGGTTAGTTTCTCAGTAATGAAACATGCAGTTAGATCCAAAGGTTTTGTCTCTTGATTGCACATTTTGATTATGACAAGCTTGCTCTCCGGAATCTAATTGATTTTGTTGTGAAGGTTTTTTTTCTTTACCAATAAAAGGGTTTGATGATCATCCATTTTAGTAATCTTACTGAGAATTCCTGTGGAATACAAGGCTTTTTCAAGGCAAACAAATGTCCAAGTTAGCCACCTGATCCCAACTCAATACAAGTTTTTGATTTCCTGACGACACAACGTTCGGCAGCAAGACCTCCAATTAATGAGTAAATGAAGGTAACAACAGTCTCCTGGGCGGTACAGTATATACCTGCTGTAGAAGACCGTCAGGGAAAGGAAGGATAACTCTCCAAATCCTGCGCTGGTACTGGCAAAAATCACACCTGGAAGTATACAGTATTTAAATAGTCATAATAAGAAGAAGAAGAAAAAGATTGCACAGATCTATCTGTCTTTGAAAGGTTTGGGTGACATAAGATTCTTAATAGAAATGACAAAAAAAAAAAAAAATCACTGACATTAATACGATTTTACAGATTTTTCAATTCAAACCAGTTATGACAAAAAGGTGTTTTCAAAGGCGTTTTTAAATTTGTTACCTATAATGCTCATCCAAACAGTGGAAGAGAAGGAAACGACAAGGAAACTCATTGCAGCCATGGTGACGCAGAACAAGACTCGAAATCTGTAACAAAAATCAATATTTACACACAGGATTCTAAAAACAATGCAACATTTGTTTTAGCTTCCATATTCTGTTAATTGAAGATTCAAATATATGCAGCAACTGTATACAGGTTTTAGATCAACAAACACCAGTCCAAGTTTTGGAGCTTACCCATCCTACCAAGATTTTCATTCCATCATCAGTTAATTTTCCTTCTTTTGAGTACCATATTTTCCAGGCGAGAAGACGCACCTAAAAGCATTGATCCATCCATCCATCCATTTTCTGGTCTGCATTATCCTCACAAGGGTTGTAAGGCGTACTGGAACCTATCCCAGCTGTCTTCAAACAGTAAGCGGGGGACACCCTGAACCAGTGGCCAGCCAATCGCAGGGCACACACAGACGAACAACCGTCCACGCTTACACTCATACCTATTGGGACAATTTAAAGTGGTCAATCAGCCTGCCAGGCATTTGTTTTTGGAATGTGGGAGGAAACCGGAGTATCCGGAGAAAAACCCACACTGGCACAGGGAGAACATGCAAACACCACACAGGGTGGCCGGAGCTGGAATCCAACCTGGTACCTCTGCACTGTGAGGTCAACGCGCTAACCACTTCACCATTCTATTTTCTCAAAAGCTGACAGTGAGCCATACAATCCGATGCATATTCTATACTGGATCAATATTCTGATTTCTTGGATGTAGTATTTTCATTGTTCTGTAAAGCGCTTTATTACAGCTGCAGCGGTTGTGAAAGCTCAATATAAATAAAGCCATATTGTATTCCCTTTAGCGTAGCTCCATCTAGTGGATGCATAATGCAACCGCAGCCACTATTGTAGCTTCTATTCTATGCGCCTCATAATGCGGTGCGCCCGTGATATGAAAACAATTTTAAAATAGGCCATTCGTTGAAGGTGCGCTTTATAGTGCAGAAAATACGGTACTTTGCTCAATGTGGGTCAGGTAGTGAAATTGTTTAATTGGTTGGAGAGGGAAAAAAAAATATATATATATATATATTTGTGTTTCGCTACTACAATTAAAATCAAATGTATTTGGACAGTGATGCAGATTTTAGATGAAAAGTTATCGAAAGCTTTTTGGTGTTGCATTTTTTTTCCATTACCCATAAGGCACTTTGTGGATAACAAGCGGAGCAGTCATCTTAATGATGAGAGTTGGAAGTATGTCAGCTAATAGTACAGCCTGGGGAGGAAAAAAAGAAAAGAATCACAGGGCGTCCATAAGCATGATTACCTTGACTTTTTAGAGATACAATAACTCCAGATCAATATATTTTACAAAATGAGACATGCAGCATAAATTTAAACCATGGATGAACTGCATCTGATTTGCATAAACCAATACGCAATCATTTTAAATGTCCTTGTGGTAGTCCTTGCAAAATATCATTACTGATCTTGGTACACAGTGTTAAGGGAACTACATTAAAAACACAATTATAATAATAATAATAATAATAATAATAATAATTAATAAATAAATAAATGATTAAGCATGGTTGGTTGAAACATTTTAAATTGACACAAACATACCATGGCATTCACACATCACAAATTACCGGTATAAATAAAATATACAGTGTTTGGATTTTTTTTAAGATACTATAATTGATACATCATCATTATTATTGTGATATTCCCAATCCTAAATGCTTCTGATTGACTGGAAAACTGTGACCTAAATTGATTTGTTAAATACACCTAGTAGTGTATCTAAGTCATTTTATAGCTCTGCCTCCAGTTCTGTCAGAGTTTTTTACCCGAACAAAGTTAAACAAACGACTCGACACACAGGGAAGATTGTCTTTCTAATCGGCAGGAGTGGATCTCCAAGAGCGAACGACGGGCAGTTGCTCCGTGATCACAGAGTTCCTTGTGCTTTTATTGTTTACATATGCAAAATCCAAGAAAAACACTGCCCCCGATATTTGCATACCACGCCTCGGTTAGTAATTTGATGAACTTGGTTTAAGCTTTGAACCACAGATACGCTGACACCTTCCAGTCTGGTCTACAACGAATAAGCAAGTCGTAGACTTCACAGATGACAAATGTCCGCCTGGGCGCAACACCTGTTCCCAAACCGTCTTTTGATGTTCTACAACACTTCGTTCCTAAATTGTTTACTCCCACTTCGTGACCGAGTCTAGTCTTCTTACATCTGTTCGCCCCCTTGCTTTAACGTGATTGCATGTGGACTTCAAAAAGCCCTCCGCCCAAACGGCCGACACCTTTGCGCACAGGAATTTGGGGGCGTTGATTACGCACCAAAACATCTAGACATGCCCAAATTAAATGAAACTTAAAACATGATATCATTTTACTCGTAGATTTCTCGATCATTCATTCACTGAAATTGCCTGCCGACTTCATATAAGGGCCACGCCTAGAGTGCCATGCATTAAAAAAAGAAAAAAGAAAAATAATAAAACTGGATATTTCATCACAGTCGAGTTTGTTTAAAGTTGAACAAATAATTCCCACTGACCGCTGTTGAGACAGAATTGCAGTCATAGCGACTGCCGTTGCCAGGATTCACGTCTTGAAATTCCGTAGCCAATGTACTTAAAGAAGGGTTCTGAAGAGAAACACAATCAAAGGGAAGAGTGTTATTTCCAAATTTCTTTCCAAATGCCGTCAATTTAGACACCTCAAGTTGAAGCATTAACATTCAGGAACAATGATTGGGTGGGTGAAGCAACTCTAAGTGACTAACGAATTGACAAAAAGGTGTGTTTCAAGAATTATGTCCACGCCATATAGCTTTGTCATTTTACAGACACTTCAACTGTTGTAATTAAGAAAAAAAAATATTGACATACAAATATGGTGGCGTTTCCGGATTCTTGTTTTGTGAGGATGTCTTGAGCGGCACTGAGCATAACCACATATGCAAAGTTGTTGCACAATCCCAAGAGCCTGAAAAGGTGAACAAAGAGAATAGGGGGTACATAACATTTACATCTTTAGTTTCCCTTCATGTGATGAAAAAAGTGTCTTATCTATCCATCCATCTATCTATCATCTACCTTTCTGACAAGCTATGCACAGAAAACGTCGATAGCTTAAAACTGATACGATAACTCCAGTAAATTTCATGAAGGAAGAAAAAAAAAAAACCTAGAGTTAAGCACAGCTATAAAAGGCCTTCATAGCCTTGCCCATGTTGGGGTATTGGCACATTAAATTAGAAATTTTAGAGAATGAAGTCAATCAGAATAAAAAAGTAATTTGATTAAATGTGACCTCTATAAAAGGCCAAAACTGAGAATAACCGTAAAAGGAAATTTTAAAAGGCCAACTTCAAGTTGACTATAGAATAGGACTCCAGAGATTTTTTTTGTAGGCCTTTGGCCGAGACATATGCCTCCAACTTTGGGTAGATCTTAGCAAACCGGAGCTGTTTTATCAATATTTTTTTTGGAGTGGGCACAACTAAGCTATTTTTAATCCTACACAATCAACTAAAGATAATCATAATAGTGATTATTTTGGGTCACCATGGCAACAACATGGACAAAAAAAGAAGCTTTTTACTTCTGTTGAAGATCTTAAAATGAAAAATATAGTTTGAAGGCAATTGAATGAAATATCGCTACGGAATTCTTAATGTGACCACTATAAAAGGATGAAAATTGGGCCAAATTTGAAAAAAATATTCAAAATGGTGGACTTCATGTTACATTGAGCAAGTGACTGCAAGAGACTTTTGCGTTGGTCTTGGAATCGGCAACACGGCAACAGTGTTTGACAAACTAAAAGGCTTTTATTTTTTTACTTGAACAAACAGCAACATTTTGAAGGAGAAGTTTTTGAAAAGGCGACCTCCATTAAAGGCCAAAAATGGGGCCAATTTTGAAAAAAAAAATAGCGGAATAAGGTCATGTTCACCTTGCAAGTTATGATGCCAACTTCACATTTTTTTTTTATGTACTTGTTCACATTACAAAACAAATGCAACTTTTAATGTGAACGGAGTACGTCTGTGATAGGCAAGGGGAGGTAGAAATATTTTGGTAAAATGATACGACCTTGATTTCCTCATTTCAATGCAACGTCAACTCATTGCGGAAAAAAATGAACCTTATGTGTGGACGAACAAACTTTCACTTTGTTTTTCAGGTGGGATGAAATTAAAGTCAAATATAAAAGTAGCATTGTCATTCTAAACAACTTAGCAGATTCACGGACGATTGTCAGTAGTCTCCCAAGGACTCTCCCACAGCCTCACGGACCACATACCGTATTCAGCTTTTAAAATCTGGGGTGTTAAATCTATCTCACCCCAGTTAAGCAACACCATCATTACATTTAATATTTTAAAATATGTTTATAAATCATTTTGCCAGCTTCTCTCCACCAGGAGAGGAAAAAAAATCCTTGGAGCCATGACTGAGAGATAAAGTAATTTTTTTTCAAGGGTTTTAAACTGTAAGTGTTTATTTATTAGGTCAATTCAATATTTAAATTACGTTAAACGGATGAACATGTCAACATTATAATGTCTACATGCAGTGACATAGAAAGCTAAAAAACAAACACCATAACATCAAATAATGTCGTGGAAAGACTTTTAAGAGAATAGAAACCTGCCAACAAGAAGCTCAGGAAGGCTGAAAGTTAATTGAAAGATAGCTTATCATGGGAACTTGCATCCATCCATTTTCTAATTTGCTTTTCCTCAAGAGGGCCGTGGACATGTTGGATGGAGCCTTTGCAAACTCCACACAGGAAGGCCGGAGCCGGAATCGAACCGTGCACCTCTGCACTGTGAGGCCGACGTGCTACCAGCCGAGCACCGTATTGACAATGGGAACTATCACTTTAAATTCATATTTTAGCACAGCGGGTTTGTCCATCACCATACCTGTCAACCTTTCGGCCAACCCATATAAACTACCAAAAAAATCCTTATAACATACCAAAGCATTTTATATGTCAAAATAACGGCAGAAAAAACAACACGAAATTTTTAATGATATTTATTGTAGATCTCCATAATACAGTGGCAGGTGAATGTCTAATCATCATTCTACTTTGTGGCATTACTGTGTTCAGAGTTGTATTCCTGCGTTACTTTTTTCACCAACTCCAAATGCTGACCCATCGGCTCGAAATTACAGCATCCATTCATATTTACTTTGCACTGCAATAATGCTGTCAGTGTTTCTGGTGCAAGCGATTTTCGGAAATCGGAAAGCACCACAAGTCTCTTTTCAGTCTTCTGGTCGTTTGACTCATCAATTAACAATGAAAATGGCTTTTTTTCGGCAATGTTCAATAACATGACGTGTTGCCTCGGGTGCAAGGCATTTCTTCACAATATTGTAGATCTCCATAATACAAAAAAAAAAAAAAAAACCGGAAATTTTCAGAATCCGTATGATTTGTGCGATATGGCCATATACGTAAGATTTACCACAAAATCCGTATAAAATATGGCTAAACCGTATGAGTTGACAGGTATGCATTACTTTAGAGGTGAATTTATCGGCTCTATAACTACAGTCGATTTAATTAACAGCAGAACGACACCAATCACGGTTCTGGACCAGCTGTCACTCACCAAAACCCGCTCCAATTGCGCCATTGTCTATAACGATCTGGGGAAAAAAGAGATGAGAAAGACATTAACGACGTGCAAGGGTAAGTAAAATGAATAACTGTTCTTGAGCGAGTCTTTTGACTGACCGTTTAAGTGTTGAATTTGGTCTGTGTTGAGAGGTCTCTCCATTTATAAATTACGGTTAAAATAAAGCGGAAGTAGGAATGTTACGTTCGACAACTCACGCAAAAACAATTTGATCACGTGACATGCTGAACATACACATGCGTAAACATGTGATTGAACTTGTTTGCCAGTTGCTACATTACGTTAGCGAGTCCGCCATGTTATGTGTGGCATATCTGCCCATAAAGAAATGTAAGTTGCTGTATTTCGTTGTAAATCGACTAAACTTCAATAAGCGCCTGCCGAGGAAGTGTTCTTTCACCCATTCACACAAATACATATGTTTCACTGTTTTGAAGTACAAATATAACACACAAGAACAGGACAGAACATTAGGATGAGAATACAGTACCACAAACCAGTGGCGGGCGGTGAGATTTGAACCTGAGCCTTCTGTGGGTATTTAGTGATCTAATCCACCTCTTAATAACTATGTATCATCACAATATGTTTTACAAATGTTTTTTTTTTTTTTAAAAAAACCTCTATAACTATAGCTACATTCACACTGCAGAGTGTCAAGACGATTATCTGAATAGTCTCACTTCCAAGCACTCACCCGCATGCATCGAAACGAAAGAGGTAGATGTGTGATTTCATGTATTTCATGAAATTATCAAAAGAAAACAGTTGTATTACTCATAAATAAATCAGTGGGACCCTGTTACGACGCTTCCACATGATGATAACTGAGGAAGGGTCGAGCATAAGTGTGGGAGTTTGGGAGGGGTAAAAAGTTGTGCGCTTTCAAGGTTTGGGCTGTCTAATGGTCTGTCTTGACATAGCCCCTTTCATGGAACTTTATTTTGTTTAAACATGGAACAATCAGTCACATACTGTATGTATTGACTTCCTCAAAATCAGATGTGTCATACAGGTTCTTGGACAAGATGCCAAAATGACCAAAATGAATGACTCAAAACCTCTAATTGTTGATGGCTGATGAAAGTAACAAAGTCATTTGCTCAAACAAGCGAAGAAAATGTACACCTGTGATGAAAGCAAGAACTGGTACAATTCGAAGAAAACTGTTCAGAAAATCTATAGCAGAATTATTCCCATTGTTGTCATTAGTGCCATGATTGAGGTAGCTCAGTTCAAAGGTCAACCTCTACACCAGGAAGTTCACATTGATGACTGTATGTTACATGTTTGTGCTCAAGAATACAATCATGGCTACCTCGTACATGTACATTTACTTGCACCAAATGAAATATTATGATTATTGAACAAATGCAACTTCACACCCAGGCTTCTGAAATATTCAAAGCAGGTCGTGCAATGCTTTTCAATTTACATCAGTGATTAGATCTGACTTAACATTTTGTCACCAAGTTAGCCGGAATCATGATGACCAAACAACACTCTTTGATCGTCACAAATTACTGTATATTGGTTAGCTTTGAAGTTCTACTTGTCATTTTTTTAAATATAATGGGACGATCACCAATTTGTGTTTATCAGAGAAAATGCAGGTAGTGTAAGCAGCAAAACCTCTGCCCGCTCTGAGTAGAACCACAAGGTTTATGAAGGAAGATATGGTAGTTGTCCGGTCCATGGTGGAAGCTATGCCTTGTACTCCTGTAGTAATGTGGTTTGATGCTGAAGAGACTGTGGGGGGCTGCAGTTTTTTTCCATCTCAATTTCGGCATCTCTCTTGGACTCCTGAGCTTTTTTTGCTTCTGCCTTGGTCTTAAACTTCAGTCCATGGCCTGTCAACCAGAGTAAACACATACTGTTTTCATCATTGAACATAACATATTTCACAAATGCTGACTTTTCACCGTAAAGTATAAATATTTTGGTTCCAATAACTGTCATCGCGAATAATTATTATACAGCCTCTCACACGCCTGTCGCACAACCGCAACCATTGTGAGTATGAGAGATATGGAGGATGGATGGATGGATGGATGCAGGACAGTGGCGTGAAGAGAACTTTGGAGTGGCAGTTGCTCAAAGTTGAAAAGTGGGCACATGGAACCTTTTGAAAGTTATTATTAATGTAGAAACAATTGAAATATAAAATGCTAATATGTGGCCATTCAACATAAATTGATAGCTCCCTACTTAACATCTGAGTAAGAAAATTGTGAGCGACTTTCAGTCACTGGAGACAATGGATGTCAGTCAGATTCAATTTTAAATTAGGCTGGGAATGAGTTCCAAAAACCTTCTAGTACACTGCAGGCAATTGACACTTCTCATGGAAGTTTCAAGCAAAGGTGCAAGGCGTTTGCTTACCCAGATATCATGATCATTTAACCACCAAAATATTTTGTCCACCCATATATCTACTTTATGGCCATAATATCATTGTGTGTCCATGTTTCATCTATTTTTTGGAAATTAAAATAAATTTAAAAAAATTCCATGTCACGTCTCGGGCTCCCAAGTTGTTCGTGTGCTCTCTTCTCTGGAGCTTTTTTTTGTCCTTTTTTCTACCCACCCTCCTATAAAATACACAACTGAGGAAAATACTGATGTGAGAAGGTGGTCCACCTCACCTTCTCCAGTCACGGCCTAACATTGTTTTTCTGCCCTCAATTTACTTTGGGATCATACGTTTTTTTGTTTGTTTTTTTAATCCAGTGAGACACTTAACATTGAAGCATCTTCAGTCATTCAAAATAATAAATAAAAACAATCTCAACAATACATTCATAAAAGTCCTGACCTTGACTTAATTTACCATTCTCACATAGGGAACAAACAAAGCTTAAGTGCACAATTGCCGCAGTGTTAAAACACAATGACAATGAAGCATAATTTTAATGCCCAGTGGCAAAAAGAAATCCAAATCAGTGAGACATTATTGTTACCAGCAAGCTTATAGCACAGAAAGCTTAAAGGAAGAAACCGTTTTGAACAATTATTTCCATGAAATAGTCCAAATTGTCTGATTTCAGGTCAAATGTGAATACTGTACTTTTTACTTTCCTTAGTTGTCCTTGAAAGCAATAAAATTATATTTGTCTTTTAAGCAGCATGCGAAGTAAGCCAAGTACATGCTATTCCTTGAATAGTGTTGATGCACGAAGCTCAATCCATGATATCCAATGCATCCCCTCGTAAAATTTGGGGCCCCTTAAAGTGGTACCCACCCCTTACCAGGCTCTTCCTCCACCCCTCACTAATATTTGAAAAGGCCACTCAAAGCGGATGTTGCCTGGAGGACCACGGGGTGTGGTCTGGTATTTATTGACATCAGCAGTGACAAACTTCGACCGAAATAAATTCCACACTACGACAAGCTATGGCAAATAAACTAACCAAATGCTATGCTAATAAATCACTAACCTTAAAATCGATAGAAAGGTGTTTGCAAACGCTACTATTCCAACGCCAACCTGCTACGGAGGCATGTACGAGACTGAGCCGGTTGTATAACCCATGGAGGCAGAGTGACTACGTTAAGATTCTGGTAGTGACGTCAGGATTCCCTGTTAGTCAAAGCAGAGGACAGAAAGCCAAATTCACATGCAGTCAGTGTTTAACCTGCAGATGGCTCCACACAGACAGTTTTTGCCCCAGATTCAAAATTTCAACAAACATGCACTAAAATGTCAACATAATGACCAAGACATGTAGACGGCTTCAACCGCAAGGGGCTTATTGATAGTCCGATCATATATAAGTCCGTGGTAGGGGCTCATCTTATCATCTCATATCAACAGAGCAGAGAGGTGGGAAGAGGTACAAATATTTTAGGGATAGGAGGCGACCCTCCTCAATCTCTTCATTTCATGGAGATGTCTACTAAAGATGACGTCACGTCATTTCCAAGCGTAACAAATGAACCATCTGCATGAATGAACAACTACACCGTGTAAAAAGTTTGGGGACTATTAAAAACAGAATGTCGGTGTTGCATTAACACCGCTCAGAAATTGCCACTGTCGTCTCAGATATAACACCGATTCGTTGATTTGAAATTGAAGCCACGCCCTTACGTTCTGATTGAAGTACACTGGTTACAATCAAGACAATTTTCTTGAGCATCATTTTCCTCTTTGCTTGTACGATGGACTCAAACCTCCCTAAGGTAGGCAACGGTTTCATATGATCGTAGCTGATGAAAAAAATGCCTCATAACTTGCTTTCCAATTGAGTGTTCGAGTTTCTTGTCGTTTCCAACAGATTGGCCAATCGTTGAATTTCATATGATGCACATGTTCTGCACAGCCAATTTGGTTAATTCACGTTATTAAATGTGTTGGTTTGAGTAGATGAAGGTAGCTTGAGTGACGAGCTGCACATTTTTTCCCAACATATTTTTCCATGACCTTTTTTGGACGACTGAGCAGCCCGAGTGTCTCTCTACTCAGTTTAATGAGAATCACTTGTTTGCTGCTTGGAATACAATAGAGCTTTTACTAGCATTTACTTTTTCACATAGAGCCGAATAGGTTTGAAATTTTCTTCCCCTTGGTAAATGAAATCATCATTTACAATCTGCATTTTATATTCCCTTTGAGTAGTCTCTGTGTGATGTTAAAATTGTTTTGATGAACTGAAACCTTTGTATGTGATAAATATCCAAAGAACACAGAAATCAGGAAGGGGGCAAATACTATTTCATAGCAATGTATGTCAGCGGAATTGTCACTCTCCTCCCCAATCTGGAAGACAAGGTCTCGCCAACTAGTTAGGTGAGTATTGAGTTGCACAAACCTCTTGGGTTCTCTCATTTGGCCATGTCAACCTCGAAGAAATTGACTTGGGTATGTCATGTTAATTATTTTGTGTCCATATTCCTCTGTTTAGCTGCCATGTGGTTTTGAAGGTGACCTAAGAACACTAAACATATGAACAGCCATCAGGTGATGAATGCCTGTCCATAATGACACGTGCGGAAACCGGCCAGTTTTCAAGATGAGGCCAACATTTACACAGAAAGATGTACACTCATCATTCCTGGTGGAAGGGTCTTGTCAAACACTGTATGTAATGTCAAGTGTTGCCACTACCTCCTGGGTGAAAAGCCATGGAACTGAATGGCAGAATGGAATGTTTGTTGGTGTGGGTGCTGAAAATGAATTCTCTACTTTTAGGAAAATTACCATCTTTATGATGAAGGTATTTCTTTTCACCACAAATTTGACTACTACAGGTTTTGATGAAGAACAGAATGAATTTGAAACTTGATGAGGATTTATTCATTGTTATTGGTCTGTCTGACATGGTTTCATTATGGGCGTGATGGGCAGTTTTCACATGAAGAATATACATCGAGTGCTCTTTTGTCTGAGCTGCCTGAAGTGCACAAAGTATTTCATAATAGAAAACGGTTTTGAACTGAAATCTTGAATGTGTTTCATTTAAGATAGTGAGGCAAGGGGTATGTTTTTCCCCACACTGTACAGTATTAGCATGAACACTCAAGTGTTAATCTAAACACTCAATAATGTCATCTTTGTGATGTCAACACTATTTTTTGTTGCTGTAGCACCCTATTGGGTGTTGAACATTTAACACTTTCATAAATGTTACTTTAACATCGTGTACTGCGGAGGCATATAGACATTTGTTAACAGTTTAACACCAGATTTAAGTGTACTATCACCACAAATGTCTGCTTTATGCTTCATGTACCAGGTGACATTAAACTCAAATATCAGTCAACATTATTACAGTCAAACCTCGGTTTTTGAACGTCTCGGTTCTCGTCCAATTCGGTTTTCGACCGAAAAATTTCGAGTTTTTTGTGCCTCGGATGACGAACAAATTTCGGTTCTCGAGCAAACTGAGCGCACTTGAATACACCATTTGACTCCTCTCGCCCTCCTTACATGAGGAAGTGACACTTCCTCGGGTAGACGAGGAAGTGACGCTTCCTCATGTTGCTTTCCATTGTGAGCAGACATGTTCAGTAAACATTTTTATTTTAAAAAGAGGGTGGTTTTGGTTTCCGAACAATTTCGGTTTTCGAACAGCCTTCTGGAACGGATTATGGACGAAAACCGAGGTTCGACTGTACTTGAAACAATTTTGCAGATTTGTGGACGACTGGCCGTAACCTGCCAAGCACTCTCTCTCGCCCATGCGGGGGGGGGCATATTGGGCTTCTGATGACCTAAAGATCGGATGTGTACGAATGAGCATTTATACTGCAGATGCATTTCATACATATCCGATTGATATACCGGTACATACGAAAGACACCCAGGTCAGACCAGCAAAAAAATCGGAATTGTACTGCAAAAAAATAAAATAAAAATTGGAAATGAGCTGGAGAGTGAACATAGCCTTGGATGTTCTAGTTGAACAAGTCTGAAATAAAGCCTACTACTGGCTTGATTCCACCTCTGTTAGTAAAACCACCCATTTACAAATTTAAATGTAACAAAGAAATGAATGTGCTGATGTGTATGTGCATTTGTACTGACTTAAACAGTTTGCCACCTCCTTGTAGGCTTTCTTCTTACAACAGCCTCGACAAAGGTTGAAGACACACTTATTTCCCTGTAAAAACAAAATGAAATACATAAATACTTGGCAATCCAACAAATCACCATTTTGTCTTTCAGAAATTCAAAGCTGGATGTCCAAAATCATTTCAACATTGAACATCTCAGTCTGAGGTTATAATTACAATAACATGCATGTTTTCGACTACGTGCTGTAACATTCTGAAAACTGCTCATGGTTCTAACATCTCAGGAAGTGTGACACAGTATGTTGGGTTGATTTATTAAACTGACAGCTTACCTTTGGATTGCCACACTGTTCACATTTGATGTACTTGGCTGTTGGGGGGGAAAGAGTTAAAGTTTATCCAGCTGCAAGTACCAAAATGCTTTTCATATATATACTGTGTGTGTGTGTGTGTGTGTGTGTGTGTGTGTGTGTGTGTGTGTGTGTGTGCGCGCGTGCACACACACACACACACACACACTTCTAGAGTCGGGATACTCAAATATCAATTCTAATGGCACACAAAGACTTTTTATCAATGAGTCAAAGGTCTATTTCTCAAGGTCAGTCAGGACACCCATGACAATAGTGTGATATTCAAAACAAACCGTCCATTTCATTCATAACAACAAAAACACAAACTGAAATCAAATGTAATTTTTGATTTTGACGTAAAATAAATGGTTGAATAAAACAAGACCCGTCATGAATCCAAAACCACACCACCATGGTGCTGTGGACATGAGGACATGGGAAAAAGTTAGCCACTGTCCTCTTCTGTTGCAAGATGATGAATGAGCTTTTCATTGTTATTTAAGAGAACTACTTCAGGTGCAGGCATTCTCGAGATTGTTGGAGATCTGTCAGCAAATTATGTTAGGTTTTGGATTTATTTATTTGGCTCATGCATTTATTTTAAATGACATTACTTTTTATTTGAGTTCCTATTTTTTTATTGGTTTGAATAATAATAAAAAAATAATTGTCATTGAATGTGACCTGACCGACTTTGATAAATGAGAAAAAAATTTAGGTCTGCTATGATTTGTATTGAAGTACTATTATAGAGGGGTTTACTAATGATTTAATTTATTTATTTACATAGCTTTGAGTCTTTATTCTTTTTACTGTTTGGTGCTGGCATTTTCAATTTTATTGTTGTAAAACTATCTTTTGTTTTCTATTCTGTTTGGAAATGTCCAGTACTTAAGATTTGTGTTAGGTTGAGAAGAATAAAATGACCGTTCACCTTATGAAAACATTCTTGGGTTCTCTTCAGTACATCTATATTATTATTATAATCATTATTATTATTATTATTATTATTATTATTATGATTGGTGCCCATCATATTGCAACCACAAGTGTCCACGTTCCAATTAACGTATGAACATGGAAATACTACATTGACTGCTGCCACTGCTTTGAGGGTTTACCATATCACAGGTGAACGGTAGCAGAAGGTCACTTGATTCACAGAGAAAATCAGAACACACATAACATTACAAAGTCGGAGTTCTTTCTCCACAGATTAAACTTACGTTTCTGATCAGGAGAGAAGTTCTTGTTTGGATTGCGGGATCTTTTCTTCTGTTTATTTTTGGAGAGTATTTGAGCTGACAAAGTTGTGTCCTCGAGTACTCTCTTTTGGCACCCTGTTGTTTTTACTTCTTTATCCTGGACCTTACCTTTGACAGACACATCTTTTGGTCTGTAAGAGGCAAATGGAAAGAAGATACAGAATACCGTCATTGTTACGACTTTCTGCTTGTCCCATCATTGGTCGCTACGATGAAGTTTCCGCATTATTCGCTTGGCACAGTTTTTACACTACCCTTACTGACAAAATGTCAATTTTTTTAACTGAGCATGGGACCAGCTGTGGCTATGTATTGAGGCACTGGCCTGAAATCTAATCTACGGTGTCTGCATGTACAACTGCACCACCAGTCCCTACAGATTAGCGAGAGGCCTAAAAGGGAAGACATTTGGAAAAGGTAGCCACTCACGGTGGTCTGACGTAGGGTTGGCAGATCCAGTGAGGGAAGGGCAGGCTGCTCTCTTTATCCATATAATTTCCTCTGGCAATCTCCTCCTGAGTGGCAGATACAGCAACTTGTGATGTGGAGTCATAATATTTCTCTTCTGAGGTGATTTGAAAACAGATGTTACCTGACATCGAAGCCTCAGCTGCTTACTAACATTAGCCAAACTCTCAAGGGTTTTCACCTTAGCCAACTCCTCTCTCAGGTCGTGGTGGATCTGAAGCCTAAAACAGAACATCACATGATTTAAGATTAATCGTAAATACATATTCATATTACAACCAGGGTTCCCACTCTTCCACTTGCTTTTTATTTATGACCTTTTAATGACTTTTGTGGACCAATATAGCCATTTTTTAAGGACTTTTTCTCCATTCAGCGGGGGATTCACGATGGATTTAATGCCCGCTCAGCAATACACGGGCTGAACAGAAAGCCACATATCACTGAGCTGGTGTTCAAATCATTGCTGCCAAAGGAAGGGCACATCTTTATTTTTAGGGGCAATCACTTAGCCCTTTATTTGACATACTGTATGTCAAATTTTCACTTTCCTACCTGTATTACAGGTAGGAAAATGAAAAAAAAAAACCTAATTCTCAAATAAAACACACAAAGAAAAATTTAAATTGAGAAAATATAAAACTTCAATTTATTTTCAAATAAACACAACACAAAGAACAGAGCTAATGGTCATATGTGTCACCAGGACAGGGTTTAGAAAAATCTGGTTTCACTAACAGTAGTACTGATTGCCCATCTTGGCAGTATCCAGTATACTTGAACAGCTGAAATGCATGTCAGAAGTCTAAATCCCAAATGGGTCCAACCCTATTATTTTCCCTCATGTCACCTTCAATGATCAGACATGTTTTAGAATGACAAATATGAAACTGATATGACAATTAGGGAATAGCAGACAGTGACTTAGTTTTCTCCTCAATCTCTTTTGCAAGTTCTTGGCGATCAATTTTCTTCTGTTTTGCTGTGTGCCTCAATGCATTTGACTTGACCAGGAGGCTATGACAAGTTTTACCTCTCACGGAGATGCCCTTCTTGCACACTCGGCAGTAGACCGACGTATAATCGTGAGCAATTTTTTCGACCCAAACTCGGAACTCCGGCTTCTCCAGCCACGCCACTTGAAAATAGCATTGTCCCGGAATATTTGTAGCGACGCCACTCGAGCGAAGCACGCCTCAGCAGTCGAAAGTCCGCTGCTCTTTGCTGTGTGTGCGTCCGCGCGAACATGTCTTTTGGAAGCAACCGATGTCACAAATCAAATACACTTTGATCTACGACAACAAAACGCTAGCCTAGCCGAAACAAGAGCTAAGCTTAGCTGACGTACACACGACAGAGAGCAGCGGACTATCGACTGCTAAGGCGCGCTTCGCTCGAGTGGCGTCGCTACATATTTGTCTGTCACTTGTTGAGATCGATAAATTCGATGAATAGATTTTTCCAGAAAGTACGGTAATTGTTTGCCAAGCCGGCAACCAAAACGTCCATTCACTGCCCCGGGATGGCGTCAACCTATTGTTGTTTCCCGGAATGACCCGAAGTGATCACGTGATCATCGTCGGAAATAATCGGAGACGGCGGAAAAAGCGGAGCGGGTCCCAGATCCTGCATGTTCCGACAAAACTATGAATTGTAAGGGTGGGGAAAATGACATACACAAATGAAATGAACACCGCAGGTTAGTTTTTATGGATCTTTATGGATTTTAGAAGATTTCCCTGAAAATTATGGACAATTAAGTACATAATTTTACAACTTCTTTTTTATTGATTTTTATGTACTTTAAGGACCCGTACGAACCCTGACAACAGCTATTTTTCTTTTGAGTCAAAAGAGTGTCATGGTATCATTTATAAGGGGCTTTCAAAGCACAGGAACCAATTTTAAAGCTTCCCTATGTACCCTTGTAGTTTGTGTAATCCCCTTGTTCTCACACAAAAAAAGGTTTCCTGGTCTGGGAGGATCCATAAGGGTCTTTCCTAAGTACCTACAAACCTTTGTGGACCTATGAAGAATGGTCAGAGGGAGTGGGCAGTGCTGACGAACGGCGATTGGTTGTTTGAACCTGAGGTTGTGCCGGTTTCGCATCGGAAGTCACCATTAGCTAATTGCAAGTGTACAGTATTCACCAATTGTGCTGTCCTCACTTGTCACAGTATTTAAAAATGGAGGAAAAGCGAATGGAAAGCTGGATAGATCAAAAGGCAAAGGCTCTTTGAGCATTTTTGGAGGACAAACACATCCAGCGCAAATTTGAAACGATTAATTTGACTGCATTTGAACTTGACGAATTTCTCGGCCGATTATTAGGCGCCATGTAATTTTAAGAACTGATCACTCTTGATTTCACCCAAAGTAGGATTATCATCCAAAAGCTTTCCAACCTTTTAAAAATCATTTTAGGTTTTTTTGTCATTGATTTCTTTTTATAAATTACTCTTATTCATTTTGTTCTTTGAATCGATTCTTCAAAAATTATAACCTACACATTGATCTTATTTAAATGCTGCAATTTTCACATTTTGGTGATTATCAACTCAATACAGCCCATCTTGTTTGATTGATGATTATTGTTGTTTGAATTACTGCTTTGATATTAAATCTTCTAAAATTATAATTTAATCATTTGATCTTTTTACTATTTAATTTCTGTCATAATTTTTATATTTTGATATTTATCAACCATCTTATTTAATTATTGTTTAAAATTATTGCTTCGCTACTAAATCTTCAAAAGATATAAATGACATTTTTTCTTGTCACCCTTATGATTTTATTACACGCTTACCCTCTCTTAAATTGAAGAACAGCTACAACCATGACATCGTTTTTTGCCAAAAAGGAATCTAAGTAGTTACTCCAGCTTTGTATTGAATCATACGCGAGTCCTGGCGGTCTTATCAAAGGCAGCTAAAACCCATGTAAGTCTTAACAAACGCACGAGATCTACACAGGGAGCTACCGTAAAAAGGTATTGGCCTAATGTTCGCCTTATTTCTATGAAGGTTACTCAATAAAGGTGGATGAAAGGGCTGAAAACAGGACTGACTTTTACAGACCCTTTTCTTATTTTGGTACGAAAACTTTAAAATGTCAAAATTTTCACTGAGCCCAATATGTGTTGTTTGTTCACTAATCTTTACGCATGATAATTTCTACAAAAACGCCATCACAGCAGTCGCTGCTCACACCCCAAAAATAGGAATTCAGCAGAATAGCCAATAAACTTAACTGTGCTTGGAACAAATAATTTATATTTTGTTTTGCGGTTGCCATAAGAGAAAAAGATTTTCAAAAAAAAAAAAAAAAAAAAAACAGAAAAACAAAGACATACATACGTGTGATGCCACAGCTTGAAGAGATGGGCTCGCACATAAGACAAGTTGCATGGGGGATGCTGCCTCACCACCTCAATGTACTCATCTGCCATCTCCCAAACTGGGGGACTACGTCCTTCAAAGAGTGCTGGGTTATGGAGGTTACCCTCTGAATAACACAGATAGTTTGTAATCAATAAAAAAACAATTGATGCATATAAAAAGCATTTGTTACCCACCTGCACTCATTACCCCTTGCACGCCAGTCTCCTTAATGCAGCGTTCCACATCAGTCAGATGCTGAATGTTGCCGTTAGCAAACACAGGAATATTTACTGCCTTCCTGTGTGTAAATTCATATTTTTTTCAGTTGAAAACTTCTCAAGGTACCATTGTATACAGGCAGGGCCACAAGTTTCGATAAATAGGAAAACATACAATGTATATTTTTTTATGGTTCAGATACTCTAGGTGTCATAGGTATAGAAACCCCATTGCCTCTTTTCCATTACAGGTTTCAGAACAGCCTGGCCCGGGACCACGCCAGCCTCGTTTCGCCTGGCCTGGCCTACGTTCCTTCTCCATTACAAAGTGGTCCCAAACAAATTGTGTGGGATCAACTAAACTGTGCAGCCCCCTCTACTGCAGCATACTCGCACTATGAAGGGTTCTGCAATAAGATTCCACGAGTGGCGAGTTTTACTGCTGGTTTTGAGGTATTTCAAAATCTGAATCGCTGTTGCATGAGTTAATGTCACAAATTACAGCCCGTGAAATTCAAAGAATTTTTGCCGGTTTCAAGTCAGCAAAAGACAGCCGTCCACCACCAAGTCATAAAAATACAGTACATACAGGACACATGTATTGTGTTTTACAACAATACTTAACAATACTTACAATTTGATGTGCCAACGGACAAAATAGTCAACTTTCCATGAGTCTTGCACATGTCGCCAGGTCCATTCACTTCAATGACAATGAGCTTTCATTCAACCCGCCCTCTCTCATTTATTTGGCCGCCGCTCCGTTTTGCTGTCAACGGCAGCTCGTCGTCATCACACTCCAGCATCTAAAGTCCTCAGGCACCCCAAGATGGGGGCCACAACTGTCTGACCGGGAGACCACCGAGGCGCTGGGTTGCGGCTTTGCACGCCGTAGGGTGGCGACGATGAGCCACCAATGACAGCAACTCTGAGAGGTTTGCTCAAACTTTTACCACACATTTAATATGGTACATATGTCATTGTAAATGTGGTTAAGTATTTTAAAACACAATACACGGACGGTACAGAATGTATTTTTATGGGTTAGGAGTGGGCGGCTCTGTCTTGCTTGCTTAAAAGCAGGAAATGCAGCAGAGTTCCTTGCCGCATTTCTTTAAGAAAATAATTTTTAAAAGCCTCAATTTTTCGCCTCATCAGATGAGAGTCATGTCATGGCTTTGCTCAGCCTGCGTTTTAGAATCACTGAAGAGGAGTTTTCTAAAAGGGGTTCTATTGTAGCCGCACGGCGCAAAAAAACGGTAATGGAAGAGCGACCACACAGGAAAGAAGCCAGGCTGCTTCAGGGTAGAACTGATACAATGGAAAAGTGGCTTATGTACTGTATGGAAACCTATGCCACATCTTATACAAAGTATTATCTTGCAAAATAATGAGTTATTGCATTCTTTGATGTAAAAGGACAGAAATATAAGTTTATCTTCAATAAAGTGCATAGTCAAGAATTGAATATATAATCATGGTTTGAAATATGATCATTGCAGCTCACCGGACTTCTCTGACATGATCCCAACTCGCAATTCCTGTCATTGCTCCTTTCTGGTCTTTGGTTCTGCCATGCACTGTGAGTAGCTGAAGATAAACGAGGGGGAAAAAGAACATTTAATTTGTCTTCGTAAAACAGAATATTTCCTCCTCTAAATATAATTATTAAACTATCAAAATTCTAAACATAAAAGACAAATGCTTGCAATTAAACAATTCTGTTTAATTACAGAGGGGGGAAAAAAAGGACCAAACACGTATGCTGCTCACTTATCACTAAAATTAAAAGGACTTATATTTCTAACAAAGGGAGAATTTTTTTAATCTCAACTGATTATGCAAGCGGTCATGTTGTGTCCACTTAGTGTATTATCCATCCATCCATCCATTTTCTAATCTGCTTATCCTCACGAGGGTCGCGGGTGTGCTGGAGCCTACCCAGCTGTCTTGGGACACTCGGCGGGGTACACCATGACCCGGTTGCCAGCCAGTCACGGCACACGTAGCCAAATAACCATTCACACTCACAATCACAGCATGGGACAATTTTAGACTGTTCAATTAACCTACGTTGCATGTTTTTGGAATGTGGGAGGAAACTGGAGTACCTGGAGAAAACCCACGCATGCATGGGGAGAACATGCAACTCCACACAGGAAGGCCAGGGCTTGAAACGAACCGCTGACCTCTGCACTGTGAGCCGGATGCGCTAACCAGTCGACCACCGTGCCGCGACTTGGTGTATTAATAAAACCAAATTAAAAGAAGTCATTTCTAGAGCATTGTCGGCATAAGTACCTGGCATCCAGCTTTTTCCAGCATTTGAGCATAGGAGACAGTCTTTTCGATGTCCTCGAACACACGGATCTTACACGTGATAGGCACAGACAGCTTTTCATTTGCTAACCTGACTGTTAAATGAGAAAAGTAGGTGAAATTAAAACTGCACTATATTTTAGGCAAAAAAAAAAGTAATTGGGCTTCATTCACTTATCGGGCATAAGCAGATATTTGTGCTTAAAATAGTATATATGCATGTTTGATGCACAAATCTGTGTTTCATCAATATATTAATACTTGAATTTTTGCATGCATTGTGTACGTGCAAATAATGAACAATCAACTTTTGAAAATAAAAAAATCATCAATGAGGAGTTTTACTAATTAAACAGTTGAGTCATGCCCGTAATAAGTTCTTTTGAGGGTTAAGTGTAATGCTTCTAAGTGCTGTATGTACAGTGTGTACAGTATTTGTGCATGCCAATATTTGTTTGTTGCGACCATTCAATCAACCAGCAGATAGTACGCGTCCATGCTTTCATTGTGAAACTGGAAACCACCAAACTGCTCCCATTAACCCAAGGCTCCAGAGATTTGATCAATCAGTTTATCCATCAAAACACTCCAAACAGAACTCAGACAGGTAGGTATGGTTTATAATATTCTCTGTATTCTACTGTGGCTTCCAATGCAAATGGCATGAATATTCCTGACTAGGAATGTATGGAGTAAGATAGTTGTCGAAAAGATGTATGCGTTACTAATCAATTGCATTTGTAAAAGCAAATATTTGTATGCTAATCAAATTGGACACGAAAATTATGCGGTCATGAATGTGAGTGATAAATTGATTTGGGTTAGAATTGGCCTTCCTGTAAGGAGTTTGCATGTTCTCCCCCTGTCAGCGTGGGTTTTATCCCACTTTCCAAAAATGGAGCAAATGTGTGCTGACTCCAATTGAACATTATCTTGAATGTGGTTAGTTTGTTCTGAATGCAATAATGTTTCTATTAGGGAGTTCTCACCAGTGTCGTCAAAAGAGATTATGGCCCATCTTGGAGGTTCCGCTGCCTTTCTAATTTATAACTGAAATTATCTTTTTATATTAACGTGAACATAAAAAAAAAACAAAAAAAAAAACACATTACCCATTTTTTGTAACAGCTCCCATTCATCTTGAAGGAAAGCGCCATAATGCCCTTTGAAGAACCGCCAAAACTGTTAGTTTTGCTTTCATGACGACGTCTCTGATGATAACATTAACACACGCTTAATTTCTGAAGAAAATGCAGGTACCCCTTTTAGCAATCATCTGAGGACAACCCAGGTTGAGGTCAATGGCATCACAGTAGTTCTGGGCCAAAAGAGCTGCCTGAATGAACACGTCAGGGTCATTGGCGCAAAACTGAAACAAAAGCAAACAAAGAAAAACAATTACTTTCATGAATTTTTCTAATCAGTTCTGATGAAAAAATATATTACATAAATTTCATGCTTCACTATTTAACATACCTGGTCAATGCAAATTCATTTTTTGGGAAAATAAGTTATTCAAACAGGACTGTGTTTTTCCTAATTTCTTCAGCAGTACCAGACCATATGTTTAACAGCATAAATGATATCCATTAAAGGCAAAGTTAACCCCAAATTTTTCTTTACAGTAAAAACCCCTGAAAGTAGCCGCTGTCAAGCCTCTTCTAAAAAAAGAGAACGCTGGCTGTCTAATTGTTCGCAATTTACGTGTAGATTCACAGAATAAACATGCCCATCATAAAACTACGTGTGCGTCTAGGCTTCAAAAACGAACTCAAAACTCTTCAATCATAGCAGCTTTCTAATTAATGACTGATTTGCGGAGGGCAAGGGGGGGGGGTGGTTGTCTGTTTAAACCAGGGGCGTCAAAGTCATTTTTTGTCGCGGGCCACAATGTAGTTACGGTTTCCCTTGGAGGGCCATTATGATTTTTGGGAAAGCATATAAATGTTTAATCACCTCCACATATATACACAGCGCACAACAAATTGATAACTACTTTTAAAAAATCAGAAGTCAAGAATAATGACTGTTATTGTGGATTACATATGACAATTTGAAATTTTGGTTCAGACTTTAGCAAGCATCATGGAACTTGACATGCTTGATTTGCTTTTGCGGGCCATGTAAAATGATGTGGCGGGCCAGATGTGGCCCCTGGGCCTTGACTTTGACACCTGGTTTAAGCTTTTTGATTTCATCCAAATTCAGGTGTGGTGCCTCTAGTGGCAGTTCAGTGTATTGCAGTGTATACACTTTGAGGTAGTTAAAATATTCATACCTGAGTTATTAGTGGTCGGTCCTCTTCACAGACCTCATTATAAAGATTTTCTCTTCTGTAATTAGCATCACGAAGGAAAACCTGCGCGTGCAGCATAGGCGTGTAACATAGGTGAGCGCCATGGCGACGGCTAAGTAGACGCCATGCTAGTTCGCTCTGGTCCACCATGGGTGCCACCACGAAGCAAGCTTCTTTCAGGGTTTTCCTCCAAAAATCAAACCCCTGGAGCTTTGCCATCTTCTGTGACCGTATCAACACCAGGTCCTCCAACACACTGAACACGCTGCAAAAAGGTAAGGATAAGTTGAAATGTATTTCTCAAAACAATCTCCTAATGTATATAAAGGCATCGATTTTCTACTACTTATGTTCATAGTCATGGGCTGAGGTTGGTGGTAATGCACTACATTTATTGTTACATTTACTTGAGTAAGAATTGTACTTGTGGGAATAGTTTCAATACAACATAACTTTTACTCACACTTAAGTATTTTTAATACAAAAGAATGCTATCATTACTATGTTACTTTGGCTCGGGTGCACTCCCTACGTTCGATTGCATTTTGATTCTTCGGTACCATTTCATTATTTCGCAGTCGACAAGCAGTGGCGAGCTCGCATCTAATCATGTGGGATGTAAATGACTGATTATCGGGCATGCTTATATCGGCATCTGCCTTTTTTTTTTTTTAATGTGACTGCCAATAGAAGATCAATTAAAAACTGGGTTTATTTGGCACGACTCTGTTTCCAGCATTGTCTCACCCATAGCACCCTCTGATTGGTTAAACACAGAGCAACGGCAGTGTAACATCACCAGTGAAAAGTGCCCCTGGCTGATCGCTTGGGGGGCAATCTTCAGTGGTGCTGAGCCAAGGAGCTCCCGACACTTTTTGTTCGAATTTTAAAGGAAACATTACCTCTTGTCGATTTGTGGCGGGTCGTAAGTTTTGGACCCGGGCCTTCAGTGGGTATTTCGTGATGTAATCCAACTCGTAATAACACCATAGTGTCACATTATGCCCTTCCCACAAAAATAAATAAATAAATAAAAATATTTTAAAACACCGGTATACAACTATTGCTCTATTCACAATGCAGAGCCTGTTCCAAAAAAGTTCCGAAAAACGCCTTCGTAGATTTACAGTCGATAATGTTGAACACAACGCACCACCTTCATTGGAAGTGGTTTTGTCTGACAAAGCATATTGCACGGTGAAAAACATGATAGAAAAACTGTACCGCCATATTTAATCGGGTTGCATGATTATGAAAATAATGTAATTGTATTTTTTTTCCACAAAATTGCGACTGCAAACTGTTTTGCTTTTTTTTTTTTCAAGGTTCATTTCTACTGTATTTTTCAAAAAATAACTAAGGTAAAGACAAAGCATGAATTAAAATTCAAGTTTACTACATTGCAGGTATAAACTGAAACCGAAACTGAAAATTCGTCAACTTGCGGCTGCAGGAGCTGTGAGCAGGTTATGAGAGGTAAAGCAAGGAGGAGAGGGGCCCACAAAATAAATTCTTGTCTCCAAATAAATTACATTTCATAACCACTCATAAAACAAACAGAGACTCATAGCTACTTTTAATGTAGTATCGGCAATTGAAGGGGAAAGAAAAAAAAAACACAACTCTGCCCTCTCCTGTCAAGTGAGTTTGCTTACTTTACATCAAACGGACCTTGGTGATTGTGACTCACACTGATTGGAAAAGGTGATGACACTAACACCAATGGAGAAACGCTCCCAAAAAACCATAAGGTGTCCAATTCAAGAAGGGGCGAAAGGAGGAAGAGGAGAAATGGGCAAAAGATAAAGGTATGCAGATATAAATGACATTAACTTAACTGTGCATCATGTAAAGATAAAGTAACCTGAAGGCTCTCGGCTATTTATAAAGTGTGCGAATATTTTGCTACTCTCTATTGAGCCTCAAAAGACCACAGTTTTTGTACTTTTAGTTGTTTTTTAGCAACTTTTAGAATTTGAGGCTTCGTGACAAGCTATTAATTTAACCATGAGACAGCTACACACCTTTCGTAACTCAACCAGTGCAGCAATTTTACAAAGTTATAGTCTGGGGCTTTAGGAAACAGTATTGCATCCTTGTTCAACGTTTGAATGATAAACATGGGTCTTTATTAATCCAAACGATGTCTTATAAGCATTGATATGAAGGAGGAGATATATGTAGGCCTGTATAAGGCGACACATACTTTTGCATGCATGCAAAAGTATGTCTCGCCGAAGGTGCAAAACAAGTCAGGTTTGGCCCTGACATAATTCTGCCACACAAATATACAGTATAGTAGACTGTAAATCAGTAAGGCACAAGCTAAAGTGTAGATTATAACAACAATGCAAATAAATCAGTAGCCTTACTGTTTCCTTCATATCACTTTGTTCCATGAAACATGATATGTAAACGCAGGTTGCGCTTCTCACTTATTACATAGACGGATAAATAAATTAAGCATACATAAAGCTCACTGATCTCAAGTCGGTAACTTCACAGATTTTCAGCGGTCTTGAGGGTCATTCATGAACCATACGGCCGATTTTAAAAACTTCATATACAGGGCGTGACACAGACCAAGGATGAACATTTTTAAATATGGATCCAGATGTCAATAACAGTATTTATCACTATGATCCACTCTTTTTTTTTTTTTTTTTTTACAGTTGTAGATTGACCATTTTGTAATGTGTATGTGGACTGTGTCCTGATAGTCCAGGGTTCCCGTCCTCTCGCCATAAATCAGCTGAGGTAGGTTCCAGCTAACAGGCGAACCTTTCGGTTAAATAGCTTTCCTTCGTGGCTGTTTTGTGAATGTTCTCATTCAACCGGTTCATAAAAGTTTCATCCCACTCGTCATGCGGCGCCATGTTAAACTACCCAGTCTGGAACATGCAGTATTCAGCACGCGTTCCACTTTTAAGTTAAACGACAACCCGACCACAAACAAATCACAGGTTTTCTTGTCGTTGTCGTGTCACATGTAAAGGTAGTGTAACATACTCACGGTATATATTATAAAATATGGCTAAATGTCGTTTCCAGTGTCTTTTTTTTCTTCTCCTGTATGCCAGGTCCGTGACGTACTTCCGCTCTTGGCAAATGAACCGCACATTTCCGGTTTACTTCCTGCTTCGTTTGCTCATATGGGCCTACACCCACAGTAACATTATTAAATTATTTTCAACTACGCGGGCAGTACTCGACCTAGTCGCATGTCAATACCTGTAGTGGAGGAAGAGATCATCTGCAGAATGAGAGTTGGGCATACTGGTCTCAATAGTAGATTGTTTTTAATGAAGAAACATGCAAAAGACTGCTGTGGATGAGTCTTATACCTCAGACAGTGACTCTCATGCTGGGGTTCTCAATTTGAAATATAAAAGGTCCAGGAAATCAATTCTGAGGAAGTCATAGGTCCACAGCATAAAGAGAATACACTAGAGTCTTTTGTCAAATAGGGTCAGGCAAGACAAAAACTGATTCAAGAGCTGAGAGGTCAGAAAGTGGCTTTGAATACTAAAGACATTTTGCATAAAAGTTCCACTGAGCTAAGTTTTAAATTTCTATTTTTATTTTTGGTTAGAATATGGATAAATAGGATGTTACTCTATTTGAGTAACGCACCAAAAATTGTTTGCCAACCACTATAAAACAGAAGAAGAAGCAGAAGAATACAATTCAATCCATCTTTATTTATATAGCGCTTTGACAACAGCTGCAGCTGTAACAAAGCGCTTTACAAAACAGCTAACATAAAATAACACAAACCATAAAACACGGACAGTCCTGCAATCTTAACCACTTTTCCTGCATACGCTTTGTTGTTTGAAGCTGGAGAGAATCAACTTGTCCTTTCACGGGTGCATCAGAGACGTCATGCTCAAACAAAATGTGCACACACAAGTAAACAAGAAGTTGTAGCGTCCATTGGCTAAAAAATAGATTGGTTCACTTCTCCTGTCCCACGTAAATACGTTTCAATTCCAAGCGGCAACTCTCAGTTCCAGAAGAAGAAGAAGCAGAAGCAGCAGAAGAAGAAGCAGAAGAAGCAGCAGAAGAAGAAAAGTAAAAGCCATACAGTATTCAAGAGCGTGACGCAAATGGGCCTGTGATAATCGACAATAAACAACACAGAAAACTGACGGTAAAGTCTTGCCTGTTCACCAGGTTTACCTTTTTTTTTCTTGTGTTCATCTTGCTTAATTGTAATTATGTTTCAAATAGTGGAACGAAGGCAGATTTCGTATGTTTCAACGACCCCCACCGAGGACGGACTTCTTTTTTTTTATTATTAGCATGATCTAATTTTTCAGCAAATGAAACGAAAACTGTTGGCACTGTTAGCTCTTGCACATTTTTATAGTTGATCGATTACTGTGTTGGTTCCCGTTTAAGCTTGAGATCCGACATTCATGACGTAGTTGTAGTGTTTGTCAAATGACACGCCTGGAAATGTGTTTGTGTTCTCACCCGATTTCTTATTCTTTTCGTTTGCCGGTCACCGGGTTTGATACAGTCGAAAGTTAGATCTGATGTTTAACTTTAAGAGCGTGCTGTCGGAGTTGATTCTTCGTTTTGTCAGATCGCACTCCACGCCTTGCCACGTTGCTAAAATAACAACACATTTGAGTATTGTTAACTGTCAGAAAGTTCACATGACTCAAACATGATTCAGTGTCATTAAGGTTCGTAATTAAGCTTAATTGGTAATAGCACCTACAGCACAGGTGTCAAACGCAAGGCCCGGGGGCCAGATCTGGCCTGCCACATCATTTTATTTGGCCCGCGAAAGCAAATCAAACATGTCAACTTCCATGATGCTTACTAAAATCTCTACCAAAATTTAAATTTCTCATATGTAATAAATAATATATTGTAAGCATTGTCATGTAACCAAACCCCTCATTACAATAACTTAAACAATAGTTGAATAAACCGTTATTATTGACTTTTTTAATTTGGTTTCAGTCATAACGGCCCTCCAAGGGGAACTATAACTAAAATGTGGCCTGTGACAAAAAAGTTTGACACCCCTGCTCTACTGTAATCCCTTCTTTTGAAAACTTGGTTTTCTGTCACATTAATGATTCTCCCACATTTCAGGTCCAGTGATTTTTTTTTTTTTTTTTTAATAAACCTCCCAATTACCTGACAAAGTGTGCATTATGTAACAAAAAAAAAAAAAACAGCCACACAAGGACGTCTACATACAAAATCCTTCTTGTTAGGGCCAGAGTATCGACTGCTTCGAGGTCCCTAGTGTTTTTACGGGAATAATAATACTGTAACAATAATAATAATAATGATCATCATAAATTAGGATGATTATTCGTAACTATTTTTGTGTACATTAAATTGTAATGTAATGCGCAGTGTGCTGCTCCAACAGCCGTGGCACTGTAAATGCAGAAGATGCTACCCCGATGGTTAACATTAACCTTCATTCAATGTTCATTCAGTACTCTCTTGCAGTGTATGCATTGCCATTAATAACACATCTTAGGTCGACTTAAACTTTTTAACGGGCTCATGATTGCCATAGTCCATTGATAATTTACTTCCCTGATAGTGACTTGAGAGTGTGATAGTGAGGGTGAAGCACGACAAAGACAGGGAAGTCATTTAGTTGTACACCATCTATCATCCGGAAGTGTTTGATCAGGTTCGTATGCACAATATCATCAAAACAGAAGTGATAGTGTTTGGTCCAATTTTCACCCCCGGATCCATGTCTAAAGCCAACAGTCTCAAACTTGGGTCTTAAACTGGACAGTAATTTTAAATTTGACCGGCAAATTGGTACTGCTTTTTTCTTGTTGGTTTAGCTACTTCTGCGTTTTTGGAGTTGGCTGCACGCTGCCTTCAACATTCCCACTGCCGAGGTCGGAAATTGCTTCCTGATTTTTTTTCTTTGGAGCATTTAATCAAAGGCACTTTCCATTGATATTGATCACATGTTTATTGCGATACAAGATGATCATCAATTTTTACAAATGTTTTCCTTGGAGTACCATAATTTTTTTTCCTGGCCTGTTTCATGTTTTTTTTTTTTTTTTGAAATAGTTCAGGTGAACCACTGTTCAAACACACTATTCTGCTTTTTAGTGATTAATTTTCATAAAATTATTTATGAATACTATTTTCTAGTGTCAATAGTAAATCATGCTATTTTTTTTTGTTCATTAACAGTGGTGTGCCAGCAATTTTGTTCATGTCTGTATAACATTGTCCTTTGAACTATTAAAAAAATGTTCGTTGAAACGTGATTTCATGAGACAAAGTATAATTATATGATAATTAGTTGAATAGAAATTAAAACAAATGTTTCAAAAGTACAACCTAAACTGTTTTCCTTTTGTCTCTTACTAGGATGGAGGGTTGTGTGCATCAGCCTGTGGACTTGCATGGTATTCATGAAGTCATCAAATATTTGCCTTCGCCACTGCCAGGTTTGGTAACGTCACACAAGTGATTCATGAAACACGGCCAACAAAATACACAATATTGTCAATAGCACAATCTTTGCTTCCTGTTTTGTCAATTCCTATTGTACATCTTCTATCCCATTCAGTGAAACATTATGATGCTGACACAACTGAACCAATTAGCTGTAGTCTTCAGACTTTGGATGAGCTGTTGTCATGGAAACAAAATGAGGCGAACCCCTTCAACGTGGCAGTCGTCCCATTGGCAGCGCGAGAACCCGCACTGCCGAGTTGCTTACGTCGCACCTTGGTATCTCATGACATGATGGGTGGATACCTAGATGACAGGTATGTCTAAATGTACAGTCAGGCGGCGTTTCACAACCTTTATTGAGCCACGGCACCCATTTTGTGTTAGAAAAATGTCACGGCACACCATCAAAGAAAAATATCGTATGTGTCACTGAAAAAAAATTGGAGCTGGGCGATATGACATTTTTCGCCAAGACGGTAGATAAGATTTTATTGTGTCACTTTTCTACTATCGTTTCATTTGTCATCTGCAGCAAACTACACGTAACATGTCAAACACAGCTTGATTTGATGGGCAAAAGCTTTCTCTTATCTGTCTTGTGACGCCGCGGTGCCACCTGGTGGCAGACTGAACAATACAAAGTCACACGACATCCGTGATTCCCAACCAGTGTGCCCCCGGAAATGATCAAATTACACTTAATTGGTGAGAAAATTATTGATTTAACATATATGTCCATCCATATATATATATATATAATTTATTTTTATCCATCTATGTATGCCAGCAACAACAGAAAGAGCAAATAAATTATCCTCATTTTGGGACAATTTTGTTGGTGTGCTGTATGATTATTCGAACTTAAAATCTGTGTCTCGGCTCAATAAAGGTCGGGAATCAATGAGCTACGTAACAAACTGACGGTGCGAAATAAATCTAAGAATCAATAAGAATTGATAAATCACAAGGTGGCTCAATGCAAATACATACATTTGCATTAGGAAAGTATAAACCAACAACAACAATGTAATTTTTAACTATTCACAAAAAAAAAAAAAGATGCCCTCAAGGAGCAGATTTTATTTTGAGACTCATCAAAATTCAAAGAACAGCAAAACTGAGAATCACTTCCCCCCCCCCCCCTCCTGTTTGGCGAACATTTGTGACATTGAACAAACCTTGCTTATGAGACTGGTCTTAAAGTGGAAATGCTTCTACATGTACTCTCTCACTGCTAGAATTGGTCTTTTCCAACCTGTGATTGAATTATCAGAGGTAATTGCTTTTTAAGGAATAAAATGAGTCCTTTTGGATACATTCTGTATCAAATTGTGATGGTGCGAAAGACTGAACACACATTCTACTTAACAATTCTCATTTCATTACTATTCATAAAAGACCAAAAAATATAGACAATGGAATAAGCAAAACGTAATGTGTTATAAAAGCTAAGTTTTGTTAAATATTTACATCACACTTGCCGTCCATACGAATATGTGGAACTCTTTCACAGTCCATGCTGGGATAATCCACCCATAATTTAAATTATTTAAATGCTAAATACTCTTTTCTCCTCACATGCAACAGTGTGCTTTGCTGTTTTAATCCACTTCATAATATCCAATGAATTATTTCTTCTAGAAACTTCCTTTTTTTTTTTTATATAGTTCATACTGTACCTGCAATCACATTAGGTCACACTTGATCCATTCCTTTTTGTTGAAGGTTTGTTCAAGGTACAGCTGCAGAAGCTCCATATGCCTTCTACCACTGGCAATACATTGACATTTTCAACTATTTCACACACAACTTGGTGAGCATTCCACCCGCCGTCTGGACCAATGCTGCACATAAACACGGAGTTCTTGTTCTTGGTGAGCCAAAACTCATGTTATGGTTCTTACAATTCTGAGCATACATTTCATTTTTGTTGACTTGATATTTGTCTTTACTAAAACTTCATATAATGGTTGACATGCTCTTTAGGGACTTTCATCACTGAATGGGCTGATGGAGCAGCGACATGTGAGGCCTTCCTTCAAGAAGAGCGGTATCGTGAAGTAGCTGATAAGCTGGTTGAAATGAGCTCCTATTATGGCTTTGACGGCTGGCTCATAAATATCGAGAACACGCTCACTGTGAGTACTGTATTGCCTTCATCACGTTTTCCAGATTTTTATTTTTTTTTTTGTTCTAAAACGCGATATCAACCAATGAGAGCACGAGTGGATTTATCCCGTGAGCTGATTGGCTGCGCATCATCGCAGCCTCACACCTTGTCTCGCATTCTGGATTAAAACAATGTCGGGATCAATAATGACTTCTTGAAAAAGATTTTTGACTTTTACATACTATGCCACTTGAAATTGTGCGTACTTGTGTGTCATTTTCTTGCAGGATGCTGCAGTGAAGAAAACACCTTTGTTTCTGCGCTATCTCACAAATCAGATGCATAAACAAGTCCCTGGCAGCATGGTCCTTTGGTATGATAGCGTCATTGAGAATGGAGCGCTACAATGGCAGAATGAATTAAACCAGTCCAACAGGTAGTGATTTCCAGTGCAATCCAAAACGGTCTAATTAAAATGATGTGGGTTTACTTTTTTTCGCTGAGGGTGGTGATCAAGTGTGTGCTGCACAGTTCTGAGGTTCGGGTTTCAGATCTTGGCAATGCCCTTCCTGTGTGGAGTTTACATGTTTTTTCCTGTGCTTGAGTTGGTTTTGTCGAGGCTCCGCCCACATTCCCAAAACACGTGGTACATTCATTGAAGAGTGTTCCTTGAGGTGCCCTGGAATTTACTGGCAACCAGTCCAGGGTGTACCCCAACTCTGACCACAGTCATCTGAGGATAAAGCCTCTATCCCACTGAGTGGTGAATATGTGCAAGTGTTTGCAAAGGCAGTGAATGTTGTGTTCTCGTTGGGGTTCGTCATGCCTCACTCAAGGTTGCAAATGTTTGCCGAATGGTCGCCAGATGTTCATCACAAATTCGCCTGAACTTTTCTTGTTGCAAAGGAATTTTTAACATGTTCAAAATTTCCTTGCGGCAAGAAAAAACACAAAAACTGTTAAAATATGTTGAGGGTTTCAGTTGAAGGTTTCTTCCTTTCAGACAATGACGTTAGAGAGAGAGAGAAAGAGAGAGAGAGAGAGAGAGAGAGAGAGAGAGAGAGCGCTAGCTAGCAAGCTAGCCCTTACCTCGCTGACAGTTTCGGCTGTCACTTCAGCCTTCGCCGGAGCTTCCCGAAACCAACTTGAACTAATTAGAAGACAGGTGCTACTAAAACTGTTGACGAACGTCTGGTGATTTTTTTTTTTTTTTGGCGAACATTTGCAACCTTGAAAGAACCCTGACATGACCGCACATTTTTTGCCAGTCAGTGCAAAAGGAGCTGAAGCAATATCAGAAATGGATGGATGGATGGATGGTTCTGCTAACAACTAGACTGCATCCTGTGTCAGGATTCCCATCTGCTGATCACCAGCCCCCAAACTACTTGTGAAAGCATCATTCCTAAGATGCTCCGTCACTCTGTCTACCCGCATGTGTGAAATTGTTGCTTTTTGGTTTCCTTTCCTTTTCACATTCAGTTTCAAATTGTAACTGAACCATCCGTTGTACAGTGACATTTTTGTCTTTCTATGACAGGGTTTTTTTCGACGCATGTGATGGTTTCTTCACCAACTACAACTGGACAGAACAAAACCTCGAGTGGATGACTAATTACAATCACATCAATGGACGCCAGGCTGACATCTTTGTGGGGATTGATGTTTTTGCCCGTGGCAAAGTCGTAGGAGGGATGTTCCAAACCCATAAGGTTTGTGTGTGTCTTGTGTGTGTGCGCATGTCCGTTTTTTTTTCTTTTCTTCAATGTACTAACTTCTTTTGATTGTAAAACATGGTCTTGTGTTCTGAGTGCAAACTTAAATGCATTCAGGAAAATAATTTGACCCCCTGCTGATTTTGTTAGCTCGAATTTCTTTAATTCATGAGGTAAGACATTTTTGACAGAAACTTCATAAAAAAGACTTCATAAAAAGTCTATACTGTATATTCAATTGCATTTTGAGGGAAATATTTACAGTGTTTGATACCTTACCAACAGGCAAGAACTCTGGCTTCAGCAAATAAGGTATCTGCCCAAAAAGCAGATTACTGTCACATTACATATTGCTCATTTACGTGCCTTATCTTTAGTCTACACCAGGGGTCGGCAACCCAAAATGTTGGAAGAGCCATATTGGACCAAAAAAACGAAAAACAAATGTGTCTGGAGCCCCAACAAATTTAAAGCCTCAGAAAGAAGGCAACACACGCTGTATGCCTCTATATTAGCTATATTAGCCTACTTTCAAAATGACGAACTTGGCTACAAACGCACAATTATCCTTCCCGATTAAAATGTTTTTTTTCCCTGCAGTGTATCCATCCCGTAGAGCAGGGGTCCCCAACCGCCGGTCCGCGGACCGGTACCGGTCCGCAGGGCATTTGGTACCGGGCCGCACAGAAAGAACTTGCCTTATTTCCGTTTTATTTATTTCGGAATACGAAATATGTTTTATTTTGAAAAATTACCGGATTCTCTGTTACATCCGTCTGTGTCACGCTTGACTCACGTCAAGGCACACTTCTCGGTCACGTGACCGATGACGCTCATAAACAAAACGCTGAAGCCCGCAAAATGAGTAAAAAAGCTGCTTGGAGATCGCAAATGACGGCGGCCTTAAAAGTACGTTCGAAACTACTGGATCAAAGTTATGGCTGAATACTCTGAGATC
>NW_017806177.1:834266-839447 GCF_001891065.2 Hippocampus comes | reverse complement strand
CGTTTCTTCTTACAACAGCCACCTGCCTGGCATCCTGCCTTGTTAATAGAAACGTGTGTTGCAGGCTGTGGCGCAAATCTTCGTTGACAGAAATGTTGAAATGTAATATTTATTCGACATATTTTTACAGCATTGGAAAATGTTAAGAATGTTTGTCCTCCTACAGAAACCATATTCAAACAAAAAATATATTTTCACTCCCCCATCTTTTTCAATTTTCAAACATTTTAAAAAGCTCCAGGGAGCCACGAGGCCTCCGGAGCCGCGTGTTGCCGACCCCCGGTCTACATCTTTTGGGGTTTGTTTGGTCTTTGTTTGTATTTTGTATTGGCTTATCTCGTGACAATAGGAATATTAAAAAAGATGAAATTAACAACATTTTGGCAGAAGAGATTTCAGCGATAGATGCCAGCAGTAGGTTAGAATGGTTGTGTCTCCAAAATACCGTATTTTCTGCACTATAAGGCGCACCTAAAAGCATTCCATTTTCTCAAAAGCCGACAGTGCGCCTTATAATCTGATGCACCTTATATATGGATCAATATTCAGATTTCTTGGACGTAGTATTTCAAATGTTCTGTTAAGTGCTTTGTTACAGCTGCAGCGGTTGTGAAAGAGCTATATAAATAAGCCTGTATTGTATTGTATTAGCTGTCACATAGCTCAACTGGATGCATAGCGCAACTGCAGCCAGGATTGTCGCTTCGATTCTATGCGCCTTATAATGCAGTGCGCCCTATATATGAAAACATTTTTAAAATAGGCCATTCGTTGAAGGTGTGCCTTATACTCCGAAGCACCTTATAGTGTGGAAAACATGGTCGTCTCTTTTCAGGAAGTAGGGGAAAAAAGAACGCATGTTTCTTAAGCCATCCGTATTGCAAGCCATTTTAAACTCTTACGGTTGGTCAGTTAGTTGTAAAAAATCGAAGTCCCACGTGGGGACTGACCAATAATACAAGATTTGTGAAAAAATGTGTAATTCACCAAATTCGGATGTGGGATTTTTCCACCCTAAATTATCCAGTATTATTGTCTCTATAAAAATGTTACATCATCTTATAATCATCCATCAACTGATCATGTATTCACTGCAATTACCCTCTTGTTTTAACAGGCACTGGAAATCATCCGAAAGTACAACTTTTCTGCTGCAATCTTTGCTCCTGGTTGGGTGTATGAGATGCAAGAAAAATCAGACTTTCGTCATAATCAGGATAGGTGAGGTGATCACATTAGTTTGGATTCTATATTGTATCATTATTAATATCAGAAGTGTTCCGATATGTAAATGTGCTTGATTCGGACTGACTGACTGACTGCAATAATCTTTGAAAATGTGTAGATTCTGGGCTCTTCTGAAAAACTACCTGTACATTCATCGTCCAGCGGTGAAGCTCCCCTTTGTGTCTTCCTTCTGTCAGGGCTTTGGGAATGCTGTCTATTGGAAAGGAAAGGTACAGTCCTGAAAGAGGTTGTGTAAAACCATTGCAAATGTTACTTGGTCAACGTTGTTATATGATGATACAGATAAAATAATTGTAAAATTTCTTCACATAGCATGGCTTAAAGCAGGGGCCCCCAACCTTTTTTGCCCCACGGACCGGTTTATGTCAGACAATATTTTCAAGGACCGGCATTTAAGGTGTGGCGGAAATAATTCAACGAAATAATATGGTATGAGCTGCATGAAAACTGTGCCGTTTTCGAAATATAATAATAAACACAAGGAGCGTCTAATCTGGCCTCAACACTCCGATCGCTATGGCAATGTTTAATGCCTTCAAAATACGGTACAACGCAAATTCAAAGTGCATGAAAATGACGACTCACCACAGCACCGAACTTGATTTTCTGCAACCAGACGGTCCCATCTCGGGGTAATAGGAGACAATGACACCTCAAGTGTGTAGTTTATGTCCAGTCTACTTTGTAAATTTGTTTTCGTCGCCGTTGCTGCAGAGACACCCCCCCCCCCCCCCCCGCCTCACACATGTAGGATGTCGAAATAGCAACAGTGCTATTGTGGCGATCTCAGAGTAGTCAGCCATAACTTTCATCCAGTTGTCTCGAACGTACTTTTAAGGCCGCCGTGATTTGCGATCTCCAGCAGTTTTTTTACTCATTTTGCGAGCTCCTGCGTTTTGTTTTGAAGTCATCGGTCACGTGAAGCAGAAGCGTGGCTTGACGTGTGTCAAGCGTGACACAGATGGATGTCACGGAGAATCCGGTAGTTTTTCAAAATAAAACATCTTTCGTATTCCGAAATAAATAAAACGGAATTAAAAGTTCAAGTTCTTTCTGTGCGGCCCGGTACCAAATGCCCGGCAGACCGGTACCGGTCCGCTGACCGGCAGTTGGGGACCCCTGGCTTAAAGTACTCCAGAATAGTGCCAGATTTCCAGTGTATGATTTTATTAATTTTTTCCCCCCCGAATAGATCTCACCCTCCACATGTGCGTTTGTGTCTGAAGTGTTTTCACAGCGAAGCAAATCAAAGGAGTAAATCCATCCAAGTTATGCAATACTATTGTATGGATGGGTACTGAACTCGGCTTCTTTTGATACCACTGTGTACCGTCATTTGTTTGAAATTTGTTTCAGATGTCATTTTGTTATGTTTATCAGAATTTATATATTCACAAGTAAATATTAAATTTCAGGACCTTTTTTTTGGGGGGGGGGGGCTTTTTCCTTTATAGTCTGAAAGAAATAGCCGTTGGCAGGTTGATGAAATTAAGTATTTTTGTTAACCTGCCTCATTTTTGTCCTCGCTATGTAGCATGAAACAAAGAAGAATTGGTTCAACTTGAGTGCCCAGGAAATCCAACCATGGTACTACCATGAGCAACTGGAGGGTGTTGGCTGGGTAAGGAGCCGTGGTTGCCCAGAGGATGCCTGGAATGGAGGCTCTTCGCTGCTCCTGGATGGTCTCATCCCTGCCACGCATAGTTCTCCAGTCTGTGCTAAGTCTGTCTGAATTTTACTCAGCCTCACATCAATTTCTGGAGGAATATCAGTGTCCCCTGATCTTGTCTTTTCTTGTGCTTATTTAATTTTACAGGATCTTCTCTCTCCATGTGCCTTTATCCAACACGCTGTTCAGCATTGTATACAAGTCATCTTCTCAAGTCACGGTTTCGCTGGAGCTCAGGATAACCGATGCTGGTGTTAGTTCAGAGGAGCAGAACCAGGATATCAAAAGTAGGTTTCTCACGCTCTCCTTTTCCAAAACATCATGATCTGGGAAGTTTGGCATCACCCCTTCTATAACTCACTCACCCTTATATCATTATATAATAACTCATTAACCCACCCCTTTATATGATTTTTTTTGGTATTTATTTTTAGTTTTTGTTTTACTTTTTAATACTCTGCAAAGCCAAACCAGTCTGAATGGGCCACTGTGATAACAAGACAGCTGTCCTCAAAACACAGGCCACACATACGGTAATTATGAACGTTCATACATAACTGCAATTTAAATATCTGCCATTTTCTTTTTTATTTTCGTACATATTTTGGTGTGCCATTGAATTGGCGTGAAATTTAATCGGACGAAATTGACATCTTTATCTGAGAAACGTCATCGGGGGTTGGAGTAGTTACCTCAATTCACGGGAAAAAAAAATTATTAATGCAAAATTTATGATTTTGCTCCCATTTTTTCATGAGCTGGACTCAAAGACATAAAACGTTTTCTACATAGACAAAAGGCTAATTTCTCTCAAATGCTTGTCAAAAATCTGTCTAAATATGTGTAGTGGACACTTTCTCACCCCGCCCCCTCCCAAAGATACTAATTAAAGATAGCATGATTATTGCACTGTCACATGTCAATGTATTGTGGGGTCAGTATATAGTGTGACCACCATTTTCCTTAGGCAGCATCACCAAACTGGTCACATGAAAAGAAAACACCGCCCGCCCCAGCTATACATTGTCTGTGCCAGCACTAGTCAAAACGCGGTACTCTGTTAAAAAATTATTTGTGGGACAAAAATTAAAAAGGATAAATAATCGACAAAAGGGAGGCACCATCTTTGACAAAATCAGCTGCAGGTGTAGTGATAACAAAGCACTAGTTCAGGGTTATTATCTGCTATCTCTGCACTCATTTGAACGGTGTCAGCAGCGCCACGATGGAAAGTCTGGGTTTTAGACAAACAAAATATTTCGGTGCAGTGTCGGACCAAATGTGTGCCGTGTGAACAGGGCTAATAAGGCGTGAAAGTATTTAGGTTAGTTACATTTGAGCCAGCCCGGTTGGTTGAAAATGGAGAGCTGTTAAATACCTTTTCATGGCACTTTGTGTATTTTATCGAATACAATACGAACATTTTCTGCCTGCAGTGAAAAGTGTGTCTCCAGTTCTCCTCGATGAAGAGCACGAGCTCATTCAGCAGTTTCCTCATCTACATGACAATTGGAAGAATGCAAATTGGACCGTCAGGTAAAAAAAAAATGCTTTTAAGTGGGTTCATGTGCTGTTGCACTACCTAATCTAAAACTGCTTTTTGACGAAAAAAATATTGTTTGGTTCCAGTAATTTAGCTCTGTCAAGACTTGACAGATTCAAACCACATGGTTTTAAAGCCAGAGATGAAAGTCCTCCCGATTTTCCCGGAATTCCGGGTTTTTCAAAATTTTATGAAAATTTCTCCGGAGAATTGAGGAAAATTTGCATAAAATTAATCCGGATATTAGTTGACAACATTGAACGAAGACGCGTTTGAGTTCGTTGTATTGCTTTCACGAGCATAGCCATATTGAGGCACTAACACGAGTAACAGTGAAGAGATTTTTGTTTGTGTAATAACGACAGAAGACATGACGGCGTTTGACTAATGGTTTAGTAGAACGAATGGCAACTCGCAACAACAGTTGCAAGCGTCATTTTGCCTCTTGGGCTATACCATCTCAACTAGAACGTGGGGGATAGTCGCCAAACAATTTTCGTCTTTTTATAAACACACCTGCTACACCCCAGTGGAACGATTAAAAAACGCCGTGGACAAGACAGTTGTCGTAAAAAATATATTTGGCCAAAAAGGGAAAAACACAGATTGGCAGAAAATCGTGTCCGTCCGACTTCGAGTGTCGTCTCGGCTAACTTAGCTGAGCTGTTGTCGTGTGTGACATCATTTGCGTCGGCGCTGATTGGTTGAAATCAAAAGACGC
>NW_017806177.1:829948-830795 GCF_001891065.2 Hippocampus comes | reverse complement strand
TGTGTGTGTATATATATATATATATATATATATATTTTTTTTTTTTTTTTTCTCCCCGGGATTTTCAGAAAAGTCCACTTTCATCTCTGTAAAGCTATCCATTTTCAGTACAACCTGTCCTTTTTGAGTCACGCTGTAACTCGAGCTTATGGGAAATGGCACAGAAAAATTCAGGCATGTTCAAGTCAAAATTGTTTCTTTTTTTTCCCCTCATACTTCTAGGTATTCTAAGTTGGACCTACAAGGCTGTACTCTTCGAGAAGTCTGCGTTAACATCCAGCTGGTTGGAGAGCCTATTGACACGACTTTCAGCTGCAGAATGGGAGAAATCATGGTGAGAACGTCACAGTTGTGTTTTGTGAGACAAAGAATCCATTGGCCTAATAAATGTTGTGCTAACATGTTCCTTGTGTTCTCTTCTCTTAAGTTCCTCGATATAGACAGTCTTCACGAGGCCCCTGAGGTGGTTCAGGATTTTTCTATTTACGACATCGTGTGGCTGCGTGGCGCCGGTGCATCCCCCGACTCCACTACGTGCTGCTTATATCTCAATGCAACGCTAGAATGGAAATACCCGACGGAGCTTGTTCGGCACTTCAAGGTGTACTGTCGCCAGCTGACAGGTCCGAATCCCAGAGCCTCTGCAGATGATCTGGTCGTGGTAGGCCGGGCATATTCCAAACTTTATAGGATCACTGAACTCCCAGTGCTTGAGCCCCCAGGCCAGCTGGAACTTCTGGTGGAGCCAGTGACTTGGAAGGGGGTCCCACTCCCAATGAACTGTTGGGGAAGAAGAAGTCTCAGCTACACGGACATTGAATGTGAAAATGTATAAACTATATATATA
>NW_017806177.1:805017-829444 GCF_001891065.2 Hippocampus comes | reverse complement strand
TATATATATATATATATATATATATATATTTTGAAGATGCTCCTTTAACAGCTTTGACGATTAAATGTAATATCATATAACCTTGAGACAAACCAGAATCTGCTTACTTTTATACTGTGGTAATATACCGTATATTGATGGAACAAAGATGATAAATATCTTATGATTATGAACTGATTTACTTGACTGAATTAGATGTTTTACCTTGCAAGCAACAATATTTTCTACATTGTTCATTGCATAACAAATGAAATTCAATGCACATTGTATGTACTATTCTTGTGATAGGACTGCCTTCGATTATTTTAGGAATGTATCAAAAAGCCAATTATACAGTTTTGACATAATTGGAGGTGTTTCAGAAAGAGTACAAAGTTTTGCGAATTTCAAACTCCAGTCTAAAGTAAATGCAAATAAATTATAAACTAGAATGTCATTTAGTAGAGTCCAGACCCCTCCTCAGGGGGATTTTTGTTTTTTAATCAATACATCAACGACCTCAGTCAAATTTGTCTCTGTCTTCTCTATTCTGTATGGGCAGAAAATGGCAGCAAATGAGCATGAAATGTCATTGAGTTAGGAGGAGGCCGCATGGGTGACCTAGGACGTGTTGGAGAGACTTGGGACATCTTCGGATTCTCGTTTCTGCCTCGGAAAAAGTGGGTTTACCAGAAAAATAATATTAGTTAATGCTGACATTAGTTTGCGTTGGGTTAATTTAAATACAAACACACATACATGATGTTTTTATTTTGCCCAAAAGAATAAAATGACATGATAAACAGTCTTGATTCGGGCTTTCATAATTCAGGGATCAGAGGGTTGCTGGTATTTAATGGCAAGTCAACGTTTCTCTGTTTTCAATTTTCAGACTTTGAAATATATATACCTTTATCAAAATAACTAAACATATATTATATGTATGGGCACTTTGTATCAATTATTTGTGCAGTATATGCTGTATATTGTATATCTTTACGGATGCGCAAATCGCGCAGGCATTACCTACGACTTTTGACCAAATGGCTTGCCGTAGTTTATACGCATGCGCACCTCACAACACAATGCGGCAGGGAGAAGTGAAGCCACCAGCGCACATCTTACGTTGCCACACGCCTAAAGTTCGTTTGCATTATGCTGTATGAACCATCCACTTTTAACAACGAAATCAGGTCACCATTCACTACGAAATGTAAACTGAGATATTATAGTCTGAATGGTCGATGCTAATAATTAAGTAGGTTGTTTGAGAGCCGCTTATTCCTCCAGAACGGGATCCTGGCGTAAAACACAAACTGATAAGTTTTTTTTCAGTAAAAATAAGCGAATGGATTTAAAAAATTTATGAGTCGTTCGTAACAATGGCAATCTAAAATGGCTAATCACTGGCTATAACCGCCAGGGCCAAACGTTTTAGAGACATAACCTTGACTTAATTTCAGTAACTAACTACTAGATTGTTCCAAAAGAAATGAGATCTCGCCATCGTCCCTGGATCTACTGCCACTCTAACGTACGGAAAATGGCTGCCGGTTTACACATGCGCAGTGTCGATTTGCAAGCCACCCGTATGCTAGTTTTAACTGCACTGCAACGAGTCTGATTGAAAAAAAGATTTACACTAGATATGGCGTTCCGATTGGTAACCAGGAGGATGTTTTGTGCTGTAGGAGAAACCTCAATCTCTCATCACTCAAAAAGTCGCTGGGAAAAACTGAAAAATAGTAAAGCAGGTGAGAAACTGGGCATATGAACAAGCACATGACTTTTGTTTTAACGTGCATTCGGTCGGACGTCAGGAGTCTCCACTCGTGTCATAAAGCGGTTTAGGTGTTGTCATTTTCATGACAGATGCATAACAGTACCTAAGAGTCAAAGTGTAATTTTTGAAATGTAATTAATGTATATTAATAGTGCGATGTACTCACCTACTAATCACTTTAAAATTTCTTGCATTAAGAAAGCTAATGGAAACTGTACATGTAGGGGGTTGCTGCTGTTAAATTAAGTTTAACATGTATAATTGTATACATTTTAAAGCAGTGTTTTCCAACCTCTATTTGAAATAGCACACATAATTTATATTTATCTTATCTTCATTCAAAACAAGTTCACAGAATTCCTTCAAATACAAAAGTCATATAAAGTTAATTCATCCCTTCTGTCTGATATTCTCGCTATATGTTGCTGGCATAGATAAATTAACAAAGTTGCATTCTTTGTTTTTGACACAATTTGCAGGGTGCGGGTGCTAAGCTTTTTTTGACAGGGACATGAGCCAAATTGTGGTAGCCCCGTTCGAACCGGTATGGGTCCAGTATATAATTCATAATATAGTATGACTACTTTCAATGATTTTTTTCATTTCATCTTTATAGATAGATGGATAGATAGATAGATAGATAGGTAGATAGAATATTTGGGTCTTCGCATACACATAAAAATAGTTTTTTTTTGCGTTAGTTAAAGATACTGAAAACAGAAAATCACATTTCCTCTTAATGAATGGCCGACTGGTGTTCATTTTTAGTACGTAAATTTAAACAGTGCATAGCAGCACACAATTTTCCTCTCTGGAAACATTAGTGTGACTTTCGAAAAAATCTCTGCCCTTACATTTTGGTCTACCTGACAGGCTCGGGGCGCTTGATGTAAAAAAAATATATATATACTTTCATGACTTTGAGAGGTTCTCTTTTTTTTTCCAATAAAAGTATGATACCATACTTTCATGACTTTGAGAGGTTCTCTTTTTTTTTTTCCAATAAAAGTATGATACTGTACTCTCCACAAGCATATGTGCGGAGGCGTGGAACTGCCAATGTAGAGTAAACATTTTTGATTGGAAAACTCGTATTTGAACGTATTGATAAAATGTAGGCTAAATGCTAAAAACCATATCTTTTCTTTCCCCATAATGTCATGGTGTATTGACTTGTGTCCATGCACAAGTGCAAAAAAAAAAACGCTATGCTTTTAGCATTTTGCCGACATTATATAAATAAGTTTGAAAATGAACTAGGTAAACATTGTTTATTAGTAATTTTTTATTAATATGTCTGCAGTGAACAATTTCCGTTCGGCATTTTGGGCACGTCAAGAGCCTGTAGTATCATGGGAAAAAAAATACAATGCTTTTAACAGTCAGCCTACTTTCAAACATCTTTGTAAATACATTCATACGTGTACTAACCTAACGCGCAAGTAACTGAAAGATTCACCCACCCCTCCCTGCCCTCACAAACACACATGGGGTACAGCTCCTCTACTAGCTACTTCATAAAGATTTAATTTGTTTTGAGTGCGCCCCCCCCTAAAAAAAACAGTGTTGAACTCATTGTTCCTGCCCTCACAAACACACATGGGGTACAGCTCCTCCACTAGCTACTTTATAAAGATTTAATTTGTTTTGAGTGAGCCCCCCCCCTAAAAAAAAATATTGTTGAACTCATTGTGGTTTATTTTGTTAAAGACATATAGGAGTGTAAAAAATGCTTATTTGGATTGAGACAAAATCCAGAGCTAATGTAATGTTGCATCTTTTATTCTGTTTAGGTATCTGGTGCCGCAGTCTGATGTCTGACTACAAAGAGGCGTGTGTTGATATGGTTGTTGGCGTCTATGAGCGTCCTGTCAAAGCATCAGTTTGCATTACCGTGCTCGGAGGCGCATTAACCTGTTTCTTCTCAAAGCCCGATTACTCATCTTTTGAAGTCTCTCTCCTTGAGCGCTCCAATCAGCTGGCTCTGCTGTCATCATGGATCCGCAATGCATCCTCTGATAGCCATGTGCAGAATCTGCTTAAGCTTCGCAATGAAGGCCGTCTCCGCCATGTCAACCTGGGATTACTTTCTTTGATTTATTTTACTGACCATAACCCTGACAGCACACTGTTTGAAGCTCGGTGTTCCAGTTTGTCAGTAATTTGGAGAGAGTTCCCTAGACGTGTAATGGATGTCGGCTTTGCCGGTCACTGGTGGATCCTGGACTCAAAGATGACAAACTATGATGTGAACGAAGATGAGTTCATGTACCTACCAGTGCATATGCAGAAGACGTCACCACCCACTGTTCAGATGGTGGAATTAAATGAGCGACTGCACAGAGAGTCCTGGGTTGCACTGAAATTGGAAGCGGCGGAGAAAGAAACGATTGAAATGCCCAGAAGCAGCACAGTAGAGACATAAAATATTGGATGAGGATGAAACTGGTGTTTAGTTGATAAATGTATGCTATTTAATTGAAAAATAATGTACTTAATTAAACCATGATTAAATAAATATACAATAAATGTAGTGTCACCGGGTGCATTTTATTGGGTTGTATGATTCAAAGGGGACGTTTGTGTTTGTACTAGTGATGGGCGAGTACCGATACCAGGTGTCTGTGTCGGGCCAATACCTGGCCTTATTTCAAGGTATCAATATTGTTATTGGCCGCCCCCTTGTGGCCGTTGAGCTGGGCCGAGACGATTAATCAAAATGTACCAGTAATCATGATTTTGATTTGGGCTTCTCTCCATCTTTAAACGAAGAAAAATATTAATGTGCAAATGGTGCGGTGCATTTAAAAGTTTCCGACATTGTGAAGTTATCCTGAAAGCACCGCGTTGCTTCGGTAACAAGCGTAGAGTATGTGATTCTGCCCTCCCAAAGCGTCTTCTAAGTAGGGATGGCCAAATAAAGCCTCATGAAGCAATGAAGCTTTGCAGCCAATTGGTTTGCACATGTAGCAAACTCTCATGGTGCTTCATTTGCTCTATGGCGCCATCAAGTAGTCTAGAAGCCCAAGAGGTTAACAGTGTTAAGAATTCAATGGCTATTTGCTTAAGACGGGGGTTGGCAACACGCGGCTCCAGAGCCGCATGCGGCTCTTTAGCGACATCTAGTGGCTCCCTGGCGCTTTCTAAAAAATGTTTGAAAATGGAAAAAGATTTTGATAGTAGGCTAATATAGCTCAAATAGCTATAGATACATGTTGCAGCTCTGAAAAGGAGAGCTGTGGTGTTGGTTTTTTAAAACGTACACTTTATTTATGCTTTCAACAGTCTCGACAAACACAGACGTGTCTGCGTCCGTCCGACTCCGTGCCTTCTCTCTTCTCATTCGACTCGAGAGGCGTTCAAAGACAGCCTCCGAAAAACGGAAATTAATGACTACTACAAAAAGCGAAAATAATGCGTCAAAACAAAAAATCAAGCGAGGAAATCACAAAATAAATTCTATGGGGGCGTTTGTGAACACACAACAAAGGAATGAATAACATAAACAATTCTGAGACAGTCCAGTCTCCTACATACATACAGCATGCGTTTCCTTCATTGTAAGTTTTATAGAAGGCTTTTATTTTTTTGCGGCTCCAGACATATTTGTTTTTTGTTTGTTTTTTTTTTTTGGTCCTATATGGCTCTTTCAACATTTTGGGTTGCCGACCCCTGGCTTAAGACAAAGATATGAATGTGCTTGCGTTAGTAATTTAGTATGTGAACAAAATACAACAAGTGTTAAGGATAATTTGCTATTCATTTTTATTTAGAAATAATAGCTTTCCCACAGTGGCTGGCTTTAAACGGTTTCTTTTTTTGGACACATATCTGCTTTCAGGCTAACTGCAGAAGCCTTTGACACCACTTCTTTGGCTTTTTCTTTGGCCAGCTTAAACCTGTTGTCCACCATAGCTTTTAAAGCCTAAAAGGGAACAATATAAAAATATTGGAATTGCCACTATGGGGAAATGAGAAGAAATACTTCATGTGTTCACATACATACCTTCCTTGTGGGAAGAACATAGGTAGGGTTCAAAGCTGTAAAAAACTTTCTGAACCCTTCGTCCGCCACAATAGTGAAGGGCTGACAGTCCTCAATGACCATCTTGATCAAGGCTTCATCTACATCTTTGCTCTCTTGCAACCAGAAATCAATTATAGGTTATGTTAGTAATGCAGTATTTAAAGTGTATCTTAACATTGTCAATACACTGTGTAATTTTGCTTACCGAAGCTTGGCCCAGTTTCATGGCTCTCCTCGCTCTCATGCAAGGCTCTATAATGCCTCAACAGAGACGAAGTGTTATTGTTGTATACAAGTTCCCTTGCACACAACAGACACTTCGCCTGTTAGATAACAAACGTTAGACACAAGAACAAGCGAAAAGCTGCATTGTCATATTTATATTCATGTAGTTTTTCTCCCTTACCTTATTGGAAGCAATCAAATCAAAATGTTCCCATGCAGGGGAGGATCGCCTTTTTCGCGCAGGTTCCATCGCAAGCAACGGACAAGGCCCGAAAAAAGATTGCACTGTTGCACTGTTGCGCACAGGTGTAACAAGTACAGGAGCCCGAAATCCACAAAATCTGAGATAACAGGCGATCGCCATTGCGTTTAGCAACCTATTTATACCGTAGTCTACTCTGTACTGTGTTTGCAATGCGCGCCAACATCGGACCACTCCCAAAGCGATCACGTGATTTAGCCGGCAGACGAGGCTTCACACGACGTCATTTCCGGGTTTTGCCGAAAGACGAGCGCCTCGACACAAGCTTCGTGGAAACGCCCCTCCCATTACTCGACACAAGCTTCGGAGCCTCGGCCTATTTCGTCCCATCACGACTTTTCAGCTGTTTGACAACCCAGTTGTTGTTTACTGTAAAACTAAACACACAAGAGTAATTACATATATTGTATATTTTGGTCCAAAACATCCTTCATTTTTTTTAAAAAACGGGGCTAGTGCTAATCCTAAAAGTCAATGGAGGATCCCATCAACGTGCTAACTGAAAATTGACTTTGGTCGTTATCTTCCTTCAAACAACGACTATTCACACACAAACACATACACAAGGGTAACATAACACTACTCAAAGGCTCATCCCAATCTATTAAAAAGGAGTTACAATTCTAGAGTTCAATCGCAATTTTCTCCTGTTGTCATTTTGTATGTACAGTACTGTACTCCATGCATGCACGGCACCACACTGTGCGTGAGAGGCCAACACGCACAAAAAATAGCCAATATTTGTTTTCATTTTTTGAAAATTGCTATTTTTTAGAATCTTCTTAATTTCCTTTTTCATCATTTATTTTCTCATCCTTTTAAGTTATATTGAACGTTGCTTTTTCATGGATTCAAGGAATCTTCCTTTCTTCAAAATTCTGCCCACATTGTAACACCACCACCACCAAAAGCTCGTCCTGGTGACAACAGTGGCTGATGCGTAGCGCTCTGCTTGACGTTTCCAACATCGTTAGCCAATCATCATTTCTACTCAACATGAATCGACTTTCATCAGATGACAGCGCTGAGTCCCACTGGTCCAACGTCCAGCGTAAAGGCTCCCCGGACTGGGGACTCAGACTTCTGTCTGAGAATGTCCTCTTTAAATTTCATCTATAACTGCTTCAGACAACAAAGTGTATGCAGGAAAGTGGTGAAGATTGCACGACTGTCTGTGTCCTATGTGTTGTGTTATTTTTGTTATTTTGACTTCAAGATGGCGCCCGCGAGAGTGGCTGCCTTTCCAGCAGCTCCTATATTTTGTTGTTCTACTTCTTCCTTTCATAACTTTGCTGCTGTGAATTGGGAATTTCTCCATTGTGAGACTAATAAAGGTTTTCTTATCTTATCTTATCTTAAAAGCATCACAATGGCAAGGTACTGTTGATCCATTGTTAGGCATCGTCTTGGTCTTGTGTGTGTGTGTGTGTGTGTGTGTGTGTGTGTGTGTGTGTGTGTGTGTGTGTGTGTGCGCGCGCGCGCATGGGTCCTCGACCACACAAAACCAGGACATTGTAAACATATATCCAACCACTTCAACTAAAGCTCTAACATCTCCATTCCATCGTGATGGTTTTATTTCAATTCGGATGCTGTGGAATACAACGAGACAAATATATATGCTGTATCTTCATTCATGGATGGAGACATCTGGGAAATATGGTAGTGAGTAAATCAAATTGTTACTTTCAGGTGAGCTTATGATTTGCCTTTCTTTTTTTGAGGTGGTTCTTAAGAGCGAGAAGGTCAATATAGAGGATCTGATTTAGCACAGCAGAGGCACAGAGTAATCCACCATGTAAAGCTCCAGCCATGCCATTACAGAACACATCCTGACCTGCAAAGGCACACACACACACAAAGAGTTAGTAGATACTGTACATTACAATTACAGACCTGTATGAAACAGACCATTTTTTTTTTTTGCTGTTTTTTTGCTTCGCGCACCTGTTAAGTACAAACCACTGATTGGAGTTTGTGGTCTGGTCCTTGCAACCGTTTCTGGGGTGAAGCGCTCCAAATTGTGTTCAGCACCATACATCTCACCTCTCGGTGCACCCAAATAATGTACATTAGTCAGAGGGGTGGCTGCATCAATCATAACCACCTGCAGACAAAAATACGCACACACAAATGTGGGCAAAGACATATAATATTATTCAAACTGGTCGGTTTGAAAGGAAAAGCAACAAATAAAACATCTGAAGAGAATATGAATACACTTACTATAAAAGATGCATTTAGTGCATACAAGCAAGCAAATAGTGAATGCATATTAAAATTAAGTGATTAATGTGAGATAGACACATAAATATACAGTACAAAGATAAGCACACACTTTGTCTTGTAATTGGGGGAAGATGGTTATGGCCCAGTTCAGCATCTCCTGAGACATGCTGTTTTTCAGATCCAGGTAATCCTGTCCTCTCTTGCCAATCTTTGTCCCCTCCCATTCTTCAAACCACTCATAGCGAGCCATGGTTAACAAAGTCATACAGGACTTTCCTAAATGGAGATAAAGTCATGAGTCACAGGTACACATTTTCTTGTGCCTTTTTGCACCTGCAGGGTTTGAAGAAAAAAAAATAATGCTTTCAAATCACATTTATCAGGTACACATTTTCTTGTGCCTTTTTGCACCTGCAGCGTTTGGAGAAAAAAATCATGCTTTCAAATCACATTTATTGAGTTTTGAAGGATTATCGACTCTATAAAGCTGCAAAATTATAACAGCAACTTTCACAGCAGCAATCACAAACCGCCGACCTCCAGCATGACCCCTCTAAGCACACGAGTCCATTGTGTGTATGTTTCCCCCACCCCTTTGTAACTCCCTAAAGACAATAAAAAGCAGGAGATGAGCACAACATCTCAGAACTATCCCGAGACTGTAATGCTTTGCATATCTCAGCTAGGTCCAGAGCTGTTCCGAGATTGTCAACTATTACATTTTTTACACCACTCTCCTCGCGAGAAAGACAACTCTGCTTGACTCCTCGTCTCTCTTTGAGATTTAAAGTTTGTCTTAAGAGTCTGATTGCCTGCTAGACCTTGACAATATTCTTGATGACACCTTCATTTATATTACTTATGTGCGTGCAAATAGAACACCCCACGCATCCCACAATGCACTCCATCAAATGTGAACAACACAAGTTTGGCAGGGTAGAACATTTGCCGCTTATTTGAGGAACCACCACAATATTGTAGTAAGTGAGAGAACGTGCACGCCGTTCATGAATTGGGTTTTGCATTCCAGTATGTCTACACACCACACTGAGAGTTACCTGGTTGCCGGATGTTAGATGTGGGGTCTTTGGCAGATGGAAAGGTGATGAACATCATCGGAATGTTTCCCAGTACTTCTTCTCTGCTCAGCGAAGAGTATCGTTCCATTCTTCACATATCGTTCAAACACACCCACATATTAATGCAATCCAAAATGATACAAATTGAGACCAAAATAGTTGAAGTTTACCCATACTACAGTGTTAAAACTATAAATACTTGACTGTGGCAAACTGTGTTATTGTATTTATACCTATAAATGTTGCTTTGTCCTTACTTGTGCAGCACATTGACCGCCAACAACATGATGACCACTTGCAGGATCTAACGTCTTGTCTTGTGTTTGTCAGCCCCAATCCCTTGTGTGTCCCAGGTACCCCTGCCTCTCGATTAGTGCAGCCAAATTAGTTCCTCACCATAGCCATCATGAATCCAGTTCATTTGTGTGTTAGGGAACTTCAACATGATTAATTTTGGTTCATTCATTTCATCAGTATTTATTTAGGTTGCACTAAGGCAGCGGAGGCAGCCTGGTGGTCCAGTGGTTAGCGCGTCGACCTCACAGTGCAGAGGTACCGCATTCAATTCTAGCTCCGGCCTCCCAGTGTGGCGTTTGCATGTTCTCCCCGGGCCTGCGTGGGTTTTCTCCGGGTACTCTGGATTCCTCCCACATTCCCCCCCGCCACCCCCAAAAAGGTGCATGGCAGGCTGATTGAAAACTCTAAATTGTCCTTCAGTATGAGTGTGAGCGTGGATGGTTGTTCGTCTCTGTGTGCCCTGTGATTGGCTGGCAACCGGTTCAGGGTGTCCCCCGCCTACTGCCTGAAGACGGCTGGGATTGGCTCCAGCACCTCCCGAGACCCTTGTGAGGATCAAGCGGATCGGAAAATGGATTGATGGATGGATGGATAAGGCAGCGGAACTCGTGAGTGTTTACTCCAACCTTGTTCTGTTGTGTCAAGTGTGTCCCCACGTGTGGTAGTACTTGCTTGTCCCCCCACCCTCTCCCAATGATAGTATTTTAAAATGTTATAAAATATTTATTTATTCCATTGGGACAGTATACATTAATCAACACAACAGTGTAAATGCGCCAGACTTAGCATACAAAAAGTACTCGCTTTTCATCATCCCCCCCCGCTAGTACTCGTTGGTCTTAGAAAATCCAAACCATGGTAGCGCACTGCATTTTACTCGTCCCCAACCCTCACACTTATGGGAGACCCTTTCTCTTTTGTCATCACGTGAAATGGTCGTGACAGTAAAGCACATGCTAGCTTAAAAAATACGCTAGCATGCATCCACGCTAGCGTATATGTTTTTTTTTAAAAAGGCAGCAAGACCAAAACTGAGTTTGTGTTATATATTGTATTTAACAATTTTTTGATCAATCCTAATCGACAAATCCATTAGTCCTCATTTTCTGTGTCCGAAATGAACAGCAGGGCAAGTTTTCCATCAAACATGCCAAGTTCCCTCACATCATTATCAGAGTCAGTCTCGTTGCTGTGCAGCTCCTCAAAAATTATGCCGGCTTTTGCGAAAGATTTGTTTGTTGTTTGTGGACAGCCCTTTAGAGTTTAGTTAATAACATCTGGCACTTCTTAAATCTCTTTTTGATGTATTAAAGTTATTATTTGTCTGTTTGATATCATCCCTGCCACTGCAGTGGAAAGCGTGGCAGTGGATGCTAGAATATGAATCCATTTTCTGGCGGGAACCTATTGCGTATGACTTCTCAAAGATGGGTGGTATTGGATTTTGTGCTAAACCATTAGAAACACCAGTACATTTTTTTTTTGCAATTGGAATTAAAATAAGAAGAGATAGGGTGAAAATCTATACAAAAACAACTAACTTACAGTGTATCCAAGTCGCTGTCTTTATACATCCAGAAATTTGTGGAAACGATTCCCAGCTCTTCTTTGGTTCCGTCCAGACCAACAAAAACCAAGAAGGAACCCATGCCGTGGCGCACCATACTCAACAATGACTGAATCTCTACTCACACAGGATTTGCAGCAAAGTTAAACAACCACTGTCAAATTGCAATCCAGAGATTCATGTCATGATGTGCGAGTGGATGTATCACCTGATTTTTGTTGTATGTGATTTGGCAGAAACTTTTGGAATGTGTTGAAGATTCCGGCATTAGAAATGACAACAGGAGCGTGGATCTCGATCTCCTCTTGTCCTTTTAGCACTGTCACTCCTGTTAAAAAAAAAAAATACATCCCAACAAAACCCAGAATATTAAAAAGGAGAGTAAATGGAAAAAAAATCAAATATCAAGATAATTATATGGTGGGCGGCCAGGTGGTCCAGTGGTTAGCGCGTCGACCGCACAATGCAGAGGTACCGGGTTCAATTCTAGCTCCGGCCTCCCTGTGTGGCGTTTGCATGTTCTCCCCAGGCTTGCGTGGGTTTTCTCCGGGTGCTCCGGTTTCCTCCCACATTCCAAAAACATGCACAGCAGGCTGATTGAACACTAGAAATTGTCCCAAGGTGTGAGTGTGAGCGCGGATGGTTGTTCGTCTCTGTGTGCCCTGCGATTGGCTGGCAACCGGTTCAGGGGGTCTGAAGACGGCTGGGATAGGCTCCAGCACCCCCGGCCACCCTTGTGAGGACTAAGCGGATCAGAAAATGGATGGATGGATAATTATATGGTCGAAGTCGTCTGTCAGAATTTTTTTTTTTTAATCGTGATTTATCAAGTTGTAATAGGTGACTCTTTCAAATCCAAATACACACAATAATAATTTCACTCCATTTTTCATTAGTCAATTAAGTGTCCCTTATTTTTTTTTCCTCAAGGCCCAAAATTCTAGGCAGCCCATATGACTATAAAATTGTGCAGGGGAACTAGGGAAATCATGGTTTTTAGGAATGGTGAGACATGACATCAGCTCTGGCAAAACAACACAGCTGCCAAAATATAAAAGGCAAAGAAAACGTTTAATCCTAAGAGCAAACAAAAAAAAAAAACATAAACTGACGGGGGGAAAAATTTTTTTTTCGTTTCCTTACCACGAGCTTTCCCCTGCTGGTTGAGCAGGATACGCTGCACTGGCGCCCTGACCAAGACAGCGCCCCCTGTTTGCTGAATGACAGGAATGATGTGAAAGGCAAACTCACTTGCGCCTCCTCTTGGATAGTATGCACCACGTTTGTAATGGTGAAGAAGGAGCGCATTGATGAGAAAGCTAGACTGTTTTGGAGGCACACCTTCAAGAAAAAAAAACATTGAAAAAAAACGTTGAATGAGTCGAAAATGTATGCGCTTGATCTATATCAAGAATATTGTCTTTAAAACATCGTGATTGTCCAGTACCATAGAAAAGGTAGGCAGATAAAGCCTGAAGATCTTTGTTTTTTGTGAGACGGGATATGACTTCAGAGTGGTTTGTGGTTGCTAGGCGGAACACTGTAGATATGCGATCTAATAGACCAGTCCACACCAGGAAGTTGACAAGCCAGTATGGAACAATCTTCAAAGAGGCAAAAAGTGGCGTCCGCTGTGAGGCTAGCTGCAAGTGAGCAAACACACATATTATGATAATGTTTAAATTATACATCCATTTTCTGAACCGCTTTATCCTCACGAGGGTCGCGGGTGTGCTGGAGCCTATCGCAGCTGAAGCAGTAGGTGGGGTACACCCTGAACTGGTTGCCAGCCAATCGCAGGGCACACAGAGGCAAACAACCATTTGCGCTCACAATTATACATCGGGGCAATTTAGTGTGTTCCATTAATCTGCTATGCATGTTTTTGGAATGTGGGAGAAAACCGGAGTACCCGGAGAAAAACCACACAGCCACGAGGAGAATATGCAAATTCCAACCAGTTTAAATTACTATACTTATTTGTCAAATTTTTAATAAAACATAAGCTGAATTATTTTTTGAACTTACAATATAGCAGTTTTGAAAAAAGGTCTCCTGCATTATTCATCTGGCTAATTTTTGTTCCATGTCCCTCAAGTAGGACATGTGTCATTTTTAGAAATAGACCAATTTTACCTGCCAACCAGAATCAAGAATATCAAAGTCAATTATTTTAAGAAGACAATTACAGTTGAGGTGCCTTTTTTTCTCAGCGTCCTCAAAGTTTTACGCCTTGAAGTTTCAGAGGAGATGGACGGTGTTGAATTCAAGTTTATGAAGTACGATATTCAGGTTAAAGCTGTAAAAAATTGCAATACCTGAATACGAATCACAATGACCATGATAAATGTTATATACCATACATAATAACAAGGTCGTGATCATGTAGTGTTTAGCACCCTGCATTGTGGCCGCAGCAATCGTGGTTCAAATCCTGGCCACGGCACGTGCAAAGACCCTACTTGACTTCTGGGCGGCCCAGTGATCCAATGGTTAGCGCGTCGACCTCAAGTACAGAGGTCGTGGATTTGATCTCGGCTCCAGCCATCCTGTGTGGAGTTTGCATGTTCTCCTGCATGAGTTTTCTCTGGGTACTCGGGTCTCCTCCCACATTCCAAAAAACATGCAGGCAGGCTGATTGAACACTCAAAATTGTCCCTCGGTGTGAGTGTGCGTGTGGATGGTTGTTCGTCTGTCTGTGCCCTGCGATTGGCTAGCAACCGGTTCAGGGTGTCCCCCGCCTACTGCCCAAAGACCACTGGGTTGGCTCCAGCAACCCCCGCAACTCTTGTGAGGATAAGGCCAAACAAAAAAGATAGTGTGTTTCCGGTAACATGAAATTTCAGCATAGGGTCAGTAGGTCGGACAAAGTTTTTTTTTTTTAATCTTTTTTTTTCCCATCAAAAATGTAAACAAAATAACCATAAAACATAAAACAAGAAGACATTGAACCCGCCGCTCCACGGCCGGCGCCGCCGCCACAAAGTTTTCTCCCCGCTCCGGACTCGAGGGGCTGGGGCGCGTCGCCGCCTCCGCCGCCGTCCTCCTCCGCCCTCGGTTTTTACTCGGCCCATGTTCATCAAATAATTCGCTGATTTTTTTCAATACATCAATGGATGCTATTTTCTGAACATTACGGTGCGAGCATGCAACTGTAACACAGAAAACGCGGTTTAAACCGTCGTCGGAGATCGCGGCTGCCGCCATGTTTCAATGTTGTTGACAGACGACAGGGCAAACGACGCACGCGCTCAACGTGAATATCGCGAGAGTTTGCACCGATGTAAACCCTCTACACAAAAATGTAGAGGGTTGTTTGAAAAAAATGCCGACCGTAAAGTTTTTTTTCGACATAGAAATTCTCGGTCGGTCGGGTTACCGGAAACACACTACTTTTTTATCTACGCCTAAGAGGATCGGAAAATGGATGGATGGATAACAACAACATCACATCCAAGAGCTTCAAATGCAATTAATTCCTCAATCATTTCAACCTCATCATTTCACTTTCATCTTCCAACAAAAAAAACAACAACAACAAAAAGAAAACTGTTAGATGCCTCAAACAATTCAATTGCAAATCAATTCACGGTTACTTCCTCCTCTTACTCTACCTTCATAATTCTAAAGAACTCATCAATAGCGTCTTCCTCTCCTGGGAACTGCTTCTTCAGATTAGCTGCCATTTCAGTCTTCCCTGCGTGTATACGATACTCCCTAGTGAGGGTGGAATGAAGTCGAATGGGTGAAAGATGGTATTTAAAAAAACTAAAAATAAAATAAAATAAAATACAGATCGTATTAAGTCTTACCTGTGTTTTCCAGGCTGGCCCAAGAGCAATGTATCAAAGTGTTGCTCAAGCCGAGTAAATTGCATCTGGCCCTCTGTGATCTGATCCAGGGCGACCCTAAGAAGGCTGTTCTCATGAAGCTGGCCAAGATAATGAATGCCTAGTCGAAAAAAAATATATATCAATTACATGTTTTGCGGGAGTGTGCAATTGGCACACCGACTGCAGGAATGTCCACCAGAGCTGTTGCCTGTGAATTGAATTTTAATTTGTCTGCCATCAGCCGTTTCCAAAGGCGGCTCAGACAATTTTAGCCGTACATCCAACCGGCCTCACAACTGCAGACCACGTGTAACCACGCCAGTCCAGCACGTTGACCACTAAAATCGTCTGAGACAGGCTACCCGGATAGCTGCTGCAACAATCGGTTTGCAAAACCAAATAGTTTCTGCACAAACTGTCAGAAACCGTTTCAGGGAAGCTCGTCTGCATGCTCGTCATCTTCATCGGGTCTCGACCTGACTGCGGTTCATTGTTGTACCGACTTGAGTGGACAAATGCTCACATTCGATGGCGTCTGGCACATTGGAGAAGTGTACTCTTCACGGATGAGTCATGCGATCTGACGACATCGATGGGACTGGACTAGTTTACAATAGACCAGTGTTTTTCAAACCCTGTGCCGCGGCACACTGGTGTGCCGGGAGACATTGTCAGATGTGCCGCGGGGAAATATCCAATTTGTATGCATATGTGGTCTATCGCCCAGAAAGTAATCGTGTAGTACCCTCCCATACCGCTAGGGAGAAGCAACAGCTAGTCAATTGCCTTGTGTTTCGACCACGAGAGACAAGCGAATTTGTGCGCATGAATGCAGGACGACAGTGAAACAATAAATATGAAAGATTATAAAATACGTTTTTCTTTGTGTTCATTTGATTCCAATTCAAACTGTTATAACGTCATTCTTCAATGTTAAAAACAGTTATGGTAACAATATAACTCGTTATTTGTTAAAATAAGCGGGGTTTTTTCTCACATTTTCAGCTCGTGGGGTGCCGCGAGATTTTTTCAAATGAAAGAAGTGTGCCTTAGCTAAAAAACGTTTCAAAAACACTGCAATAGACCACCTGCAGGGGCTTTAAAGTGCACTTTTCCTCGTCGGATGGCGGAAATTGGAAAAGGCCGACTTTCCACTTTTCTTGAATGCAGCATTCATTAAGGCGAAAGTAAGTCGACTGCCACAATTGTCAAGTTCGTCCAAGCTAGTTGACATGGCCGTTTACGATGAGAATCAGAATCACTTGCTCTCTCTCTCTCTCTCTCTCTCTCTCTCTCTCTCTCTCTCTCTCTCTCTCTCTCTCGCTCGCTCTCGTTCAGAAGAGGCACGAAGTAAGAAAGTGATGATGAATTCAAAAGTGTTGTGAGCGACTGGGTGAGACATGGATCCAAAGATTTTGACGCTGATGGAACATGGAAACTTCTGCACAGATGCCATCTGTGCAGAAGTTTCCATCTGTCAGATGGGAATAGTGTGTGACGGTGCTGGGAGACTACGTTGAAAAAAAAAAGTTATCTTCTATCTGTATTTGAAGTCCTTGTGCCTAAAAATCAACCTTATTTATTGGTTGGCCCTCGTATACAGTATATTACTACTGTATATGTACAATTTCTTGAAGCACGTTGGGAGTTGGAAACGAAAGAAGAAGAAAAAACTCATAGAGGAATTGACTTACCCACATCAAACTCAAAGCCCTTATTTTGAAAGGTATGAGTGCAGCCACCAGCCTGATCGTGCTGCTCCAAAACAAGAACTCTCTTTCCAGCCTTGGACAAGAGAGCCGCAGCTGTCAAACCCCCGATACCGCTGCCAATAACCACAGCATCCAGAGCATTGGGAACCCGATCCACACGGAATCCTGTCGGGTTTACAGGTGAAAATATGATAAAATGGTTCCAGGACATACATTTTTTGAGTCTATTTTTTTATGATTACAATGTCATACTATGGCAGGCTTGCCAATTTGAATGTGTTTTGTGTCGGTAGTACCCATTCTTAGAAGTGCGCTGGTACAATTTAGTTATATTGGGGGTCGGCAAAATTATTATATTTGATGTATTAGAGGGCAGCCTGTGTGTGCCCTACGATCGGCTTGCAACCGGTTCAGGGTGTCCCCCGTCTACTGCCCGAAGATGGCTACGAAAGGCTCCAGAACCCCCCGCGACACTTGTGAGGATAAACCGGATCCGAAAATGGATGGAGGGATAATTATATGGTAGAAGTATTCTGTCAGAATAATATATATATATATATTTTAATCATGACTTTTCAAGTTGTAATGGGTGAAACAACAGATTTTAGTTCATTTCCATATTCTGTCCATTCATTTTTTTTTCAATACGGCTTGTCCCCGTAAGCATCGCGGGTGAGCTGGACTTACTGACTTAGGGCAGGAAGTGGGGTACTATGGGGAAAGATTTGTCAAACTTACCCATACAGATATATCCATGATTTTCACGTGTTTTTTTTCAGATCCACAAATACATTTGGGATTTTCACTTGTTTTCCCAATTTTGTTGGCGTCTACTTTATATAAAGCTCTTATAGGCAGGATCAAGCAGGAAGCTGTTTTCTAAACATCTTCTTAAATGAATGATTATTCCCAGAAAACACTTGGTCAAGTCAAGTTCTATTCATACAAGATCCATTTTTCAATGTAAATATGTAGTTGTCATCATTTCAATGGATTTGAAATCGCGAGATCCTGTCAGATATAAAATGCCCTGCAAGGTTTATGGGAGTAAGGAACAATTATCAGTAATTGTTAATAACAGTAATTATAATAATAATTGAATAATGTTACAAAACTCATATTTGTAGATTAAATAGACATTAAAAGAGCAGACAATGAGGAAGATTGATTATTTAATCTGCAAATATCATAATGTTACCTTTCTTGAGCCTGTCATCCCTCTTTCGGTCATCGTTAACCAAGGGTCCCGGAGGCCTAAGGTACGCCTCACTAAAAACCTTGTAGCGTTGGCAAATGGTCAAGTATATGATGAAAAGCACGACAAACAAAATAGCGCTCAATACAGGAAACAGCCACCACCACATCATACCGGAGAGCGTCGCACCCTACACCTCACCAAAATCCCAAATAAAGAAATGGTGGAAAGTTTGAAGATGGAAAGGAGGTGAGGCGGAGTTACTGTATAGTATGAAGGGGGACATTTCAGATAGCCCTTGGGAGCTTTGAATAAGGGATTCATTGATAAGAAATGTTTTGGGGTGAGGTATAGGAAAAGGGGAAGAGATGCATATTAAGAATAAGAGAGGGGCGGAGTTACTGTATAGTATGAAGGGGGACATTTCGGATAGCCCTTGAGAGCTTCGAATAAGGGATTCATTGATAAGAAATGTTTTGGGTGAGGTATAGGAAAAGGGGAAGAGATGCCTATTAAGAATAAGAGAGCATATGAAAAGGAAGAAAAAAAACTCCTGACCTTTTTGTAATTAAAGTATGACCACGAAAAAGAAAGACATCACATTGACTACACCATGGACACGAGACTCCCAGAAAACAGAGAACTGGTTGTGAATCGCTTCATGAGGGTGAAGTCACACAGATATGGAAAACCATGGCGATTTTAGTGGTCATTATTGAAGTACCTTAAGGCATTTTTTTTCCAACAAGAAATTAAAACTGTGACTTCAAACTTGAATCTTGGGAACAAATACGCTTTCTAAACTGTGAAGCACATCTGGTCATTGGGTATTGAATTGTACAAGTATATCTGCATGACTTTTCTTCTTTTTAATCCAACAGCTATGATTCTCAAAATTGCAATTGCAAGTTTTGGGAAAATATTTTCGGAGTCATATATTTTTATCACACATTTACGCAAGCTAACCAACCCTTGGGTAGAATGTTCCTGTTGCCATGAAAGAAAATGCGATGAAAAATTGAATTATGAGAAAGTCAAAGATAGAAAGTAGTTAATTGTACACAATCATGCTGGGTAAAATCAAACAGCATGATGAGAAATATCCCAGATAACATGGAAATAATCACATTTGGGTTTGTGAGCTGCATACAGGTAAACCATCAGAGTAGTGTTTGCTATTGTTATAATTTTTAAGACAGGGGTGCCCAACCAGTCGCGATCGACCTGCAGCTTGCGGACTGGTCCCAAGTCGATTGCGAGGTGTAGATTCCAGGAAAATGGAATAAAAATGTGTGTGCGTGCTATGAATACGTATTTTTGAGTGAGTGCACACTGGACCATAAGCATCATATCAGTTTCACTTTCACAAAATGTATTTCAAAAAAGCAGGTCACCTTTAACCTTTAAGTTGTTCGCGGGCAGCAGTCTGCAATTGCGGCTTGTGATCAAGCTGTTGCATTACCGGTACGTCTTTTTGATTATTCTTTTCTTTCAAAGTTGACGTCTTTTTTACACTTCTTCTCTTTCAAAGTTTTTGCAATTCACCGATGGCGCTGGCAAAGAATAGGAATCTGGAGTGCCAGGAGAAGCATTTTAAAACGTTACACGTACGTACAATAGTTTCTACACTTCAAACGCTGCAAAAGTGCATCCATCCGATGCCTCCGCGTCACGCCTCTACTAAGGTAGGCAGTGATTTCCTTTTCACAAACTCACCAACTCTTTATTTATAGGACTTTATTTTTCTGTTTAGTTCATGTGAGGAGCCATTGCTGGGGTTGCTCATCAAGACGTGCGTGCATATGCACGCGAAAAGTAGATTTTCGGTCAAAAAAGTTGGGCATCCCCGCTTCAAGCAAAATGGTAAGACATCACAATAGCTGAAGTGAGATTAAGTCATATGCGCAAATCACAATTAAGTCTGAAGTCATAACCTTCGAGTCTCAACAAGTCCCGAGTTACGGTGAGCAAAAAAAAAATTAAAAAAAACAGTCGAATCGAATCGCTACCAAATATCAAACAAGTTGAGTTGAGCCATGACTTGGTTCAAGCAAGTTGTAAAACAAGTCATACAATGTTCCTCAGTCACACCAAATAAATTGCCCTGAAAAAATGTTTGCTCCCTTCGAAATTTTGTTTCTGCAGTTTTCCCACATTAGTGTTCAAAATTATCGAGCGAATTTAAAGACCAAAGATAACCTAAGTAAACATAAAATGCCGTTTTAAAATGATTATATTTATGAAGAAAATATGTATTCCAAGCTAAAGCTAGCCCTGCGTGAAAAAGTATTTGGACCTCTTGTGAAATCATGATTTCCTGTGACTAATGACATTTTTTTCAGTTAATTTTCACTGAACACACCGAAGCTTGATCCAAAGAAATTCAAGAAGATGAGAAATAAAGTCATTGACATCTATTAACCTGGCGTTCTTTAATAAAATTATTTTTTGTAGTCGAGCTTGTCCAAGTCTGCTTTCCGTTCATGATCATTCCGGAACCGTAACACTTTAAATGTACCGGTACCCGAAAAGAAAAAGGGTGTTCATAATGCACACTCTGGCAATACAGAATGCAGGGTGAAAGGCCATTAGCGCCCCCATTGATACCTTTTGATACTACAAGTCCGGGTCGTAAAAGTTAAAAGGCGACATCGAATATTTAATCGTAATTATGTAACTCATATCCACATATTTAAGAGGCCTGAATCAGATCATTAAAAAAAAAAAGAGCTGCACTGTACACATCGACACGGAGGGAAAAATGTTTTAATTGTCAGATACATTATGCATTGGGTGAAAATATCAGAATTGACCTGCAGTACGAACGAACATATCCTTAAAACAAGTTCGACAAGTGCAGAAAATATTCAGCAAAGGTAATATTTTAGTTTTTATGTTATATTTTCTTCCCGTGTTTTCGGCCTTGGTTTCCTCATTTTCAATTTTTAGTTTTGGCAATGAATGCTCATTTCCAAATTGATAAAAAGTTAACAGGTCAAACTATGTTTGGGGACACCAGTCTTTGAATACCCAACCAAACTTTACCAGGTACAATCAAAAGTCCTGGCGTTTCTATAACGGCTTCTGTTGTTTATGCCGAACCGATTCTAAATGATGACAAAGAAGGCTCCAACAGTTTTTTTAATTGAAAAATCAATCAAGGGTGACAAAAGGCTCAGGCAATGCTGCCAGCATTTGATGCAATCCTGGGCCAAAGATCAGCACACTCCTTGGCGACTGGGCCAGTAATAGCAGATCCTGAGGGCATAAAAACAAGAAAAGAATTCACAACTTTCAAATTTTCTCAGAAGAAGTAATGCTGCAAATCGAAATTTCTTGCTCCAAGTTGGTGCATTAGTAAAAATATATTTACATTAAGAACTTGAACCCACCAATCACGTATGTTTTATTGAATATGACCTGGTCAAAACGGATTTATCAAATCCAACTTCCAAACATCTGCCTTCAAACGTGTTGCCACTGATACCAGTGCTTCGTCACGTTGTTTTGATAGCCTACTCTCACATGGTGACGAGATCTCGTTTGACATGAGAAGTCACATGGATGGATACAAAAGGGACATATTAAAAGAACTGATTTATGGGTAGATGTGACAGCTTTGTTGCTACTATGTGAGACACGGTTTTTACACATTTGAATCGACTGCAGGGGGCAAGTGATGGTGTGTGTGTGTGTGTGTGAGAGAAAGAGAGACACAGACAGATTTAACTAGCTTGATCTTATGGTTACTGTCATTTTTCACCCTCTCACTCTCCCTAATATTTTTTTGTAATTATAAAATTGCATTTTACTACATGTGATGTCTGTATTACCACAAATAGTGTATCACACAGCACTGTCAGTCAACTTCAGTTTCACCAGTGTGATCTATTACTGAAACATAGTTTTGTTCAGCAATTGATCTCTATTCAGAAATTTACATCTGCATCACGATTCGCTTGATTATTTCTCCCACCTCACCCAGTAACACAGGTGGAGAGGCAACAGGAAGAGAAAGCAAAGAATGCAACAGGTAGAACTTTTGTCTCATCGCTGATTGAGACAGCAGAAACTGTTTTATACACTGCCATCTCACCCACAGTGATGAAGTCTCTATCCTCTTGCGCGACATCTCACACTTGTCACTGTTCAGACAAAGCAAGTGCTTTTGCAAGAGGGTAGCAGTTGCATGTAAGCCTAGAGAGACTGCCTTTTACTAGTGAGACTGGTATGGGTTTTTTTTTCAGGGCGAATATCGAATATTTGTTGTCATGGAGGCCACTAACCGATATTTGAAGCTGATATTCAGATGCAGAAAAAACGAAACAAATTTGAGTCAATTTTTTAATCATAAAAACTGCAGCTCTTGACTGTTAAAATGTGTTTTAAGCCCGTTTAATAAATGCCATTTTGATTGGTAACATGTTTGAAGTTTTTTTTTTTAGACTTTAGAAACTGGACATCTTTGTTTTAAAATCCCAACTAAAGTGCAAATATCTCCTCAAAGTTTACTACAGTAGTAGTTTTCCAAAAAGTCAACAATATACAGTAACGAAATGTTTATCTTTTACGTATCGCTATGTATCTTTGTTCAAAAACAAAAAAAGTGCACCCTCAACACAGGCACTGGCCAGCAGAGAAATAAATATCTCATCAACACGACTGTCTGTGGGCAGGCCAATGCCGGAGCGAGTCACAGCCACGGACTCAGCAGACAGGGGCTGTGGCTATCAGAGCCAAAATAACTGTTTTTAATTCAGTGTATATTGGCCATTGGATTTAAAAAAAAAAAAAAACCCAGACACCGATAACCTCCAAAATGCCAAATATTGGCATAATGGGTCCATTACTACTTTTCACATCGAAATTCAATTTTTATGGAATAACCAAAAATATAACCCACCTTTCATTTCCCCTTTATTATTTACAATGACACCTGCATTGTCCTCAAAGTAGAGAAAGACTCCATCTTTTCGCCGATAGGACTTCCGCTGCCTGATCACGACCGCCGGATGCACTATGGAGAGGGGAGATTACTTAGTATGTTTCAAAACAAGCAAGCAAAAAATAAATAAATGACTAAATCCAAGTAATTCACAAAGTTTGAGAGTTGTTACTCTGTAATAGGTTACATTTCTTTTTGTGCGCATGCGCGCGATCTGTCAGCAGTTTAAAGTTAAAATGTTTGTATAGTAAGACAACCTTAATGTTTCTCACCCTTCTTTCTGAGCTCAGGCTTGCCTTTCTTGACTGTTGCCATCACCATGTCACCCACTCCAGCAGCAGGCAGACGGTTAAGACGGCCTTTGATACCCTTCACGGAGATGATGTAAAGGTTCTTGGCACCTGATGAAAAAAGACCATCCAAATTAAGTCAGGAATTTTACGGGGCATGAAAAAGTATTAAGCAGGAAAAACAAACGGGCATGAAAAAGTTATAAGCATGAAAAACAAACAACTGCACATCGGTTCCAATTTTGTAGTACCTACAGTATGCTCAGGACGACTTCTACCAAAGTACAAAGTGTTCTCTCATTCCCCAAAATGACAATCTGTAATAAAGTTTGAGTTCGGTTAGAATGACCTCTTCAACCAGAGCTCAGTGCACCAGGAACTTTACAAATTGGATGAAGGGTCCCCGATTACTACAAATGGTGTGTCGCACAGCACCGCCAGTCAACTTCAGTTTCACCAGTGTGATCTATTCCTGAAACGTAGTTTTGTTCATCAATTGATCTCTATTCAGAAACATTTACATCTACATCACGATTCACTTGATTATTTCTCCCACCTCACCCAGTAACACAGGTGAGAGGCAACAGGAAGAGATAAAGCAAAGAATGCAACAGGTAGAACTTTTGTCTCATCACTGATTGAGACAGCAGAAACTGTTTTATACACTGCCATCTCACCCACAGTGATGAAGTCTCTATCCTCTTGCGCGACATCTCACATTTGTCACTGATCAGAAAAAGCAAGTGCTTTTGCAAGAGGGTAGCAGTTGCATGGAGTTGTAAATCTCCAAAGAATTACAAAATAAAAATAAAATAGAACATCAGGTCCTTAAAAAGTGCATAGATTAACTTAATAAAAACAGTAAGAACAATTTTCTGAGCAATACAAGTACTCAATACTGAACTTGCTTCAGATAATAGACAATAAATAAAACAGACCCTTAAATCACAGTGCTGTAAGTTCGCACTTCAGAAATAACACTGTTCATCATGACAAACTAAAAG
>NW_017806177.1:798701-804667 GCF_001891065.2 Hippocampus comes | reverse complement strand
CAAGTTCCACTTCAGGCGGTAACTGAGTTTTTTCCCCACCCTCAACAACTCGAACACAGGAAGCCAACGCATAAAAAGGGCTATTAGAAAAAAGCAACGCACCTACAGAAACAAAAAAGGCAGAGATTAAAATTTAGATTAACACGAAAAAAAAAAAAAAAAACCCCGCGCTGTGATGTAATTAATTAATCGCAATTAACACGATAATGCGACACCTCTAAGTATATTATTTAATAAGGTAGAGATGGCCAAAGAGGTTGATGAAAAGTTATTTTGATAATAGATATTAGTAACAACATAAAATCAAATCAGCTGAAGATCACTCCTGGGGTTCTTCATGGATCAGTGCTTGGCCCAAAACTATTCATATTGTATGTAAATTATCTGAAAACCACATAGGTGTCCTATTTACCTGTCCTCTTCTACGTGCAAAAGCACTATTTTGGGTTCAGTTTGAGTGCAGCATTAAGATGTTCTGCTGTACTGAAGTTTGGATAACCATTACTTCAAGCATACCAGTGTTGTCGGCACAGTTGATAACAGCGCCCACTGGAAGACCCAACGAGATTCGGAACTTCGCTCCGGATGAACCCCCACGTCCTGTAAAAAGAAACATTTTGTTCAGAACACACTACAAGCAGGACTTCACAGAGTATAGATCTACCTAAAAAAAAGATGCATTTATTTTCATGTACTTGTTATTTACTTAAAAAAAGGTTGTCTCAGGGCATAACCATCCTTCAAGTGTGAAATGAAAAAATTGAAAGAAGAAAACCCATCTAGAAGATGCCAGCTAGGTTGGGTGGAAAGCTGCCATTTTCAAGAAGCGGATGGACTACACTAAGGCGCGACCGAGTCAAAACCTAAAGGTTAGCAGAGCTGTAGATTTAACACCGGCAATTCTAATACAACAGCATTAGCCCTCTGCAGCACACACAAGATCACTCATGGGGTTCTTCATGGGTCAGTGCTTGGCCCAAAACTATTCATATTGTATGTAAATTATCTGAAAACCACATAGGTGTCCTATTTACCTGTCCTCTTCTACGTGCAAAAGCACTATTTTGGGTTCAGTTTGAGTGCAGCATTAAGATGTTCTGCTGTACTGAAGTTTGGATAACCATTACTTCAAGCATACCAGTGTTGTCGGCACAGTTGATAACAGCGCCCACTGGAAGACCCAACGAGATTCGGAACTTCGCTCCGGATGAACCCCCACGTCCTGTAAAAAGAAACATTTTGTTCAGAACACACTACAAGCAGGACTTCACAGAGTATAGATCTACCTAAAAAAAAAAGATGCATTTATTTTCATGTACTTGTTATTTACTTAAAAAAAAAGGTTGAGTCTCAGGGCATAACCATCCTTCAAGTGTGAAATGAAAGAAGAAAATCCATCCATGAGATGCCAGCTAGGTTGGGTGGAAAGCTGCCATTTTCAAGAAGCGGATGGACTACACTAAGGCGCGACCGAGTCAAAACCTAAAGGTTAGCAGAGCTGTAGATTTAACACCGGCAATTCTAATACAACAGCATTAGCCCTCTGCAGCACACACAGTACAGGGGCGAAATCAACAGATTTTGCTTTGCTTGCAACCCGTGTTTAACATGTTAGCTACTTGGGGTCCAATAATAATTTCTACAAAAACAACAGGGACCTCACAGTGGTCATTGCTGCAGCCCAATTAATAATTTCTACAAAAATCATAAGTATCTGGCAACCGCCGCTGCTCGCGCCCTCATAAGACTGACTACTGAGATTACCTTAGTGATCAAACTTGAATGTCAAGAAGTACAAAAAGCCGCCGCTGCCTATTCTGAACTCTCTGCGGCCATAGAAGGTTCAAGTTGAGCGCAACGAAGCGAGATGCTAATGCTAGCCCTCGACTGGCGGTGACACTTATTCCCAATTAAGGAAAATCCTATCTATGTATGTGGTTGAAAATAAACCGGCGTTTGCTCAATTCTTAAAACTTCGTCATCAGGCTATTATTTTTTAACTTTAGTCCTTGTCGTGTGTGTTTCTGTTACCTGTTTCTGAGTGTGTTTCATATTTAAACTGAAACATTGGTCACTTTATTTAAAAAACACCATTTTCAAGAAGCGGATGGACTACACTAAGGCGCTACCGAGTCAAAACCTTAAGCTTAGCAGAGCTGTAGATTTAACACCGGCAATTCTTATACAACAGCATTAGCCCTCTGCAGCACACATAACTGAAATTTTGAGCCATGTATGAAATAGTGACATCCATATCAATTCCTCAATGTCATTGGTGATGCGCTGGGCATTGCAAGTAAAAAAAAAAGGGTGTGCAAAGCCAATAACATGTCTTTGGTAATTTTATCAAAATTGAGACAAGAAATTCTTATAATAGACAAATACACCACTAGCTTACCAGAACGGTAATCAACAGATATTGCTGTTTAAAATGGCTTTTCAGAGAATGATTACAACAACGATCGAAACTCTAAAATTCAGTCAATTATGATGAGTAAAAGAGTGACAGTAGAGGCCTACAATTACTGATGTTTTCCCATTAAAGAGTGTCTTTTTTACTATTATTTTAAATGACATTCTGAGATGCTTCGGTGGGGGCATTTGATGAACGGACACGGAATGACCAGACAGCGATACTTATTAGGAGAGGCGAGGATGAGTGAGGTAAAAGAATTCGCACCGGGCTACAAGTGAACCCGGACATGGGCAGATGCGCTCTACGCTTCCCTATACAATTTCCTGCAAGGTGTTAGCATGTGCTAGCGCAAATAATTAGCAATTTTCGAATAACGTCATTAACTTACTGTATCGACGAACACTCCTTTCACAGCATTTAGAACGGCATTAAAATTGTGTCGTCTTTCTACTTAAGCCTAAGGACGACGTTTACCGCGAGGACATACGTGCAATCATCATCGCTATACAAAGGAAGAAAAATCAAAATACCAACAGAAATAAAACTTCACAATAGCTAATAACGTTGATCAAGTACACAAAAACTGCAAAGTATCATCCGATGGCAAACTGGAAACATCTGATGGATAGAGATTGAACTACGGGTCTTTCTTACCTCTCTTCGACATGGCTGCAGTTGAAAAAGAGAGCGAGGACAGGAGGGATTGTGGGAAAAAAAAGTTTTCTTCATCCGGGTCGTGTCGGAAACCCGTGCTGCTTTCAAGAAATCGGAAACAGCAAAGACCTACTGCGGAATTTTGGTGATGTTGTCTGAACGTAACAGGTCACGACATAGTCGTAACCATAAATATTAATTATTCCAGTAGTGACGTTGTTTGTCTGTTGTTATTTTAATTAGAAACCGTGAGAAAATTCGTGTTTTTTTTTGCTATACAATCACAAATTCTCAATTGAGGCAGCATCCAAATTAAGTAGTTCTTAAGATTTAAGTATACTCGTTTACTTTATGTAATACAAAATCAGAGGTGGGTAAAATAGTCAAAAATTGTACTCAAGAACACTTCTGCTTTACAATGTTATGACACGATTAAAAGTAAAAAGTATTTCTCCAAATAATTACTCGGGAAAAGTAAGTACTCAGTGAGAAACTACTCATGTAGCGACTGAATAACTTGTGAGTAATGTGTTGTATTTGCTAAATCAACGCCGAAAATAAACAAGGAATGTGCAAATCCAGATACCGCCAGACATTCCCTTTTTGATTGAAATGTGGCGGTCACATTTATTTTTTTTTTAAATCAACAGACTGCGTTGCAACCAAAAAAAAAAAAAAAAAAAAAACGTGCTAAATGTGATGTAATTAATTAATCGCAATTAACGCGATAATGCGACACCTCTAAGTATATTATTTAATAAGGTAGAGATGGCCAAAGAGGTTGATGAAAAGTTATTTTGATAATAGATATTAGTATCTGGAGTTCAACAACATAAAATCAAATCACCTGAAGATCACTCATGGGGTTCTTCATGGGTCAGTGCTTGGCCCAAAACTATTCATATTGTATGTAAATTATCTGAAAACCACATAGGCGTCCTATTTACCTGTCCTCTTCTATGTGCGAAAGCACTATTTTGGGTTCAGTTTGAGTGCAGCATTAAGATGTTCTGCTGTACTGAAGTTTGGATAACCATTACTTCAAGCATACCAGTGTTGTCGGCACAGTTGATAACAGCGCCCACTGGAAGACCCAACGAGATTCGGAACTTCGCTCCGGATGAACCCCCACGTCCTGTAAAAAGAAACATTTTGTTCAGAACACACTACAAGCAGGACTTCACAGAGTATAGATCTACCTAAAAAAAAAAGATGCATTTATTTTCATGTACTTGTTATTTACTTAAAAAAAAAGGTTGAGTCTCAGGGCATAACCATCCTTCAAGTGTGAAATGAAAGAAGAAAATCCATCCATGAGATGCCAGCTAGGTTGGGTGGAAAGCTGCCATTTTCAAGAAGCGGATGGACTACACTAAGGCGCTACCGAGTCAAAACCTTAAGCTTAGCAGAGCTGTAGATTTAACACCGGCAATTCTAATACAACAGCATTAGCCCTCTGCAGCACACATAGTACAGGGGCGAAATCAACAGATTTTGCTTTGCTTGCAACCCGTGTTTAACATGTTAGCTACTTGGGGTCCAATAATAATTTCTACAAAAACAACAGGGACCTCACAGTGGTCATTGCTGCAGCCCAATTAATAATTTCTACAAAAATCATAAGTATCTGGCACCCGCCGCTGCTCGCGCCCTCATAAGACTGACTACTGAGATTACCTTAGTGATTAAACTTGAATGTCAAGAAGTACAAAAAGCCGCCGCTGCCTATTCTGAACTCTCTGCGGCCATAGAAGGTTCAAGTTGAGCGCAACGAAGCGAGATGCTAATGCTAGCCCTCGACTGGCGGTGACACTTATTCCCAATTAAGGAAAATCCTATCTATGCATGTGGTTGAAAATAAACCAGAGTTTGCTCAATTCTTAAAACTTAGCATCAGGCTGTTTTTTTTAACCTTAGTCCTTGTCGTATGTGTTTCTGTTACCTGTTTCTGAGTGTGTTTCATATTTAAACTGAAACATTTGTCACTTTAATAAACCAACTGAAATTTTGAGCCATGTATGAAATAGTGACATTCATACCAATTCCTCAATGTCATTGGTGATGCGCTCTGGGCATTGCAGGTAAAAAAAAAGGGTATGCAAAGCCAATAACATGCCTTTGCTAATTTTATCAAAATTGACACAAGAAATTCTTATAATAGGCAAATACACCTCTAGCTTGCCAGAACGACAATCAACAGATATTGCTGTTTAAAATGGCCTTTCAGAGAGTGATTACAACAACGATCAAAACGCTAAAATTCAGTCAATTATGATGAGTAAAAGAGTGACAGTAGAGGCCTACAATTACTGATGTTTTCCCATTAAAAAGTGTCTTTTTTACTATTATTTTAAATGACATTCTGAGATGCTTCGGTGGGGGCATTTGATGAAGGGACACGGAATGACCAGACAGCGATACTTATTAGGAGAGGCGAGGATGAGTGAAGTAAAAGAATTCGCACCGGGCTACAAGTGAACCCGGACATGGGCAGATGCGCTCTACGCTTCCCTATACAATTTCCTGCAAGGTGTTAGCATGTGCTAGCGCAAATAATTAGCAATTTTCGAATAACGTCATTAACTTACTGTATCGACGAACACTCCTTTCACAGCATTTAGAACGGCATTACAAATGTTTCGTCTTTCTACTTAAGCCTAAGGACGATGTTTACCGCGAGGACATACGTGCAATCATCATTACAAGTACTCAACACTGAACTTGCTTCAGATAATAGACAATAAATAAAGCAGACCCTTAAATCACAGTGCTGTAAGTTCGCACTTCAGAAATAACACTGTTCATCATGACAAACTAAAAGAGCTGAAATAAACATCAATCACTTCTAGTAGTCTACAGAGGACACATCAACTATGCCTCGTACGTGGGATGTTCA
>NW_017806177.1:758985-797019 GCF_001891065.2 Hippocampus comes | reverse complement strand
CTCTGCGGCCATAGAAGGTTCAAGTTGAGCGCAACGAAGCGAGATGCTAATGCTAGCCCTCGACTGGCGGTGACACTTATTCCCAATTAAGGAAAATCCTATCTATGCATGTGGTTGAAAATAAACCAGAGTTTGCTCAATTCTTAAAACTTAGCATCAGGCTGTTTTTTTTAACCTTAGTCCTTGTCGTATGTGTTTCTGTTACCTGTTTCTGAGTGTGTTTCATATTTAAACTGAAACATTTGTCACTTTAATAAACCAACTGAAATTTTGAGCCATGTATGAAATAGTGACATTCATACCAATTCCTCAATGTCATTGGTGATGCGCTCTGGGCATTGCAGGTAAAAAAAAAGGGTATGCAAAGCCAATAACATGCCTTTGCTAATTTTATCAAAATTGACACAAGAAATTCTTATAATAGGCAAATACACCTCTAGCTTGCCAGAACGACAATCAACAGATATTGCTGTTTAAAATGGCCTTTCAGAGAGTGATTACAACAACGATCAAAACGCTAAAATTCAGTCAATTATGATGAGTAAAAGAGTGACAGTAGAGGCCTACAATTACTGATGTTTTCCCATTAAAAAGTGTCTTTTTTACTATTATTTTAAATGACATTCTGAGATGCTTCGGTGGGGGCATTTGATGAACGGACACGGAATGACCAGACAGCGATACTTATTAGGAGAGGCGAGGATGAGTGAGGTAAAAGAATTCGCACCGGGCTACAAGTGAACCCGGACATGGGCAGATGCGCTCTACGCTTCCCTATACAATTTCCTGCAAGGTGTTAGCATGTGCTAGCGCAAATAATTAGCAATTTTCGAATAACGTCATTAACTTACTGTATCGACGAACACTCCTTTCACAGCATTTAGAACGGCATTAAAATTGTGTCGTCTTTCTACTTAAGCCTAAGGACGACGTTTACCGCGAGGACATATGTGCAATCATCACCGCTATACAAAGGAAGAAAAATCAAAATACCAACAGAAATAAAACTTCACAATAGCTAATAACGTTGATCAAGTACACAAAAACTGCAAAGTATCATCCGATGGCAAACTGGAAACATCTGATGGATAGAGATTGAACTACGGGTCTTTCTTACCTCTCTTCGACATGGCTGCAGTTGAAAAAGAGAGCGAGGACAGGAGGGATTGTGGGAAAAAAAGTTTTCTTCATCCGGGTCGTGTCGGAAACCCGTGCTGCTTTCAAGAAATCGGAAACAGCAAAGACCTACTGCGGAATTTTGGTGATGTTGTCTGAACGTAACAGGTCACGACATAGTCGTAACCATAAATATTAATTATTCCAGTAGTGACGTTGTTTGTCTGTTGTTATTTTAATTAGAAACCGTGAGAAAATTCGTGTTTTTTTTTTTTGCTATACAATCACAAATTCTTAAGTATACTCGATTTACTTTATGTAATACAAAATGTTGATGAAAAGTTATTTTGATAATAGATATTAGTATCTGGAGTTCAACAACATAAAATCAAATCACCTGAAGATCACTCATGGGGTTCTTCATGGGTCAGTGCTTGGCCCAAAACTATTCATATTGTATGTAAATTATCTGAAAACCACATAGGCGTCCTATTTACCTGTCCTCTTCTATGTGCGAAAGCACTATTTTGGGTTCAGTTTGAGTGCAGCATTAAGATGTTCTGCTGTACTGAAGTTTGGATAACCATTACTTCAAGCATACCAGTGTTGTCGGCACAGTTGATAACAGCGCCCACTGGAAGACCCAACGAGATTCGGAACTTCGCTCCGGATGAACCCCCACGTCCTGTAAAAAGAAACATTTTGTTCAGAACACACTACAAGCAGGACTTCACAGAGTATAGATCTACCTAAAAAAAAGATGCATTTATTTTCATGTACTTGTTATTTACTTAAAAAAAGGTTTCTTTCAACAACAGGCAAAAACGGACTTTGTCTTTGAACATTTACATCTGTGAATATAATTCTGCAAGAAACATTACAAGATTCATAATATTGATTTTGAAATGACGTGTTATGATTTCAGAAACAAACAAAAAAAGCGTTCCGTAACGCAAGTTCCGTTTATTGCAAGCTACCCGGGCGTCGTCTGGAGAAAACATCATTCTTTATAATTGTCTTAACGTGGGGTTTTGTCATAAAGTATATATATTCTGTAGCTCGGAGCTGGTGTTTTTCAAGGTGGAAATGTGTCTTTTTAAAGACCAATGAATCTATCCTCTACCAACTCTGTGGTGTGCCAACCATTATGCTCACAGTTTTGTTTAAAAAAACCAAAAAAAAAAAAAGTTTGCCTGCAGTCCACGGAGGTTACATGAGGAGGAGCCTTTGAAGAAAAATGCGGCCTGGACTGCGACTTTCGGAGGGCGCAGCCTCTGGACACTGACATACCCAAAGCCAACCACACAACCATCATGTCCGGCTTTCTTTCTTGCTCGACTCCGCTGCGAGTCACGAATCTGCGCTCTCCCACTCCCTCTTTCCCCTGCCGTCCTTGCGAGGCACCGTCACGAAGCTTCGTGGTAACATTTATCCTCATGGTGCGATTAGTCGTAGTATGCTTATCATTATAATTATTTGTGTCTTTTCCCCCCACAAGATCACATTTGTTTCAACTGCATTATAGAACGTGTCAATAAACATAAACACGTTGTATTCGATTTTGTGGTTGCTTTGTGCCCTCAAAAAATGTTGGGTTGACGTGTGAAAATAAGACGAGGACGTTATATGCAGCATTCGAGGAAGGTGGGAAATCCGAATGTACATGTACATGCTTTTGGAATTTCAGATATCCATTCAAAAAAAGGAAAGAATAAAAAGCACATTTATCCAGCTCCGGAGATTATATAACACCTCTTGCCGCAGCTTCTGCCAGGATTTTAGTCGGACATACAGGTATAAATAATCATTTTACACACTCATTGGTCATAGAGATGGTAACAGTACCCCCGCCCTCCTCCACGTCACAATCCAATGTTTCGTACGTACCACCGCCCCCTTCTCCTCTGATATACCATTTCTAATCCAGGAGGGGGCGTTAATCTGACTAAAAGTTGTTTTAGCAGCCATAAACAGGGAAGAAGAGGTGATTCTTATGTCACTGCTGGTAACATTGGGAGTTTAATACACGCTATTCCGGAATTATGAGCGTGCTTTTTACGGTTAGTACTACTGTTCACTATTTTATTTAAACGCACTCACCAGAACGGTTCCACCGCAAAATGAAAAGGTATCCGCTAACATATCAATGACTCGGTACGAGTTAATGGTCCGTTGTGTTATGAAAGTAGGCTACAGTTGATCCACGTTTTTCCTAAAACGACACATTTCAAAAATCCAAGGACACGCACAACTGAGAACCAAGGCATTTCAATGTCACAACACAACGTAGCGGCAGTTTGAAAAGCATCTGGGTTATCTTAATATTATTGCACGATTTTTTTTACCCCCACACAGGGTCGCATACAAGAGAAGTCCGAGGGTTGAGCAAGGCACTGGAAAATAATACATTTATGATGACCAAGTGGATGTCAAAGTCAAATTAATATACTTGCTAGTTTAACAGTAAAGACGGAGTGGTGTTTGCGTTTATTAAAATGACGTAGTTACTGTGTGTTGTGCAACAAAAATGTACAGCTCAGTGTGAAAACCTGTTAAATCTCTACTAAAAGTCAGTTTCATCGTTTGGCATTCTTATCTGAAGTGGCACGTTTTCACGGAGAAGTAGAGATATTTTTGATTGAATAATACGTAAGTAAAGGTTGAAGCATCAAATGTAAAGTAAATGTACGAAAGAAATGGTATAAAACTACTCAAAGTAAAAAAGTAATGCAAGAGGGGAAAGAATGCATTGAAACGGTTCCCCCCAAAAACTGTTATTTCAAGGTGTTCTATGTGCCCTCAAAATCTAAATACTGTTTTCTGATTAATCTCGTATTTGTGGATTAATAATTAATCCCGCAAAATTTTCAAACAGCAAGGCCAGCCCCCAGACACCTTTGAGTGCCCAATACTGTAAATATATCTTTTATTTCCTTCTGTAGTCTCAGTGTGATATTAAAATTGGATTGATGAAATGGAACCTTTGTTTGTGATAAATATGCAAAGAACACACAAATCAGGAAGGGAGTAAATACGATTTCACAGCACTGGAATGTGTGGACTCCCAGTAATATGAACTATACCAGGCTGAAATATGTTTTGAGGCTCACTATACATTTGCATTGGAAAATGGTTCTTCCATCCTGTGTCCTGTGCCGCTGTTAGTATTCCTGCTCCAAGACAAGGCACTGTAGCCAGGAACCCCCCCACGCCGAGAAGTCTACTGCTGGCCCCGTCGGGTCCCGGCCACTTAGTAATGTGGCTACATGAACCCCGCTAAACAGGTGTATGTCCCTGCACTCATATTTGTACAATCAATGAGGTTGAAAATGGTACAACCAAGATGATTTTCACCAACTACAGCGATTATACAGGAAAAAAAACCAGAACAGTTCCTTCAAGAGGATCCTACACTGCTCCTAGTCTTTCAGTTTTACACCTGCCGTAATCAGCCCATCGTCCAGCTCTACAGCTCTAACATGGCAGACAAATAAAAAAAGATCACGTACATTTTTATACCACTTATTTGTGTTGATGTTAAACTACAGCTTATCCCATTTGACTTGTAGCTCAAGGTGGGGTACGCCATTGACTGGGTACCAGTCAATCGCAGGGCCGATTAAAATGAATACAATTAGAAATAAATACGTTAACAAAATTCCAGAAATGAGCCCAACTTTGTGATTCAGGTCGTTTTTTCATATTTCCTCCTAAAATATATTCTGATTTCTTCTGTCTTACTTGCTTCTTGTCTTTCAGAAGGTGTTTCAAGCTGTGGGACATGGACTGAAATTGACAAGATCAATCCACAGCAGTCCTGCATGGAGAAATCCTCTAATACCTATAGTTATAGAGCAAACGGTCAGTGAAATATCCTCCTGCTTGGAATTACTTTGGATTATATGGCAGTGTAGTTGCAATAGCAAAATATTTGACTTCAAGTGTGTGTGTGTGTGTGTGTGTGTGTGTGTGTGTGCGTGTGTGCGTGTGTGCGTGCGTGCGTGTATGTGTGTGAGACACATCGGTGCCATTTTCAGCATTATATCCACCTGCTAGTGGATGTGCCTTTGGCGTCCTCTTTCACGCCCATCCTTCCCCTTTAACGTCCGCCTTTCCTCTATATAAGTAGCGTGTCCTCATATCATCCAACCGTCAAGGGGAGCGCTCCTCAAAGTCACACAGCAACAATCACAGATTTTGAAACTTGGTGCACAGATGAGGCGCCCTGCATTATAAGACTTATTACTTACTTATTATAGACTTTTAAGTGTGTCCTATGTTCGTGAAAATACAGAACTTAGTCTCATACAGGAGCCACCGGCCTTTTTTTAAACTGGGAGCTACTTCTCCGGTTGGGATTAATTGGAAGGGATACCGTTTTGCAATATACTTCTGAAATAACAAGTTTGCTCAATTTATTTGGGGAGAAATTATTTGTTGTTGGAACTGCAAGGTTGCCTTCATGCCTGCAATGGTTTGGTCGCACACTACTACCAATTCAGACCTGACCTATACTATTTTTAAAAAATATTGTAATTTCCCATATTTTCACCAAAAATAGGTGTGATTAAAAAAAAAAAAAAAAAAGATAGAATAGAAACACTATGTAAGTGACCCCTGGTTTAATGTAAATTGATAGCTGTGCGCAGAAACGAAGGACCAGTCTCATGGTCAGTAGAAATGAAGCAAACCTGTTCCGTTGCAACACCTCCAGCACCAGCATATGTGGAAGACTTGATATCACCGTGGTTTGGCAGACAATTGTCAGAGTTGAAGACTATGGCACTACATTGGTTGCATTTTGACAGCTGAAATCTGTAAAAACATAAAATTCCCCAAAAACCAAGTGTAGAAACTTGTAAGCATAAATTTTTAAGTTAGCCATGTTGGTCGGGCATTACAATGGTTTAAAATTCATTGAAAACATTAGTTTTTGCTTTGGTTTGAGACAGGGGAAGCCGACAAACAAACACAACCCTACTTTCAACCAAACCAACTTTTGAATGTTGTCGGATTCATTTATTCTTGTTCTTCTTCATTTCAGGGCAGAGGAGAACGAGCTTATGACATCTACTCTCGCCTACTAAGAGAAAGAATAATTTGTGTAATGGGTCCTGTAAGTGTCTTGCTTTAATGATTTTCTTTTTTTTTTTTTTTTTGATATGCTTTGATGATGATGACTGTATCTTTGTTTTCCCCTCTTCATTTGCCGCCTCCTCTAAGATTGATGATTCTGTGGCCAGTCTGGTTATTGCCCAACTGCTTTTTCTTCAGTCTGAAAGCAACAACAAACCAATCCACATGTACATCAACAGCCCTGGTAAGCAATCAGGGGTCTTGAAGTAATTCTCATCAATATTGCGTTGCTTAGGCATTAGAAGCAAGTACTGTCCTGTTTTTGGTCTTTGAATTGGACATTTTCAGAATAAAATGTCGAACTCTCTTTCCAGTGGATTGCTGCTAAAATACTCACTTCTCCAATAATCACGCTGCCGGCTTAGTTTCTTGAAATTTGCACTCCTGTCCTGTATGTCTCACCATGCCTAAATACAAATGAAAAAAAAAATGCATGTTCATTTTTTTTGGTGTAATAACAAGTCACCATTTTGACAATATTGATGATGAAGGGTGCAAAAATCCGATGTTGCTGCTGTCAAAATTATTTCAACCCCATTGTAAATGACATTTAATTTGTAATTTGCATTACCGTGAGTTTTTTTTCATCTCTGCATTTAAGATATCCTAGTTTCTTGAAATTTGCACTCCTGTCCTGTATGTCTCACCATGCCAAAATACAAATGAAGAAAAAATGCATGTTCATTTTTTTTTGGCGTAATAACAAGTCACCATTTTGACAATATTGATGATGAAGGGTGCAAAAATCCGATGTTGCTGCTGTCAAAATTATTTCAACCCCATTGTAAATGACATTTAATTTGTAATTTGCATTACCGTGAGTTTTTTTTCATCTCTGCATTTAAGATATCCTTTATTTGTCCCACACTGGGGAAATTTACAGTCTACAGCAGCAAAATTGGGGGTAGAAAGAAGAAAAACTAAGTGTTTGCATGCACAAAAATAAATGTTTCAGAGAGAGCTGTACACAGTTCAGTTAAGTGCAATATAAATATAGATTAAAATCCTCAAAAAGAGCTGTCTCTCTATTATCCTAAAACCAGACTGATATTTCTCTCAAATATTTTTTGTGTTTAAAAATTGTTTAGTTGGGAGAAAAACTAGTTTCTCTAAAATCTTACTTAAAAACGGTAAGTTGGATACAGTTCTGTAATTATTAAAAACGCTGCTCTTCTTTAGAAGGGGCCTCACCCCCGCCGTTTTATAGGCGGCGGGAAATACGCCCATCTGAGGAGAGCAATTGACTATTTAAAATCTGCTCCTCAAAGAATCCATAAAATGTCTTTAGAAGTGATATGGGAATTGGATTGTTGGATTTATCTGGGAGAAAAGTCGACCAAGTGTCCTTGCATCAACCAGGGCAAAACTTTCCGGTGTTTCCTCGGGTAAAAATGCCTGTCCAGGTTTATTAAAAGTTATATTTTGATGAGCTAAAAGACAGGATCGTGTGTCATTATGTCACTGTCTGCATTCACTACATGAATAAGCTTCTCGATTTTTCCCCCAGGTGGTGTGGTAACAGCAGGCCTGGCTATATATGACACCATGCAATATATCCTCAATCCCATCTCCACTTGGTGTGTTGGTCAAGCAGCTAGTATGGGTAGTTTGCTGCTGGCAGCGGGGACAACGGGTATGAGACATTCATTACCCAATGCCCGTATCATGGTCCACCAGCCATCTGGAGGTGCCAGGGTAAGAGATATCCTCATTTCAAATCACGACTAGGGGATTATCTGAGATAACATATTTTATACATCTGGCATTGCAATGGAATTAATCTTCGGTTTCAGGGTCAGGCCACTGACATCGCCATCCAAGCGGAGGAGATCATGAAACTGAAGAAACAAATCAACAATCTCTATACCAAACACACTGGGCAACTGCTGGAAACCATAGGTAAGGGTCCCTCTGCTATCTTTGAACGGTTTGTGTTAAGGTTGTGTAAGATTTATTGTACTGTGGAAGACTTTGAAAATGTGCTCTTGTCTTCATGGAACAACATGCGTGCTTGTTCATGGGGCTCGGGCCTGTTCTCCTCAGGCCAGTGTGGATTTTCTCCGGGTATTCCGGTTTCCTCCCACATTCCAAAAACATGCATGGCAGGTTAACGAAACACTCTAAATTGTCTCCTGGTGTGAGTGTGAGCGCGGATGGTTGTTCGTCTCTGTGTGCCCTGTGATTGGGTGGCAACCCGCCGACTGCCCGAAGACCGCTGCGATTGGCTCCAGCACCCCCCGCGACCCTTGTGAGGATAAGCGGATAGGATAATGGATGGATGGATGGATACTTTATGCAGACGATGTGGTCATCATGTCGCCCGATTCTGTAGGCATTCAGCAGCTGCTCAAAGTTTCTTCTGAATATGGAGAGCAATTTGATTTCAAGTTTCATTCTATAACGAGTATAGTGATGGTTGTGAGGCCTAGTGAGCAGTGTAAGACAACAGTACCTATGTTTGACCTGTCTGGAGGTGGAATTTTCAGTGGTGGAAAAATCATCAGCCATTTGAAGATTTGAAAATAATAGAATCAGATAAAAAAAACTCAGTGAAGGGATGCCAGAGTATGACTTATGTGCTCCAATACCTACTTTTTGACTCAGGCCACACAATAAAACAGACTGAGCGTTGTCAGAACACAATAATTACCATGTTCAATTTCGGTAAAATGTTTGCAAATTTCTATGCGATGATATGACAAATGACTGAGGGGGCATCAATGAGAAATGTGAGTGTTTAAATTCTTTTGTCTTCCAGAGAATGTCATGGAGAGAGACCGCTACATGAGCCCCATGGAGGCCCAGGACTTTGGTCTTATCGACATGGTCCTGGTCCACCCACCTCAAGCCGGGAAAGATGAGCCCGAGCTGGTTCAAAAAGAGTCTGGAACAGCAGCTAGTCGCTCTACAAGCCTGGAGTCTGCAACACTTGACAATGCCTCAAGTGGGACACCCCACCCCAGCCCTCACGCAAACTTGAAGCAGAACTGATCAGAGCAAACTTGTCTAAATTCTGTATACTCTTTGTGCTTATTAAAAAAATATTAATATTCTATATTGGCTTCTGTCCTTCCATGCAGCAATTTCCACTCCTCTGTTTAAGACTGACATTACTATATATAATAAGGCTGTCACGCACTTGACATTACTACATGTAGTAAATCTAGCAAAGTATTTTTTGGGGTTGTAATGAAGTCAATTAGAATAAGATAAAATACTGCTTGGTTCACACTGAATGGTGATTCTGTCTGTGAATATAAAAACATCGTAATATCATAGTCCGGCTGTTTTTGGCTAAACTGCAGTAGCCGCTTCAATTTTTTTACCCAAATGATCCACGGAAAACTCAGGTCCAACTGCGATTTTGAATTTCAATTAAAAAAACTAAAGAAATCGCTGGGCCCACGTCCATTCAGAATCCTCGCGCAGAGGACTCCTGCATACTCGTCACTTGGCAATTAACCTTTTTGCTCTTTTTTTTCTTCGCTATTAGCGGGCCAACTTGATCCCCGAAGAAAAGCACAGGTCCACTGGACAAAGAATCTCCAAGTGACACAATTATGTGTGATCTACAATTCAATTCCTCGTAAAGACAAAATATATTAATCCTTACAAATGGATTGGAGAGTTCAGACTTTTAGTTGGCCGGGGTCACTACAGAAGTTTTTGAAACTGAGAGCTACTTCTTGGCTGTTGATGCGTGTAAAAGGCTACTATCTTGACAGACACTTCTGAAAGTGAAAATTACCTTTAATCATTTTATCATTCTGTTAATATTAATTTTACGCACTGATCATGTTAATGATTTCTCACAATAATTAGGATAAAATTGACATTTTGAGCAACACTTAATTTTTAGAAGTCTCTGCCAGTGTTTACATTTTCAAATTAAACTTCTACAACATTCCTAGGAAATCACAATGTCCCACCACTAGTGAGCTTTTTGGGCAAAATTCGCAAAGGCTACTCACATGGTCCTGTGGGGAAACCTGGTGCCTGCAGGCACTACATTGGTGACCCCTGGATTCGGCCATTCCACTTGACACCTGAAGTATGTCGGCTAGTGTGAGTGGTTTGACCCATACTCAAAGGCAGGTATGTCCAGCTCCGGGCCTGGAGGGCCACCGTCCTGGGGGACACTTGATGAAGACGTTCTAGGGAAAAAAAAAGTTCCCCAATGCTCATCTAAATTGATTATGTGTGACAGCACCGTTTTGTCCAAAGAAATGACAACTATCCATTTAAACTTGTTATGTACAAGTGGCTTTTATTTAGCAAAAACACCAATACAAAAACGTTATTTTCACAATATCAAAATGGACAAACCTACAGAGATTAGATTAAAAAAAAAAAATTAAAAAAAAAAAACAGTGAACACAGTGCCTCACTGTGGACAGCGTGCCAAACAACGTATTATTAAATTGTGAAATCTATGTGAGATTACTGAAAAAAAACTAAACAAAAATGCTCCTACATGCCATCTAAAAATAAACATACACGAGTGGAATTGAATTTACAGAGAGAGAAAGAGAAGATACATGATCTGATGGTTTTGACATTGCCGGCGCTCTGCGGCTTCTCAAACAAACTGCACAGAGTTCTAAATTATGAATTGGTGGAATCAATTCACAAGACTTCACAGGAAATAGTCTGCAACTGGCTTCTTTGATGGAATGCCTCTTGTTTCCTGTGGTGCGGCTTCAAATATGATGAACTCTCGTTGTAAATGTTCATCCAGCTCCAAAATGGCAGCCACGTTACCACATCTGTATCAGCACAAAAAAAAAAAATTATGGATGGCAAATGACCATGAATTAATAAAGAACACAAAACTTTTTGTTCTTGGCAGCTTGCATACTTGCAAGCAAGTCTCAACAGTTGTAACACTGCTTATATTTCAACGAACAAGGAGGCGCAAGATTACAAAAGTCAGTTTTGGTTTTGCAGCTGAAGACATTAAGCAACAGTCTGCTACAAACTAAGTTCAAACGCTGTGCAGATAAAGCATGTTGCGCGACCAAATTACTAAAGATTGTGAGAAATGTTGCTCTGTGCAAGACTAGGAAAATCACAGGGGGGCTGGAAACATCTGCTAAGAAACAGACAACATCAGCAGAAACATTTTCACATGACAAGAAAGGAGTATTTATGTAACCTCTCTCTCACTCTCACATTGCTGCTATCGTCATATAGCATTTGAGCCAAGCTAACTCTTCGTGTGACTTATGCTGAGCTCAGACTACACCAATATAGCCCGATCTTGACCTGACAGACGCATAGCAAACGTTTAATGTCATGGACGATTGTGAGTTGACTTGAAGCGTCGTACCCCATGTCGTGTGACTGTCTTGTCCAGGGAAGCCAAGACAACAAGTATTATAAAGAATGATGAGATTTATTTGAAAACAACATGGAGAGACACCGTTCACAGATCTGTCAATGGAGCCTCCTCCCCCTCCCTGCGTCTTGCGCTCTCATTTTATCTTGTTGGGAGGTGGTGAAGATTAGTGCAATCAGCATTTTGAGCAGCTACACAGAATGCACACTAGTGCATGAGCAGGCAACTTTGCTTATCTGCAAAATAACTGGTCAGCATTCAAAGGTACGAACAGTTACTTATATTTTTGGTCCTGTTAGATGTCAAATTCCCATTACATGACATCAACAATTGATCGTCTGGGATGCTTCACGCCCACGACACGATAAGCCCGGCATGTCAGAACCCCCCCACCCTTTGCCTTATTGACATGTGGCAATAATGGTCTGCTTGCACTTCCTTTGGCCACCATTGGGAAGGCTCACTTCTTCTGCCTCCCTGGTGTCATACGAGGGAACAATGTGCAAATCATTGCAGCAAGATCCTACTTTCAGGGGATTCTGTTGTAAAGGCAACAGTGAAATTTCATGGATCAGACAAAGCAATTTGGCGGGCTCTCTGCATGAAACAGGTTGCTATGGCATTAATGGCTGACTTGGGTGTACTACTGGAATGATTACTATTGCTTCATACCTGTAGCAGTAGTTTGGTGCTGACCACACAGTGAGCACTGTTTCGTTGAAGTGCCACTTATAGCCCTCCATGACCAGCTGATGCGCTCGGCAAATCATGTGAATGTCATTAGCGGCATTGAACTGGGCCACGACATCGCTACCAAACAGGTAGCCAGCACCTCGGGGACTCACACCCCATCCGGTAGTGTCTGAAACCAGGGAAACAAAGTCAAAAACACTTCAAAGATTGGGATAGGATATTATTGTCAATGGTATTTGTGGTTTTGATAGTGAGGAAAAAAAATGTTGGGAGTTGGATTCAATTTAGGTTTGTATGAGCATGCTTAGTGACGAAGGAAGTTTGCTTGTATACCTTCTGGGTCTGACCAAAGGAGGTCACACATGGGCCCATCATGAGGAACTTCCTGTTTTCTGTCAATGGTCCGGATTTGATCAAGTGTCTGGATGGATGGTGATAAGCCACCATGCACACAAAATATCTGAGGGGACAAAAAGGACTGAATTAAAACAATTGATGGACAAGTTAATACAAAGAAAACTGTAGAAGTAGCCATTTATACAGACCTGCCATATTTTTCTGACTATTAGTCAAACTATTTTTCATAGTTTGGTTGAACCTGTGATTTATACTCAGGTGCGACTTGGATATATTAAAATTAGAGCTCTTGCGCTCAAAATCCTTGTTTCCGAACCGTGTTGACAGCAAAACGAGTTATGGTTGGATTTCAAAACTTCTACTTCTAACTATGGTCTTAGGCTGTTGTGTATGCCTCTACCTAAAAGGAGCTAGAGGCAAAAACCAAAAAAAAAAAAAACTGTTTTATTTGATTTTTTTGGTGGGTATTTTAAGAGTGAAATGTTGAACATTTGGCATTGGTGGCAATGCCAAATGTTCCAACTTCAAACTTCAAACCATTCCAACAGTTTGAAGTTGGAATGGTTTGAATCAGTCAAAAAGCATACACTTTCAATTCTGGTCTGTCTACTGACACCCCCCCCCCCACACACACACACACACACACACACACAATCACTCTGCTCATTACTGCCACGGAATGAAAATGAAATGCGATGAATTCCATTTTAGAGGCGCTGCTTTAAGTTTACTACACAAAGATTAATCCACACCACAAGCTAATACGATCAAAATCTAATTTTACAAAAAAACTTTCTCATCAAATATCCAACAACTCACTCACAGTTAACAAGAGGCAAAGTGGTTTAGCTCCAAAGATGCGTCTCTATTCAGCAACAGCCTCATACGGCTTGGGGTCAGGCTGCTTTTGAAACTTTTTACTAATGTTGTTATCTCGAAGTTGACATTTTAAGTGTAGCCTGCAGCAAAATAGTTGGGCTTGAACTAACCGCATAGTTAATACCAAGGATGAAACCCATTATGCCTCATTGATTTAGAGACCTGAGAGGTATTACAGTAGAAGGACACGCTTCCACATGATCAACACAACTCCGAACAGTCAATACTAATACCACAATACCAATGAAACTGGCAAAATCTTGAACAGTGAACCGCAATTAGGCGAGGGTGCACGGGATAATAGTGTTTTATGACGAGAGGAAAAAAAAAAGAAAAAAAAAAGAAAATAGTAGTAAAACTGGCACCTCACCTTGCCATCGATGATTGCCGAGAGGGACAAGTAGTCAAAAATCTCAGTGCAGTATCTCCAGACTGTGACAGAGCCATATTTTCTGAGGCACTCATCATAAAAACCATAGACCTGGGTAATTTGCCGGGACTCGTGATTTCCCCGAATCAAAGTTATCCTGTCTGGGTAACGCACCTGAAAATAAAAGGCAAACAAAGGAGTTAAAAAAAAAAAAAAAAGAATAAGAACATTTTATAACGTGGCTTGCTGTGATTTCCATTGCTACTGCTGTTCCAACTACTAATAATAATTTCGACAAAAACTAAAGGGACACCGCAGCAGTCACTGTTTGGACCCTAAATATGATGAACTCAATGCAGTCTTCTTTTAAAATAACGACAATGGTGCGTCGACAATTACCAGTCACACATGTTCGCTGCCTTCTGCTGTTCTGGTACTATCAAGACAATCTCAGTGCTACGAGCTACACCTATTAGCTAGATATGAGCTTCGGCTGGCTAGCTAGCTAGTACAGCTAAATATGTTAAGGAGTCAGTCCCAAGTCCGTAATCATCGCCTCCATGGCATCTTATAAGCCTCAAAAAGTATCATTGTCATGAAGGCATGCTAATTGGGAAGCTAAAATTGACATGAAAATGTCAGACGCAGAAATTAATTGCTTGAGTGATCCAGTACACTTTGCACAGAAATCTGGCTGCAACTGCGTTACGTTAAGTGTATCAAACAGCATAATAGTATATATCATAATTTTTCATCAGAGGAGAGGAAATTATACACAGTAATGGCAGTGACAGAGCGTTACCCTTCATTCTGGTGTGTCAGCCGGGAGGTGTGACCCATAAAGTTAAAGGCATATTAATATTTTAAATATTCAAAACATTTCAAATGTTATTTGTTTGTTTTCAAAATTCAGTCCTGGTTTGATTTTAAGTTTTGAGATCTGCACAATAAATGTGCTCAAAATTACACTACAGTAGATTTTGTCCTTTTTTTTTTTCCTCAATGTCGTCTTGCTTAAGTACCATAGAACCCATTCAGAGATCGTTTCAGTTGAAACAAATTTATGAGGGCCAGAACAACCACCTGAAGACATCTATATGACAATATTTTACTACAGCACCTAGTGGTGCTTTTTCCCATTACTGTATTGCGCTGAGCCTAATGAACAGATCCAACTGAAAATTTGTCAGAAAAGCCTCAAGATATTGACCATACCTGAGACAGAATACAGTGTTCCCTCACTTTCCGCTGGTAGTACGTTAAAAGACCAACATTTCAATCAGGTGTGTTGGAGGAGAGAAACATTTAAAACATGCAGAATAGGGGGATCGAGGATTGGACATTCACTTCTGTGGTTTAGGGCTTTCATGATGTTGAAAGACAAAGTTTGTCAGTTTTCGTGAAATGCTGTTGCCACGGCAATGCGATATTCTCCAAGAAAATGCTACACTTTTGAGGCATGACGAATCAAGCAACTATTAATCCAACTGTTACATTTTTGTCATATTTGGACTGGCCATGTCAAAATTTTAATCACGTCACACCATTGTATTTGTTTTACACATCCTGATTATTATCCATGCAAGATTGCAATGACTTTTTTGTTGTCATTTTCATGACCATGTGAACCCTGCTACATGAATGGGTATTTGTACCTTAAGAGCTAGAAGAAGGAGGAATGTTTCCACACTGTAGAAACCCCTGTCTACAAAGTCTCCCATGAAGAGGTAATTTGTCTCCGGGACATCTCCACCAACCTGTTGTAAACATATTACAATGCCATTGGTTAGGTAAGTTTTGACAGAGTGGAAGGTCCTCAAATCAAGACACTTCAACGGGAAAAAGTTGAAATGGTATATTTTAGTTCAAGAGTTTAGATCACGGTGTCAAACTCAAGGCCTGGGGGCCAGATGTGGTCCACCACATCATTTTATGTGGCCCGCGAAAGCAAATCAAGCATGTTAAGTTCCACGATGCTTGCCAAAGTCTGAACCAAAATTTCAAATTGTCATATGTAGTCCGCAATAACAGTCATTATTCTTGACTTCTGATTTTAAAACTAGTTATCCATCAATTCTTTGTGCGCTGTATATGTAACATGTGGAAGTGATTGAACATTTATATGGTTTCCCAAAAATCATAAAGGCAAGCTGTAAGTACAATGTGGCCCGCGACATAAATGAGTTTGACACCCCTGGTTTAGATGATTCACTTGTTAGTGAAGTAAACAAAGTCAGTAAACGCCAAGAAGGCGTTTACTGACTTTGTGCACCTTTGGAAAAAGGAGATTTTTCTCAAATTCACACCTTTTAGTTTGCGAGAAACAACATTCAAAATCATCTGAGGACAAAGTGGTCAAGTCATGGGCTTTACATGGAGACTTGAAACATGTAGACCGACTGAAGAATTGCAGTCACCTGTTTACACGTTCCCATCCAGTCAACAGATGTTTTACAGCGCGGATTGATTCGTTAATTCAAATCTTTCTTTTGATGTTTTTCAAAACAAAAAAAGGACTAATACCCATCCCTAGTCAAGAGGGCTGCCGAAGAACAAAGCTTTAGCAATCACGTGAACCCGTTGTCTGGTAGTGTGATTTCAAGCAAAGAAAATATAAATCGATTAGGTCACTATTCAACAATAGTCACACTCAACAAGATAATCCTCCAGTACCAAAGTGATTTCGATATTTATAACAGATGGAGCTTGAAAAGGAGCTTGAAATAACTTACCCTAAAAAGCTCCTTCAAGTCATAGAACTGACCATGTATATCACCGCAGACCTGTAAAACGGATAATCATCGTCACTCATCAAAAGTATGTTCTAACTTATGGCCAACAAGAGAAACACAAAAATGGCTCCTACCGTTACAGGAGAGTCAACTCTCTGGACATTGCTTTCTTCAACTAGAATCTCTCTGACAATACAAATAAAAGCAACATGGGTTTAAGTGACTGTTGGAACTGGATGACGCACAGACAATTTCATGAACAACTACTAGAGTCCTGAGCAACCTGGAGCCTATCCCAGCCTCTTGTACATTTCAGCAGATGGCCGTGGGTCAAACATAGCAGAACAGGGATCCGTAAAACCCCTCCAAGGTGTGCTTCAGACTTATTTTTATAGCTAAAACCCCTCCAAGGTGTGCTTCAGACTTATTTTTTTTGTATGTATGTATGTATGGTAACTTTAAAATATGAAATTTTTCGCCATGCCCGATGTTTGTGCTAACTTTGATGAGTTTTCATTCATATTTTGCTCCTCAAAACTGTGGTAATTGAATAAATACAAACTTCTGAAATCAATGAATACTCGTTTATATTAATCATTATTTCAACATTAAATACAAAATAATCATGATGATCATTTTTTTCCAATTATCGCCCAGCCCGACGTCAGGTCACTCGTACTTCAAGGCGCCACTGTGCAGTCATTGCACAATATTTTTCAGTTATTCAATAAATAGTAACTATTACATTTTCTTCATAAACGAACACGCAAAGAATTACGCTCTGAAATGAAAAATAATGACAAAACTGACAAATTTTTAAAGATGCTATTCCACATAGTAAAAATTTATATATCAGATTAAAATGTCTAATTACTTTTTAAACTTGTGAAGAACATTGTTCCTAATGTGTTTTGTGGATGAGTGTGTAGAGGGAAATGTTACCTGGCTTTGGCACAAAGTGCTTTCACTTCGTTTTCCTTAATAAGTTCACAGCGTCGCAGCTGTTCAATCTGTCGGTCCAAGTCACTGATGTCTCCCATTGTCACACACATAGGGAAGGCTGCTCACTCACTGAGGCCACACACTGATCTTCGCACTCTCCGGTTGACTTGTACCACGGCTCTGTGATCTTCTGGTCGTCGAGAGGGCACTCTCCGTCTTTGGAGCAGTCAATAATCAATTGTTTTGAGTCTGGTCGTCACAAGAAGACACTCTGGATTGGCAGGAGGAGAAGAATTAAGGACATAGATGTTAAAAAACACACAAACTTCCATTTCATTAAGTAGCGTTCTCTAACACATGTATCACTGTACACCAAGGGTCCGGTGAGTTTACAATAAATAAATAAAAAGAATCTAATCAATTTTCCATTTGACACCCTCGATTCATGAAACCATAAATCTATCCTTTTAATATGTCTTTTCTCCATAAATTCATGTGACTTCTCACATCATGTGAGATCTCGTCACCACACGTATCAAAACATGGCGGAAACACCGAAATCGGCGCCAACAAACTTGATGGCAGATGTCTTCTGGAAGTTTGGGGGTTTTAAAAAAGCACATGGACAGCAATGAAGCGAATCTTTTTGAAACAGTCCCAGACAATGTGTTTTTTTTTTATTTGAATTATTATTTATTGTTTTGATCATTTCATGTTTCGACTTCATAAAAGCGTTTGCTCGTGTGCAAGCGTGTCTGACGTGACTATCTTTTTCGGGACACTGTTGACGGCAACCTCTCACCCCAGTCAGGTGTTCAACTGAGGAGTGGGTGCAGCTGTCTAATGAATATTAATTTGGTTGCCTCCGGGCGATATTGTGACCAAGTTTGTTATTAGATTAACGTACTCATTGATTTTGTGGAAAACGGCCTCAATTTGCAGGACACATGGATGGAACTTCAAACGCTGTGCGTGCACGTGCTACGCCAGACAGTTTGCTACCTTAGCTGGATGTTCGATATTCACTTAACATTCAGTTGTAGTATGTGTAGGAATTTTTAGGAGACTGTTTGACAAAAATCACAGCTGCATTTGCGGTCACTTCAAATGTATATGCAATAAGGGCGCTAAAAAAACATGTATCTACTGTCTGTGTCAAGGACCGTCCATAAATGACATATTCTAGGGCAGGGATGTCAAACTCGTTTGTGTCGCGGGCCACATTGTAGTTACGGTTTCCCTTGGAGGGCCATTATGAATTTTGGAAAACCATATAAATGTTTAATCCCGTCCACATATTACATACACAGCGCAAAACAAATTGATCAATAACTAGTTTTACAATCAGAAGTCAAGAATAATGACTGTTATTGTGGGTTACATATGACAATTTGAAATTTTGGTTCAGACTTTAGCAAGCGTCATGGAAGTAGACATGATTGATTTGCTTTCGCGGGCCAGATAAAATGGTGTGGCGGGCCAGATCTGGCCCCCGGGCCTTGACTTTGACACCTGTGTTCTAGGGTGACATATGTGACACATATATCAAATAAAATACATATTTTTCCCCATTCTGACTGCAGTAGTAGCTTGCATGCTACAAAAACTTTGCTGATTTCTCTCAGAAAGGAAAAACTGGATTAAATAATTTGTCAGAAATATTGACATTTATAAATAAACATATTTACATATTATAAATATGACATCTGACATAGCCTTGACATAATTTTAAGTTCTTCATTGTTAAATATTGCCGTAAAATTTCATTGTACAATATTTTGCACAAGATGCATGAAGCTTTTTTTTTTTTAACCCATATCGCCCACCTCTCACCAGGAGCTCTATATGCCCGTTGTAAGACTCAGACAAAATTTCCTGAATGCATGACAAACCCCTTATGGAAACTTAATTTTCAAAAATGTGAATTGGTCGAGCGGCAAACACATTTTTGGACATTACTCTGACCTGCCATGAGGGCTCATATTTTCCATCACTTTCAATGCTAATTTCAGTTCCATCTAATAAAAATGCATCATAACTTCCTTTCTTACAATGTACATTACAATTAATAGAGTGTTAATTCTCGGCTCTTCATTGGTTGGCCATTATTTTGTAAACTTGAGAACTTGGCTTTCTATAATTAAGTTCATGAGTTGAGTGTTATTAATGTTCTCTGTTTCTGTGTGAGCAAGCGTTCCAATGATACCAACCTTTTGAAAATAGTCAAATGATTAAAGAAATTATAAAAGTATGAAAGCCTAATTCAAGAAAAAGGTCATACCTCAAATCTCGAAAGTCGAACCCCATTGCATTTGTATTAAGACGTTGGCTAGAAACTTACGTCATAAAATTCTGAATATATGTCACAGCAAATCAATACTTATCACTCGACTCGTCTTTTTTTTAGATCTGTCTAACAATGAAGGTGCGGGGTAAATGAATTTTTGTTTGAAATTTTACACATAGACCGACGCTATTTGAAGGGCCTAGCGCGTTAGGCCTACATTTAATAAAGGCCATTACTAGGCGAGTCAACACTACGACGTCAATCATCAGAATCTTTTGTAGCCTTAATGTAGTTTGTGAACTTTTGATAATATATATTACACTAGACGACAACGCATTGTGAAATAAAGCACAAAATTGGGAAAGCTATGTACTCAACACTATTTGATATGCCACTAGCACCGGTGCTTAGTTGGGTGTCTACATCTCGAAAAACGGACCGTCAGACAAACATTCAGAATCTCGAAGCACAACGACTTACATCAGAATGGATGGAAGATGGGAAAACCAATCTCCGGTGTATTTTATAACTTTGAGTATGTTTTCTTCATTTACCGGCCCCTCTCCGTTCAACGACTACTCGTCACTGCCGGTTAACGCTCTTCTGTTTTTATATTTCGGCGGATAGCAGACATTTGGGCCCATTACCGCCATCTGTCGTTTCGGACTGTGAGTCAGCCTGGTACTGTAGTCAGTGAGTCGGTCGTACAATAAATGCTGTAGCTTTCAGGTTTTATTGAGAATTACTGAATTGTCATGTTGGTTTTTGATTAATAAAGAAAGGGTAAATATTGTAGCATATTTCCCGGTACCCTATTTAAGACACAAAATATGACTATATAAGTTACAGATGGTGTCGTGGTACATTCCTCTGACTTGTGTGCAGACAATGTGGGATTGGTTACCAATTAGTGATCGAATGGTTGTGGGTGCGAATGGTTCTTCGTCTCTATGTGCCCTACGACTGACTGGCGACCAGTTCAGGGTGTACTTCCCGTTCTGCCCGAAGTCAACTGGGATATGCTCCAGCACCCCGCGACCCTGCTCAGGATAAGAAAATGGATGGGAAATATAACTATATGTTTTTTTTCTGACTTTTTTCCAGTCTATTTATTTCTATGAACCATTGGTAGCTTGGGTTCCTATGTAATGTAGTCCTCCGCTGGAGCGAACGTCCTTCTCTCCCACAGGAAACTGAAACAAATACAGAACCAGATCAAAACCATGACAGGGAGGTCCCAACTGTTTTTGTAGAAATAATTATTATGAGGGCCCGGGCAGCGACCACTGCAAGATCCCTATTGATTTTGTAAACATTATTATTATTATTATTATTATTATTATTATTATTATTATCATTATTATGATTATCCACACAACCATCCATTTTCCGACCCGCTTTGGATGTGCCAACCAGTCAACATTGCGCCGTTCCCATCTTTTTCCTTGGTTTTAAATTGTCACTGGGAGGCACGGTAATCGACGAGGCACAAGGAGGCACCGGGTTCGATTCCGGCTTCGGCCTTACTGTGTTGAGATTGCATGTTCTCCCCGTGACTGCGTGGGTTTTCTCCGGGTACTCCGGTTCCCTCCCACATTCCAAAAACATACATGGCAGATTAATGGAACACTCAAAATTCCAAGTATCCCAACATGTATATACCCCAACTTTGCCAGGCCCTTTATAGCTGCTGACGCCTGAGTATTTTTCTCTCATTCTTTCTTTAATACAGGTATACCCTAATTTTTTTTCCCCGTTGTTTGCGTTTGTGGAATTTATGATGGAGATCGATCGTTCCAGACCAAGATATCATCTTCAGGCGTCGGGTTGTCGCCATCTTGTGGTTTTTATGAGAACTGCCGTAGGGGGACAACTTTCGGAAATCCAAATAAATATACCGGCTAATTTTCCATTCTATTTTAGTTTAAGAAATAAACATTGTAAATCAAATAGTAATTAGATCATTTCTTACTCGTAGCTGTATTTCAGATTTTGGTGTTTCTATATTAAAACGAAAATCAAATAAGGAGTCGTTTTTCTGTGTTTGAGATCTGTTTCCAAGCGTCATATGCAATGCCAAAAAGAGACACAGACTGTGTATACACAGAGCAAAATGCAAATTGTTTTAACTCGAAATATGGATTGAGATTAAGCAACGTTGTGTATATTTTACGTCATATAATTTTTATTTTAAAAGGGGGCGCTGTTTCGCTGTTTTTTTAATGTATCCCCTAATCTGTGGAGGAGAATGCGCCACAGACCTCCCTGTACTTTCAGATTGAAAATGGCGGTCTCAGTGTTTCCCGGCGTACGGCTCCTGTCCATCGGAGACGCAAATGGAGATATACAGCGACACTCAGAACAGCAACCTTTACGATTGGAAGTCAAAACCACACAGGATACCGCATTACTCAACCTCTCTAATGGTACGGTTTCTATTTCAACATTAACGCATCGGACGTATGTGGCATCTGCATGACCAGTGCTAAAGCTATGCTATGTGCTATGCTCTATGCTATGCTATATGCTAAATGCTATGCACATGCTTCTTCAGCTAGTCTGATAGCCCTGGCTAGCGGTAACGCGTGAGGGACCAAGGTGTTTTTACATTGCGATTCACGAGGGAACAGCAAGGCTAATCTTTCCCGATGCCTCGGCAGTAGGTGTCATCTAACTCGCCAATAAATTCGCCAGTTTAAATTATAGGATACCAAAACACATTGTCATTTAATAGGTGCAAAACCTAATATATCCAGCTGCGTGACTTCATGGGTTTATTAATAGTGGAACAGTACCGCTAGCCTGCTTGAATTTTAATGCACTAGCATATAGCACCTTGTGTACAATTGTGCAACGATGCTGTTGATTATCAATTGAAATTACTTAAATCATTTAATAATTTGTCCTATTTTGTCTTGTCCCTAGTACTAATTTAGGTTGAAAATTGCTTCGTTTCTATTTTGATATTGAGGTTGCTGAAGTTGTTTTGCGTGAGACGTCAACGTTACGAGCAACGTAGCACGTTGAGGTCCGAGCGGCTGCCCCTTGCATTGTAGACCACACAATAGCCTATCGTGTCCAATCTCCACTTACTTGACAAAACCGTATCAATGTTAACGTTGCTTTACATTATGTATTTTGAGGAACACGGATTGAAATTTTGATTAATTCTGCTTTTATTTTTTGGGTTAGGGCCTTCATTACTTATGCATTCATCTTTGTTCTTGAAACAATAGCCTCCCCCTTTCCCTCCTAAAATAAATGTAGGACTGCCTTAATCAAAATGTTCCTTTCAAATAATAATATTGGTCTTATTTTGTGTTTACTTTAATTGTTAAACAGGCTTGTTTGAGCTCACAAATATTTATAATATGTAACAAATGTAATGTGGTTATTTTAACATTTGTTTGACACACAATTACCCAAGTCTCCAGTTTAAGATGCTGCTCATGGAGGAATCCTGGATTTGATAGAAATGAAAATACGACCCATACCATGTGGAAGTGAACTAAAACCACCAAGACTAATAGCCATTAAAGAATTTATAGTGAATTACTAAAATTTAGTTTTCACAATCCTGATACTACACAAAAAGAGAGAATAAATACCAGGCGTACCATATGCATTGGATAGGTTGTAGATCAGTTTATGAAAGGTTAACAAAAGAGATAACTTGTTCGATTCAAGAATAGTCATTATATACATTCAAGACTGGTCTAACTCTGTGTACAGGTTGGACTGGTGGGTCCTACTTTTTATCTTGGTTGCAACAATGCTTAAGTTAGTTGCACCAACATTTTTGACTGCATCACATTCACTGAGCTGCCAACCTATCGAAATTCACTCATTGCACAATTTATTTTAATTTTCCTAGTTTTAAAATTCTGTCAGGAACCTTATAGAGTTACTACATGCGGTAGTGTTTTACTGTGTGTGTGTGTGTGTGTGTGTGTGTGTGTGTGTGTGTGTGTGTGTGTATTAATTCTTCAAAATCCACAGTGACTTTTCAACAATGCACACTGCACACAGATGCGCGCACAGATATTTTTTACCTAAATGCAAGACCCCAAACATGTCAGTGCTAATAGTCATTTTCACATAAAGACAATTTTCAGGGAGAAAATAAAAACAAATGATTAAAAGTATCACTTACCATAGGTACACTTGAAGAAGCAGTGGTTGTTTGTATTCTAACTAGTATTAATTACTATTATGACTGTAACTGCAAAGTGGAATGTCAGAATGTTTGCTATCCATCCATTCATTTTCTGAACGACTTATCCTCACTCGTCTGCAGATTATTGGAAGTGAACTAAAACCACCAAGACTAATAGCCATTAAAGAATTTATAGTGAATTACTAAAATTTAGTTTTCACAATCCTGATACTACACAAAAAGAGAGAATAAATACCAGGCGTACCATATGCATTGGATAGGTTGTAGATCAGTTTATGAAAGGTTAACAAAAGAGATAACTTGTTCGATTCAAGAATAGTCATTATATACATTCAAGACTGGTCTAACTCTGTGTACAGGTTGGACTGGTGGGTCCTACTTTTTATCTTGGTTGCAACAATGCTTAAGTTAGTTGCACCAACATTTTTGACTGCATCACATTCACTGAGCTGCCAACCTATCGAAATTCACTCATTGCACAATTTATTTTAATTTTCCTAGTTTTAAAATTCTGTCAGGAACCTTATAGAGTTACTACATGCGGTAGTGTTTTACTGTGTGTGTGTGTGTGTGTGTGTGTGTGTGTGTGTGTGTGTATTAATTCTTCAAAATCCACAGTGACTTTTCAACAATGCACACTGCACACAGATGCGCGCACAGATATTTTTTACCTAAATGCAAGACCCCAAACATGTCAGTGCTAATAGTCATTTTCACATAAAGACAATTTTCAGGGAGAAAATAAAAACAAATGATTAAAAGTATCACTTACCATAGGTACACTTGAAGAAGCAGTGGTTGTTTGTATTCTAACTAGTATTAATTACTATTATGACTGTAACTGCAAAGTGGAATGTCAGAATGTTTGCTATCCATCCATTCATTTTCTGAACGACTTATCCTCACTCGTCTGCAGATTATTGGACATCATATTCTGGCAATGGAGCTTCACTTTGTGTTTGCCTCAAATACAGTTGCACTGAACTATAGGAAATCTGAGCATGAATAAAATGCAACAGTCCCGAACATAGCAATTTTCCTTCTGGTTATAGTTCCAGTTGACCTGTTTTGTGTGTTATGGATCTGTCGTTGGAGGTAGAGATGCTCTGCAGTAGAGGTTTGAGTTGCTAGCCATATTAGCCATTATGGCTGAACAAATAATTGGATTTGCAATTTAATAACAATTTAATAAAACAGGATTTCCTAATAGCAAAAGCCCCAATTTAAATGACCATTGAGACATGAAGCGGAGAGGAGAAGATTGGAGTGGAGGAAGTAGGGAGAGACCCGTGTAGCAGGCAGAAACCACATTGCAGTGACTAAAGACTGCAATATGTGCACATAGTTTTTGGTAAGTTTTCTATCGCATGAGACCTTGAATATCAAACATATTTGACCTTTTTTGCCTGTTAACAAAAGACAAAAAAGAAAATCAACAACAAAAAAACAACAACACTGCGCTGGTGTCCTGATGCGTGTGCAGTAGTAGCGGGAAACTTCAACTGTCTGTGTGTGGTTGATAAATATGAGCGTGTATGCTAATAGATGTGTATGGTAATTTTGTGGATAAATACAAGTGTATAAGGTCGGATTTTGCATTGTCCGATTTTTATGAATGAAAATGAACACTGGCAAAATGATTACTGCTCGTCATTTAATGGATGACGTGCCGCCACTGCTTGTAATGCATTGCTGGTGTTTGTGGAAATCGGAAAATGTTACGTCATATCAACAAATATTATCTTACTTTCCCTGAACTAAAACAGGGATCACCAACATGGTGTCCGGGGACATCAGGTAGCCCCCAAGGACCATACGAAGAGCCCGTGGGCCAATTCCAAATATAGCTCACCAGTCAGCGATGGGACACTGTAATTTCCTTGGAATTTTGTAGAAATGATCATTTAAAATTGTGAAAATTCCTACATATCGATATTTATAATTTTCCTAATTATTAAGAGAATTCATTAACCATGAGGAATATCTTCACATATTGGAATATTGTTCTAGATATAGCTCTATCTATATCTCAGTTTTGAAAAAGTTGGTGACTCCTGCTTAGCACGCTTGATGTTACTGGAGATCTTTTGAAAAAGTTGGTGACTCCTGCTTAGCACGCTTAATGTTAATAAGCGTGATAAGTTCTACTTTTTATATAGACTGTGTAGATTGTATTTATTTCTCAATGTATAAAAGTTCAGTGTGCCACTTGTTTACATATGAATTACGTCACATTTCATGCAACATGAAAAGTTGGATCTGTTGGTGAAGCCCCAGATTTGTTTGCCTTAATGTTGTAATCTGCGCTTCAGTTCGATTTCTTACTCATTTAAAGGATAGTTTATCGTCAGTATTTTTTTCCTAGTGTTGTTCCGATACCCATCCGGACCCCGATACCTATCCAATACCCTGCTGTGCATTATCGAGAAATACCAATACCGCACTGATGCCAGGCTTTTGAAAATACAAAATATAAGAGCATTTTTTTTTCTTGCAATTCTAAAGAACTGCTTATTCACTTGGATGAAAAATAATTGCTATCATGGCTTGGTCAGACACTGCTTGAACACCTTGAGGAAACAGGAAAAAAAAAGACAGTGAATCCAGGAGAACCTTTTTATTGCCTACCTGATAAGTGAAATATATTATCTGAGACCTCAAAGGTTTGACTCTCAAAGGCCAAAATTGTGCAATCATCATGTAATTTACATGTGGAACAGTCGTGCAACATTAAGTACAATGAAATTAAAGTAAGAAATAATATACATGCGGTATCTTTTAGAGAGATCGTGGCATTAAGGCCTATCTGAGGTATGAAAATTTAGATTTAATAATAAAAATAATAGTAATAATACAGTACAACAAGGTGTCAAACTCAAGGCCCGGGGGCCAGATCTGGCCCGCCACACCATTTTCTGTGGCCCGCAAAAGCCAATCAAACATGATGCTTGCTAAAATCTCTTCCAAAAATGTCAAATTCTTAGATGTACTAAATAAGAGAGACACTGTAGTGTAAGCATTTTCTTGTTATGAAACCCCTCATGACAGTAACTTCAGCAATAGTGGAATAAACCGTTCTTCTTTATATGCTCCCAGTCATAACGGCCCTCCAAGTGAAACCGTAATAGAAATGCGGCCCGCGATAAAAATGAGTTTGACTCCCCTGCAGTACAACATTTTTATTTCTTACAAGGGCTTTTGAAAACAGATCTCAAATTGTTGCAGTATTTTTTTGTGAAAAAGTGAAAAAAGAGAAACTAGCTAATTCCAGACCAGAGTAGATGAACGTTGCCCTTGACTTTGGGATGTTCTAGTTGAGCAGCATATTCTCTTTTGCTCCTGCAATTGCTTCACCACTGTGGGATCCTTTGAACACGTCGTTTGTATGCAGCGCCACAGTTTCCAGATTTAACGATTCAGTGTCCACCCAGTGAACAGATAAACGAAGTAGCGAAAGTGGGGCGATGTCGTCGCTCCAGATACTAGTAGTGAAGCTTACGGCCTGAACCGTTTCAAGCTTCCTCGAACCCTGCTCCGTTACCTTCTTTTTGAGAGCAGGAACAGCAATCTTTGTGTTGTAATTTGCAACTTGGGACCTTGTATTTTGCAATTGCTTGAGCCATAAAAAGCCGGTATCGCACATTGTCAACAAATCAGAGGGGGCAGTTTACAGAGCAGTATCATTTCTTGTAATTTTCTCTGACATCTTTCTTGCTGCTTCACACTTCTCCTCCCACAGGTCCTTCCTTTGAAGTGAAGTGACCAGGGTTTGTTGCTGCGGTCCATCCCCCTTTGTCTTGCTCACTGTCGCCACCGCAAACTCCTGGTGTTCCTTCCCATGTTTCGTTCTCAAATGTTTTATCAGGTTTGATGTATTGAAACTGGCCGTTTTTAGTTCCACCTTGCAACTTGGGCACAGCAAATCTTGTTTGTAACTGTAGTTTCTATAGGGGTGTTCACACGGCAACTTTTACTCCGGTGCAGCACCGGGGCTACCCCTGTAGAGCGTTCACACGTACAAAGTTACACCGGTGTAGCCCCTGAAAACAGCTTAAACCGCAGCAAATTTAACCCTGCTCAAGGAGGCGGTTTAAAAATTTTCTCCAGAGCAAGACGCAAGGTGCTGCGTTCAATGTTGTACACAAGTATTGGTAAATGGAATCGCCATGTTATTTGTTAGAACTCTCAGGTACCGATAATAATCAACAAGGAGAAAAAAAAAACATCCAGTGTCTTTACTTACACCTCACTTAGCCACTCTCATACTCTCCTCGTACATCAAGCCCTTTTGCTTAACGATGACTTGGGCTGGAAACTTTTTTTCGGCAGCTCCTTCCTCTTAAAAATCATCATCAGGTGGTATTTTCTGTCCATTACCATGGCAACCGAGCCCAACAGTAAAAAGCCGACTTCTCGCGCTCCGTTGTGCGTATTGCTTCCGTGCTGGTCCCCTTCTTCTCTCCAGTGTGGTTTACCTCAACCATGTTGGTGATGTGGTTGGGCTGGATGATTTTGTCGGCAATCTTTTTCCTCCAGTAGGAGCAGAAGATGGCCAGCTTTTCCTTGTCATCCCCTGTACTGCGCCACGGTAGTGCTTGCTCGTGGAGCCGTTGATGTTATATTCTCTCACCGCTGCTCGATTGCCATGTTCCTCCACGTAAACTGATCGCTTGCAGTTTGAAGTGTGCTCCGTAGGCGTGTCTCTTCATCGGTGCCATTTTCCGGATGTTGTTTTGCACCTAGCACATAACGGCACTATCTACACCTACTGGGGACGTGCGTTTAGTGTCTCCTTTCACGTCCGCGTGCTGTCCTCTGTTAACGTCTGCCTTTCCTCTATATAAGCAGCGTGTCGGTACAACAGCAGTCAATCAAGCGCTCATCGAAACCACACAACATTCACAAATTTTGGAACTCAGTGCAGACACAAGGTGCCCCGCATTATTAGGCACCTCGTCCATTTTGGAGAAAATGTAAGACTTTTAAGTGCACCTTATAGTCATGAAAATACAGCACTTCAAAAAGTATAGCATTTTTGACCAGTGTTGCTGTTATTGTACTGCTGTACAAGATGTGTTGCTGACATTCCACTTATGGATGAACCAAAAAAAAAAAAAAAAAAAAAAAAAATTCCTGGTGCTTAGTTTTTACAGTAATAGAGAAAATATGCACATAATAGTGAATAATAGTTAAGACCTAAGGATGTGAGCAAGCAGCAAGCAATACACAAACAGCATCGATTGAACCCTGTAATAGTAAAATTTGTGCGAATGAGATTTATAAGCTCGAGTTATTACTTTCTTCTTTTCTCTTTTTTCCTTTTCCCTCCTCTTTCTTTCCCCTTTTATTCTCCCCTTCCTCTTTCCTGAGCTCAGTTGCCAAATAATAATATGCATGTTCCATGTGCCATAATCGCAATTCTATACATATTTTTTTATATATTGCACAGCCCTAATACGGGATCTCTTTCTTTTCAGGAGAGGACGCGAGTGTCTTCAAGTGTTCAGTTTCTCGGGAGACGGAATGCAGCAGAGTGGGGAAGCAGTCGTTCATTATCACGCTGGGCTGCAACAGCGTCCTAATTCAGTTCTCCTCACCAGCAGGTACTCTTAAATCCCACAAGTACACGCCAAAGTAATGTTACATTTTATTTCTTTAATGTTAATGTTACATTTTTAAAAAGTTATTTTTACATAAGCTATTTCAAGGCACAACAATCTGATAGTGACCATGCCATATAAAGATAATCAATAGATAATCCTAATCCAAGCAAGCAATTTGGATACTGTCAAGAAAAATAACTAGAGTGGGTTTTGAAATACGAAACGTGGTAGAAGGATATGAAAATAACACACTGTGAAACCTCAATTTAACAGACTAATGGGGGGTGGGGTCCGTCAAAGCGGATTTGTCCATTAAAATGAAGTAATTTACATTATGGCCTAAAACACTTAATACCATACAGTTATCATTTTGTAGATTTTTCAGAGCCAGAAAAATCTCAGTACATCCATCCATTTTCTTCAGCTTATCAGGGGTCGTGTCGCAGGGGCAGCCTAGGGAAGCCAAGAGTTCTCGCTTCTCGGCTACTTTGTCCAACTCTTTCGGGAGAATCCCAAGGCCAGGCCACCCGGTAGACATAGTCTTTACAGTGTGTTCTGGGTCATCCCCGGGGCCTCCTCCCGGTGGGACCTATCTGGCACACCTCACCAGGGAGGCATTCAGTCGGCAACCTCATCTGGCTCCTCTCCACATGGAAGAGGAGCAGCTCATCTCTGATTGCCTCATGGATGGCCTCGCTTCTCTCTTTATCTCGAAGGGGGAGGCTGGAGAACCTGCACATAAAAATCTTGGACGATTTCATCCGGGATCTTAGTTTTTCGGTCATGAACCAAAGCTCGTGACCATAGGTAAGGGTAGGAATGTAGCCCGACCGGTAAACCAAGAGCTTCGCCATTTGGCTTGTCGCCTTCTTCACCACAACAGACCCATATAGAGTCTACATCACTGCAGACACTGCACCAATTCGATTGTCGATCCCTGTTCCATTCTCCCCCTCACTCGTGAACAAGATGCCAAGGTACTTCTTAGGCTTGACCTGGAAAGACCACTCCACCCTTTTCTGACTGTGAATTCTGGTCTCAGATTTGGAGGTGCTTATTTCATCCCCACCTCATCACAATCTGCTGCGAACCAGTCCAGTCAACAGGGCTCGTCACTGCGTCCAATACTAGGCCAATTTCAAAATAAAAGCCAACCAAATAATACATGGCTGTCAATGCAATAACCTTAGCGGATGTTGAATGAGGTTTTTTTTTTGGGGGGGAGGGGGGGTTGCAGCGACGGTCCAATACAAGAGATGCTGTATGTGTTATACATAGAGTAAATCGTTTGTGCTACGTTAATCAGAAACGTAGGCGGCCGCTGTGGGAAATGTGATTGGAAGAAGCGTGAGTGTGTGTGCGTGCGTAAGCCAACAGTAACCCTAAAAATCATTCAGAGGTCTAATTAAGAAGTTAAAAACAAGACCACATCACTATGGCAATGAGTTACCCACAGAGCATGGTTAAATGATGGTTAAATAGCGCATGAAGCACAGCACTAATCCGTCCGTGCTGAGACAGTTCGCATTCACACCCATATGTGACCCGAGGTATATTTTCTACAGAAATTTTGTACGTAACTTGAAACATTTGTCGAAGGGTATTTTGCACTAACTTGAGGTTCCACTGCATGAATAAAAATGAAGAATAAACCTGCATTTGTGAAACATAATTTTGATAACATTTGGCAGAAAAAAATGGAGGGCCTTTACATGAGTCCCCTGGAAACAGTCATTAAACATTGAATCAGGAATAAAACACTGAATTAAAAAAGTATTCAGTGTGTTTCAGAATTAAACAACTATATATTTTAATCAGTCATTTCAGCTTTAATCAATTCCCACGTACTCCTTGCAATATGCTCACTTACCACTGGTTGGGAAACACCTTTGGAGAACCTAATCCAAAGCAGTGTTGAGAGGCCAGCCTCGATTCATTATGATGTTAGGCAGGCAATACAAAGCTTTGGTTTTCCCAAGGTTAAGGGGCCTGACTATAAGAGGTGCCTCCATAAGAACATATCCTGTCTTCTTTTTAAAATTGTACCAAATAATAGCTTTTATTTTCGTCAGGCGACGCTTATTGCCGACGGGTCTTGCTCCAATTAAATATTTTGCAAATATAGCTTGAGTCAGTTTTTATCATATGTATCTATGCTATGCAAGTAGACTGCTCGGCATTCCGTCTCTCATCCTTGAAGTCTTCATCAGTTGATCCAAGAAAAGCTTGGTTAGAACAGACCAACCTGAGTGGGTGTTGAAAAGCGAACTATACTCGCTCCATGTTGAGGGCACAGCCCACCTCACCAGAGATGGTATAATTCTTTTCGAATACTAATGACGAACGGTCAGATTCCTGGCAGAGAGCCCTCTGTCGGTCAATAAGTCATTGGGTGGAAACTCCCTCATTAATATTCCATTCATTTGTAGAGAGTTTGGGGGCTACTTCTGCAGTCACGAGGGAGCGTTTTTTGTGTGGTTTATCAGAGGCAAAATCATTGACATTGAGTGTTTGAAACGGTGGCAGTATAGGTTGGTGTCGTAAGCCACCTTTGAGTATGTGGTCTCTTTGGGGTGTATCCGCCTGTGAGTCCAAGTGGAAGTAATGGTCAAACTGCGATTCAGACAACTTTATTTCTCCAGCAAGGAACGCTTCATTTGTAGCTTCCCAGTTTATATTCATACTCCCGGTTCGTCGATGAATTAGTGGCTGAATGAACAAATAGTATACTGTATGTCAAAAAGAAATTGATCGAAGCACAGGACAGAGAGAGATGTCTCGGCCTGAGTAGCCTGTACAAGTTATCATGCACACAAGATGTAATAGGATTAAAATAAATGAGATAAGAGCAAGACAGCGTAAAAGAAAAATTACATCTATTATATGAACCGCTTTATCCTCACGAGGGTCGCAGGCATGCTGGAGCCTATGCCAGCTGATTTCGGGCAGTCGGTAGTAAGAGAAATAAATAAGTCAATAAATTCAAATAAATTGCTTCTCTAAAATAAAAATAATCAAAATAAAAATTTTAAAAGTCATCGTGAGCAAAGTATGTGTTTAGAAGCTTAGGCCATGTCAACATGTTGGCTGGACTTTTTAAAAAAAAAATTTCCCCTCTCCATGTGGGAAAATGTTTCCGCCCACACGACCACGTTTTTTTTTTTTCCAAAATAAATGTACAGTAAATGCATTTACAAGCACGTGTGAAGTCTCCCATAAGGTGACACTGGAGTTCAGACATTTTAAGACAATAGTAAAACAAAATAAGATAAAAAAAAAAACAGTAGGGAGAAAATACAATTCAACAGCCAGAAAAAAATTACATGGATAAATTAATAAAGTTAAGTAAAGATCAGTTAAAAGCTCGACGAAATAGTTACGTCTCTCCGATACACATCTCTCACTTTTTTCCCAACTGCTGATCAAATGTGCTGTAAAAAAAGCAATTCAAATAAGAACAAACATTTGAACAGAATTGAAAGTAAATATGTACTCCAATGAGATAATATTTCTTGGGATATTCTATTATTATTACAAGGAACGAGTCCAGAGTTACAGGGGCCTGGGACACGGGCTTTCTCTGACTCTCTCATGATCTTCTCGCATTGTCTTGCAATCTCTACCTATCTCTCTGTCTCTCTCTCTCTCTCTCTGTCTCTCTCTCTCTCTCTCTCTCTGTCTGTGATTCTGTCTCTGTCTCTCCCTCTGTGTCTGTCTCAGAAAAAAACAAAAAGAAATTAGAGCTGCGGGTTGCGATAAAGAGTCCTTGCAATGTTGGATTACTGGCACGTTGGGATGATGGCACATTGCAATTTAAAATTTTCAGAAAATGAAGTACATCAGATTAAAAGGTATTTTGATCCAATATGACCTCTTTAAAAGGACAACAATTGAGCTAAAAACATTTTTTAGGTCTTGGGCTGTTACTTTGTGCCTCCAATTTTTGTTAGATCTTAGTGAAATGTTCAGCCAAGGCTGTTTCGTTAAAAAAAATTGTTGCAACTAAGCCATGTGTTTTTTGTAACCGCAAAATTATCTAATAAAATAGTGACTATTTGACCAAGTGTTATGTTGTCTGCCAGGTTTCAAATGTTTGCACGAATTGGCATAATTTTTCTTAGCAAACAGTGTGGCGCCACGACCAAGTTGGCGCCGATAACCTTACAGCCCCGATATTGGGAGGATCTGCAGTGAAAGCCAGACACAGAAGTCACATTAAACAGGTGAGAACAATGGAATTCAAGACTTATTTTCCAGAAAGGGAAAAAAAAAAACCCAAACAAACATATTTGGAGCTGATGCTTTTTTTTTTTTTTTTTTTGCATGTTCAGGTGCTTCAATTGATAACTGGCTGCGAAAAACCTGAAGAGGATGAGAGCAAAAGGACTTTCGATAATTCTTCCTAATTTTATGATTTTTGAAAACGTTTTCTTTAAAACTGCCAAGCTGGTACTAAATGTTGTATTTCCTGTTTATTAAATTGCGCTGGGTTTTATTTTGATACCAAACAAATATTGGAAAGACTCAAATAGGCCTATGTGGTTTACTTTTATTTATTTCAGAATAGGCCCAACTATGGACACTGCACTTGTGTTTGTTTTGCTCAGATGATTGTAACATTTTTTGTGAAAGGGAACATTTCAAAAAATAAAACTTTTAAAAGTATATTAGTTGTGTTATGTTTTATGGCTCCAGACTGATTTTCTTTGGCGAAAGAAATTAGAGGCCAAATGGCTCTTTTGATCATGAAAGGTTGCCAGTAATGGGTATTAAAATCAGCAAATTTTACTCAGCTTTTGGCCTTTTTTTCCCCCTAGTTTTAAGCAAGAAATGATCATATGTAAGAAATGTTAACTAATTTAATGCCAAAACGTAAAAATATATTTGGAAAAAACCTATCAGTTTGTGCCAAAATGTCTAAATACGTTTTTAGTTTTTTTAATTTAAAAAAAATAAATAAATAAAGGGCTTCGCACACCTCTTCAGTCAGTATGAAGGCTGTGGGAATGATTTCAGTGTATCACCACCACACCACATAACAGGAGTGGCTTTGATCAGATCTTGGTCCACACAGCGTGCGAGTGGGTGGCGATCCAACTTTGCGAGGTGGTGTGTGGAAGCAGTGTAGTGCTGAGAACATGGATAAATCCCAGCAGCTAACTCTAAAACAGAGTTCTTTCAAATTAAAAAAAGATGATGAAGTCCCATCGTCATTCTTGACGAGCACGCGCACGCACGCACGCACGCACACACACACACACACACACACACACACACACACACACACACACACACGCACACAATTCAACATTCATGATAACTTCATGCATAGGTCATGCATCAGTGCAGTGTTTATTTTGCAATAAACTTATTTTGCCATCAAAGTGACACATTTTTGTGTTTATTTAGTAGTAAAGTATTGTTTAGATATTTGAGGTGTCACAAATGCAAAAAACAAAACAAAAATAGCATCAAAGTGTCGCTACTTCTTTATGTGATTAGTCGAAAAGCAAAATAATCATTTGTGCAGGCCTGAGGATTTCAGAAATTAACAGAAACCATTTTTCGGTTCGGTTGGATTACCCAATGGGAAACCTCGGTCACTAATTTTGGGTTCCGTAAACGTTCATCATGGGAACCCATTTTTCTATTTTGACTGATATTCCTAATCGAGAATTCTGATCCTCAAAAGTATTTAAAGGTTAAATGTTTGAAAACGATGCATTAACAATGAACATAATTACATCAGCAACTGTGTACTCCAGGTTTATTTAAAAAAACAAATGGATCAAAATATGTTGTTTGACACTTTTATTGTACTCATATGGCATCATGAATACAGCATACCACAAAATCTGGCGATATACCATGGGCCACAAGAAAACCTGACACTCACCCCCTTTATTAATACAAAAGCATGTACTGTAATAGGAATTGAATGATTAAAATGTTGTGATGAATCTTTAAAAAAAATGACCTTATTACTATATATAGACTTAATATATTGATATGGCTTGACCTCCTCTTTGCAACCCCAAGATGATGTACTGTGTAATCTACTATCAAGAATCTACCACACGTCAACGTTAGGCCTACCGACAGTTAACATTAGTATTACTACACCTTGTGATGAATGTTTTATCCATAAAGTTACCATGTCTACAACTTGTAAATTATAGCTAAACTAAGGCTGTTTCATAATATTTGTCATCGTGATTAGTCTTTCGATCTAATGACCAACTTCATGTACTTGCCTCGGAATCGTGCCTCCGGTCATATTTCTTTTCGGGTTTTGTGCATACATCACACGTCATCTTGGTCATACGCCCTTCTTCAGATGATTGGAATGAAAAATCTGACTCGCATTCCCATTTCTTAAATGTAGTAACTAATACACCTTCGGTGTTTTTTTTTTTTCGCCATCACCATCCACGCGCTTTCTCAGCGCAGACTAAAATAGCAACCTGCATGCGCACATAACGTTACCTGTTCCGCCCCCCCCCGCCACTGAAAAAAAAAACACGAGAGTAGATTCGAAGAAAAACACTCACACACCACACCACAAACACACATACAGGCACAGTGAAATCGCGTTGATCACACAGGAGAGATTCGATCGCGTCCAGTCAACTGGTGCGCGGTGATTTTTATGGGAAATGATTTTTCGGTACCGTAAAAATGATCCCACGGAAACGACACACTACCGGAAACGATCGTTACCGTGAAATCCTCAGGCCTGTTTTGACAGCCCTAATGTCAACCCTTAATGTTTTCAGTTTACAGTAAATCCAAATTCCAATACTTTAAGAGGGATGTGGTAAGCTTTTACACTGGGTTTTGCGGGTGTTTTTGCATGGTCCCACCATCGTGGAAGTGCCTTGAAATAACTTTGATTTTTATTGTCAGTACTGCCACTTAACATGTAAGAACTTTTCCTGTCTGATCCTTGGTGTTCAACTTTAGATTTTCAGTCCTTTTATAACGTCTTGAAGAACTGTCGGGGGCATCTATGTGAGCGGTCAGTCTTCAGTGACAGAACAGAGGAATCATCTGCCGTACAGTACTTCCAGGTGAGTGGACCATACAAAGAAGAAATGAAACTTACCCGAAAACAATGAATGCTCGCAAGAATGTCAACACCTCCACTCAGAGCTCTGTGATGTCATTCAATACCAGCCAACCCCTTAAGTGCCAGACAATTTAGAGGATTTTGACTTGTCTTCGAAGGCCCACGAAATACTGTCAAGGTCAAGGTCATCTTTATTGTCAAATATGCTTTATTTATAATATGCAGCACAGAGGAAATTTCTTTCCTCTCAATCCTCAGTGCAAACATGCTGTGCATTAAAACACACACAGCTAAAGATAAGATAGCAACTACACTGTTTAAAAGGACTTATGTAATATCAACAATAGAAACAACGGTACTTTGTTGACTATTGTGGGTTAAAGTGAGGTAGTGCATTGTGCAATACGCGGATGTTGGATGCTGAGGGGAGGGTCATAGCCTGTGACAGGAGGCAGGGGTAGGGCAGAGGGCGGGGAGTGCGGGCAGAGCAGGGAGGGAGTTGAGTCTCCTGACCGCCTGGTGGAGGAAACTGTCCTTGAGCCTGCTGGTTCCAGCACGGAGACTCCGCAATCTCCTCCCCGACGGCAGCAGGCCGAAGAGACTGTGAGATGGGTGGGTGGGGTCACCTGCGATCCGGATGGCTTGGCAGGTCAGACGAGAGTAGTAAATGTCCATGAGTAGGGGGGAGAGAGACACCAATGATCTTCTCAGCTGCAGAGTCTTTTGGCAGGACACAGTGCAAGCGCCATACCACACGGTGATGCAGCCGGACAGGTTGCTCTCAATTGTGCCTGTATAAAATGTCTGCATGATGGGGGGCGGGGCTCTTGCTCTCCTCAGTTTGCGGAGGAAGTACAGGCGCTGGTGGGCTTTTTTGGCCAGTGATGAAGTCCTATGGCTTTATGAACACGGTACCAACCAATAGAAAGATTAGAATCTCTTCATTCACCCCAATAAATAAATAAAGTCTCAATGTGCCATATTATTAGTTTTTTTTACCAGCACTAGCATTTCAAGTATAACTTAAACCTTGAAAATGCACGTCTTTTTTTTTTTTTGCCTTTGACAGCTCAGACATATAAACATACAAAAAGCAATTCTGAGAAAGGCACTTTGATGTATTCACAAGTATCTTTTACCAAAAATGTATGAACATTGAACTACATACCTGTGTGCGTGCGTGCGTGCGTGTGTGTGTGTGTGTGTGTGTGTGTGTGTGTGTGTGTGTCTTCCCTTACAAAGCATACTTATTTTTGCTGTGGTAAGAACGGAAGCAATCTCCTTTGTGTATGTGTGTGTGTGTGTGTGTGTGTGTGTGTGTGTGTGCGCGTGTGT
>NW_017806177.1:756357-758967 GCF_001891065.2 Hippocampus comes | reverse complement strand
TGTGTGTGTGCATATATATATATATATATATATATATATATATACACACACACACACACACACACACACACACACACATATATATAAAAAGCTTTCACTTAACATTCTTAAAACTCATTCACTCCCAAAGACGTTTTTAAACGTCTTTTCAGACTTGGTCCAGAATTGGCTGGTACTGAATGAGTTATACCACACAGCTGCCACCGGCTAACGGACTGAACAGCAATGCAGTGAATTGAATCATATCCTGCCTGTTTTAGATCTCTCCCTCCTCCAACACACTCGATTCAATTGATCATAATCGTTTCAGGCTTCGACCGAGCTTGCTGAAGAGCCGATCGCTGTGTTGAAGTAGAAAGATATCTAAAACAGGCAGGATATGGCTCTCGAGGAACCGGAGTTTCCTACCCCTGAAATAGGTGGTGAGAGGTGGGTGTAAGAAAGTAATGAATTGTTGCTGTGGGACAGAATAAACTAACAACAACAACTGTAATTATTAACTGTTTCCAGAAAGGGCACCGCACCGCAAGGCATGCTGGATACTCCTTTAAACTTCCCGGATGCATCTGAATGTGGTGGTTTTTGAAGCGGTGACTCCTGTCCCATGCAACTCCTCCTGGATCTTTTAAATAGTCTTGAATCTTCTCTGTTTGATAATCCACCGAAGACTACGGTCATCTCTTTTGCTGGCACCTGTTGTTTTGCCACATTTTGACCTTCCACTAGACTTTCCATTGATATCCTTGGATACAGCACTCTGAACAGCAAGCCTTCTTAGCTATGAACGTCTGTGGCTTACACATTCTATGGAGGTGATCAATGATGGTGTTCTGGCCAGTTGTCAAGTCTGCAATCTTCCCCATTTGACCTGAACAGAGAGAATTGAACCAAACTAGAGCTAATTTCTCCACAGTATTCATATACAGGATTTTGAATTCCTGGTTTCATGGGTTTTATGAGCTGGAAACACAAATTTTGAAGAAAGAAAAAAATAAACGATTACATACTTGGAATCATTTAAATTGGGCTCCAAATGTATTACAGTATGAAAGTTTAACTTTTTGAATGGAAATAAACTTTTCCATGATGTAAATTTTTTGGGGGTGGGGGAGAGGGTCTGTATTTAATATTCAAACTGATAAACTTAATTGTTTTAGCAAATAATCGTTTTGGAATTTTATGGCTGCAACCCATTCCAAAAAAGCTGGGACAGGGTCATGTTTATCACTGTGTGACATCACCTTTTCTTTCAACAACATTCAAGAAACATTTGGGGAATGAGGACCCCAATTGTTGAAGCTTTGTGGAATACTTTCACATTCCTGCCTGATGTACAGCTTCAACTCTTCAACAGTCCGGGGTCTCCGTTGTCGTATTTTTTGCTACATGATGTGGCACACATTTTCAATGGGAAACAGGCAGGCAGGGAAACATTAACACGTGCAGAATGTAGTTTGGCATTGTCTTGATGAAATAAGCACTGTCGTCCATGAACAAGACATTGTTTGGATAGCAGAAAATCCAAAAACTTTCAGCATTAATGGTGCATTCACAGATATGTAAGTTATCCATGCCATTGGCACTAACACAGCCCCATACCATTATAGATGCTGGCTTTTGAACTTTGCGTCCCTAACAGTCCGGATGGTTCTTTTCCTCTTTGGCCCGCAGGACACGGCATCCACAATTTCCGAAAACGGTTTGAAATGTGGATTCATCAGGCCACTGAACACTTTCCCCACTTTGCATTAGTCCATGTTTGATGAGCTTTGCTTTTAATTTCGTCAAATGCTATTGCAGGGGCGATGCACTATTTGCCAAAGAAAATGACGGTGATGCTGATGTCCTTAAAATTTGGGAAAACAAACTTTGCACGCACATCAGGCCTGACAAAATATATATATTTTAGAGTCGTATTTTGTGATTGTTAAAAAATTGGCCAACCCCAAAGTTGGCCACGGGCAGCGATGGCCCTTTGTTTTGGCCATTTGCTGCTTCCGTTTCTAGTTTTATCTGGTTTTGTTTGAACAATAATGAATAGTAATTTTTTTCTTTTTGTCTTTTTAATACTTGCAGTTTTATGGCTACCTCTCGCAGCAACAAAATATGATGCAGGACTATGTGCGCACAGGGACCTACCAACGGGCCATTTTGCAGAACCACGCCGACTTCAAGGACAAGGTAATGAGATTTTTTTAACAAAGTCAGAATTCATGTAATGACCTGTACAGCAAAGTCAATTCAGGGTTACATCTTACATTTGTGTGTCCACAATTTTACTCGTCTATGTTTTCTTTTTTTTTTTTTTTTTTTTTTTTTAAACACAGTATTTCACAGTCTTACAAGTGACTTGCACAAACACGGTGACATCCACACACATGCCGCCTCAGGCTACATGTAGTGTATTTTCTTTATTTCATGTTCATAATCATTTTCTTCTTAATAGAATGAAATATAAAAAATTGAATTTTTGAGTATTTTGTTGGTATTTTAATGAGGAAAATGTAGAACTTTTTCTAAGTGTAAGTATTTTGCATCAGTATGTGTCTCTCTCTCTCTCTCTCTCTCTCTCTCTCTCTCTCTCTCCCCTTGCTCCTACATCCTCCATCA
>NW_017806177.1:746717-756310 GCF_001891065.2 Hippocampus comes | reverse complement strand
ACACACACACACACACACACACACACACACACACACACACACACAGGTATGCGGCGTTTTTTTTTTGGGCCAAACATACACAAAAGGCTAGGGGGTTGATGACTTGCATTGTTTTTCCTCCAGATTGTGCTAGATGTTGGTTGTGGCTCTGGGATCCTGTCTTTCTTTGCGGTCCAGGCAGGAGCAAAGAAGGTCTATGCTGTCGAAGCAAGTACAATGGCTCAGCATGCTGAGGTATATACTCAAATGAAATCTTTAAAAATATAAATGTGACTTGTAAATAGCAGTAAATTCCTATCTGAAAAATGTGGTTCGATCTCGCGTCAATCTCACCAATTACTCCTTCCTAATCACAAGTGTGTCTTCCCATGTAGGTGCTGGTGAACAGTAACCGTCTTGGGGACCATGTGATTGTCGTACCAGGAAAGGTGGAGGAGGTGACGCTTCCTGAACAAGTGGACATCATCATATCTGAGCCCATGGGCTATATGCTTTTCAATGAGCGCATGCTTGAGAGCTACCTACATGCCAAGAAGTTTCTTAAACCCAATGGTAAACTTGATTTTAATGGTAAAACACAAAGTAAGATTGGTTGAAATTATATGTTAATAAATATATTTGAGTGACATCCTGTTTTTGTGTTTCTGTTGTTGCTTTTGTTTTTAGGTAAAATGTTCCCTACGATCGGGGATGTTCACCTCGCTCCTTTCACAGATGAGCAGCTGTACATGGAGCAGTTCACGAAAGCCAATTTCTGGTGAGGAGAAAGAAAGAGGCAAGAAATGTTGTAGATCAGTTATTCTCAACTGAATCTGGGGGGAGAGGGGGGTCGCAAAAAGCAAGTCAGAAAAAAATGGAAGGAGAGCTAATGTGCAACCATTGTGTTGAGGCATGCATGCACACCCCCGATCTGTCTGTCTGTCTCTCTGATTCGCAACTGATTCTGAAGATCCCAGACTTGAACAGCTGTACATTAAACAAGAACTGCACCTACAAAGCTTCAACAATTAATGTCTTCCGTTCACAAATGTTTGTTGAATGTTGTGAAAATAGAAGGTGATACAACACAGAGGTAAACATGACCCTGTCCCGGCTATTATGGAACATGTTGCAGTCATATGTCAATGATTTGCTAAAAATAATATTTATCAAGTTGAACAATAAATATCTTGTCTTTGTAGTATATTCAATTAAATAGAGGTTGAACATGATTTGTAAATCGTATTCTGCTCATAATGAGCACAACATCTCAACTTCAGTGGAATTAGCTTTGTAAAATCCATCCATCATCACAAACCAGCAATATTACAAAATGATGCAGCACTTACAATCACCCAGGAATAATTCAATTACCAAGGCAAAATTCGATTTGGTTAAACAGTTTCAACCATCAAGCTGTCTTGACTCAATACCACATGACTTTTTTCAAAACTAAATAAAAGCAGATATGTGTCACATATGGGCATGATGTTGAAACATGGAGTTTGTGATGTTTTGTGAAACGCTACTGACGTAGCAAGACACTGTTTGACAAGAACACAAAGTTGTTTTTGAAGGTTTAAGAATGCACAAAAAGTCGCATTAGGCCTGGTTAAAAAAAAAAAAAAATCACAATTTAAAGTTGTATCCTATTTTTAAAAAAATTGAATCCCAATATGTCAGTACCCCAAAGTGGCCCGGACTGCGAGGGCCCTTCAAATCAATATTAATTCGTATTTGCAACATTTTAAGGATTAAAACTATCAAACTGATGGCTCATTATCCCCCCATCCCATCAAACTTATATCTCATTATCTTTTTTTCCCCCCCTCAGGTACCAGCCCTCTTTCCACGGTGTAGATCTCTCCGCGCTGCGAGGTGCAGCAGTCGATGAGTATTTCCGCCAGCCAATTGTGGTATGTACTGTATACCAGGGATCCTCAATAGGCGAAGTCTGGTCTTGTAACTTTTCTGGTCATTGTGGTAATAAATGTATGCACATAGAAAATGCACAGACTGATTGTGTGCATTGTAATGCCCACGTGAAATGACTGAACCGATCAAGTAGTTGAGAAGCAGCTTCGTGGAGTAGTGGGTGAATGCAGGACAGAGAAGTGGTGGTGTCCAGGAAGTAAGTTTAGGATCAACAGATTGTTTTGATTTAAAACACAACAGCTGACAAAAAGCTGTGTTGAAGCTGTTGTTCCACTTTATTCGGGTCAGGTTGTGGAAGCAGCAGACTAAATTGAGGATCCCAGACCACCCTCGCCCAGCCACTTTCTCCAACTTTTTTGGGGAAATCCTAAGACTTTTAGGCTTGTCAGGCGTCTTAGTCTCTTTAATGTGTCCTGGGACTTCCCGGGATGTGAATGAAGCATGTCATGAGGCAAGCATCCAGTGGGCATTCTAACAATAGGGTCCACTGGGTTCAGATGAGCAGCGGCTCTCCTCTGACCTCCTGGATTACGAAATTACTTATTTTGCTCTTTCCGTCACTACCTGGGACCAGTGCTGGTCAAGTTACTTCCAAAATGTGATACATTTACGTATTACAATTTTTTTTTTTACAATCTGTGTAGATTATGTGATGAATTACTTTTCATTGACTTTTTAGTTAATTGTAATTTCTCATAGAGGGGAGGAAGGTAGGGGTCATAAAATGAAAGTCGAATGAGGTCTATATTGCATCAGCAAATAGTAGTTACCGTGAATAGCTTAATTTCAATCATGTCATGGTGTTGAATAATTAAACAACCCAAACCTTTACACGACATGAGACAAACTCTATCTGTGACTCATTTATTTAACTCCTGAGCTATAAAGTGGGGTCACACACAGGTTGAGCAAAAAAGTCTGTAAAATTAAACATGCGAATTGTTTATACTATTTCACTTATAAAAGTAAACGTGCACTTCAAGAATGAGGTTTTACAGCAACCTGACAGGAACATGTTTTGTAATTAAACGGACTGAAAACGGGTCCTCAAGTAAATCAACCTCTGTTGGGGGGAAAAAATGCTCTTGCTGTTTACCTGCCTTGAGTACACGCTTTACTTGCACACTCTCAGGAAGAAGTCAAGTTAACTGCAGCAACAATTGTTCAAGCTATTCATGACAGTAACACTCCGTCAACGCGATAAAAAGGCAAAGTAAAAAAAAAAAAAAAACTTTACCAGATAATATATATAGACCAAGCTATGGTACTGTTTTATTTTGAAGTTGTTCCTTGCAGTGCATCTCGACGTAACTTTGACTTAGAACTCGTCTTCCAGAATGTTTAGGGTGTTTATTACCATAACATGTTGCTATCAACAACAACATCACAAAGTTCTCCTGAAATAATGTTAAAACGCTGATTAAGGATGCTAAAAAAAGACTTCATTACGCTAATGCTGTATCGTACGGCACATGTTGTCGGCGTTTAGTGCTAGCCGCTAGCAGCGCTTAAGTTAATAGAACTAAATGACGATACGGTTGCTGTTGCCGATGAACACTTTTTAATAAATCAGGGTTACTCAAACGTGTTGTTTTAGCTTTGACTCATTTAATACACAATCCGTACATATAAGTAAAAAAAATAAATAAAAAAAACACCATCCCTGCCTACCGAAGCCGTATGTATAGTATACATCTTTAATGTTTTTTCACGCGAGAGTGTACAGGACGGTCTAACGCAATTTTTGACTGGAGTAGTCTTGACTGCAATGTTAATAATTAATAAAACGCCCAGCCAGGATCATGTTTGAGAGGAAGAATAGTAGCAGGAATAAAAGAAGAGAACATGGTGGAAAGGCAGTCCATGTAGAGTGGGCATGCAGAAGGCGGAAAGAACATGGAGACAGTGCAGATGGATCAAGCAAGACACCTGACCCGCGGGGATTGTTTTTTTGTGGGGGTGGAAACGCCTCCTCGTCTAAACATGATGACAGCAACCAAGTGGCTTTGGGGGAGGAAATGACACTTCATCCCAGAAACGTAACAAGCAGGCATCAAGCGAGCTTCCACATGAGTATGGCTCGCATGGCTCACGATGCTTTTCGCCCGAAACCTCTTCTGACAATAGCGATGAAGACGATGAATATGCGCTGGATCCAGATATGTCTGAGTGCGTCCCTTCAGTCATGGAGTGGAAGCAGCAGGGACTCACAGAGTCTTCGCTCAACGCTTGAGAACGAGGAGGTAAGAGCTAACGAGCATGCAAGTTCTCCGTCGTAGCTCACCCTTCATGCCCTCATCAGTCAATTACATGCACGTCATTTTGTCCTACTGCACTATAAGGTTGCCAGTAATACTAATAATATCTGTACAGGTCAGCTTTTAGATGTGGACAAATAAATGCGGCGTTTATGTGCAGTGTCGCTAGCTAGATAGGCGGACGTATTGTCATTGTTACAGTTCATTGCACAAGACAAAAAGACTTGGTTCGGTCAGTTCTGTTAAAAAAAAAAAAACATTGCTGCTCTCTTCATTTATTCAGTCAATTGGATGCTGAGCAATGAGGACTAAGTCACTTATGTAAGCATTGTGTGTATATGTGACACACAGAGAGAGCGAGAGAAACAGAGATGAAGAGATGAGGAAATGTCACTATGTACAGTAAAATATGAGTGGTAATTGTACATATTTCTATAAATTACAGATTCCATCCAGGAGCCCAAGAGATTCCCCTTGTGTTGTTGCAAAGAAAGATGAAGAAAAAGTATAATACTTCACATTGTAGTAATAAAACAGAATTTTTTTGTCATTGTTTATATTTTTTTAATTTACTATTTGTGCATGTAGAATTGGTGAGGATCATTCAAGTTCCCAGCCAAAAACATCCCCTTGACAGCAACCGCTGAACAACTGAACTCTGACCAGCCAGCTGACTTACTGCAGCTGTTCATAACCAACGAGCTGCCATCACTAAAAAGGCCACGCCACAAAGAAAATGCCGGGGTCTTCTTGCGCCTGGAACTAGAATGTGGTGTGAAATTTTGAAACATTTTTTAAAACTTTGTACCACACACACAAAAAAAGTTGTGTAATTTTTAAGCGCACACCTGCTTAGTAAGTCAGTCAGTCAGTCAGTCACTCCTGTACATTGTTCAGTTCAGTAGTTCAATGTGCAAATAAATGATTTTGCTAAAGCCCTCTTTGTAGTGTTGTTATTTTTGCAGACTGAGACCATTATTTGAGCTGTCACAGAAGCAAAAAGTAGTTGTTAGTCTAAGCCAGGGGTCGGCAACCCAAAATGTTGAAAGAGCCATAATGGACAAAAAACAAAAACAAAAAACAAATATGTCTGGAGCCGCAAAAAAATGAAAGCCTTCTATAAAACTTACAATGAAGGAAACACATGCTGTATGTATGTAGGAGACTGGACTGTCTCAGAATTGTTTGTTATTCATTCCTTTGTTGTGTGTTCACAAACGCCCCCATAGAATTTATTTTGTGATTTCCTCGCCTGATTTTTTGTTTTGGTGCATTATTTTCGCTTTTCTTAGTGTCAGTGAAGTGATCATGAATTTCCGTTTTTCGGAGGCTGTCTTTGAACGCCTCTCGAGTCGAATGAGAAGAGAGAAGGCACGGAGTCGGAGAAGACGTGTCTGTGTTTGTCGAGACTGTTAAAAGCATAAATAAAGTGTACGTTTTAAAAAACCAACACCAAAGCTCTCCTTTTTCGGAGCTGCAACATGTATCTATATCTATTTGAGCTATGTTAGCCTACTATCAAAATCTTTTTCCATTTTCAAACATTTTTTATAAAGCTCCAGGGAGCCACTAGATGTCGCTAAAGAGCCACATGCGGCTCTGGAGCCGAGTGTTTCCGACCCCCGGTCTAAGCTGTACTTGAAATGCTTCTCCAAAAAGCTGTTTTTCTTAATTTTTTTCATCAGAAATGGGGATTTTGATGAAACTTTGCTATAATCCAGTGCTGATAGCTGAAGAATGGAAAAAGATCGAAACATACTTTTTTTGCTCAAGATTTTCTTCGGCTGAAACAATAGAGTCCAATCTTTCTTTTGGTGGGTTCCATATTTATAGCGCCATAGACTTCAATATTCTGTAGGCTTTGCAAGATCAGCCAAAATCTAGTAAAACAGCTGGTAAACGGGGTTGCTCCAGTGAAAATGGCTGGGATTAAATGTTAACTAACTAAAAATTCTCTCTGAATAACCGATTATTCACTGGAATTTTCAGTAGATTATCCAAATACCCAACTTTTTAATAGCAGCAGCCCGAAAATGATTTTGGAAAGTGAGTGTACAGTATAGCCCACCCTGAAACAGCTGTCATAAAAGAACATGAGAATTGCATGAATAACGACTTACATTGAAAAATTTCAAAATTTGGTTTATTTCAGTCCCGTGAGACTGAAGCGTATAAGAACACCATACTTGATTTGTTTCTTAAACAGACATGTGGAAACACCAAAACTGATCTTGAAAACTCTGCTTCCTCCATTGGTATGGTAAAGTAGAACATCCAGTAAATTGACACTTGACATTTCGGCTCACATCCTTCTTCACCACATCATCGACACAGACACTTGCAGACACTGTAAAGCCCGTATCTCACTGAGTTTGCAAGTGTTTGCGCACGTAGCGAATGCTGTTTAGTCGTCGGGGTTTGTACAAGATCGCAAACGGTCGCAACGATGCTAAAGCTTGAGTAGTCGCCAAGGTTTTTTTTCTTGTTGTAACGAAATTTCGACTGCGTTCAAAAAATTTTTGCGTCAAGAAAAGCTTTTTTGCGACCGTTAAAACCGTTGCGCACATGAGGCGAATGTCTATGCAATCATTGTTGATTTTGAATGAACCCTGACGAAAAATCAACATTTGGGCTTTGCACAAACACTTTCCGCTCAATGAGATATGCCAGGCTATGTCATTCTTCCCTCATTCATGAACAAGCCCCAAATATACATGTGTGAACAACATTGTTGGTACCGGTTTGTTAATGAAATAAAAACCCAGTTGTCACAGAAATAACTTTTGGCAAGGCACATCAGGTTTATGGTCACTGATGCAAAAATTAAGCATACCAAGAAAAGAACACTGTCCAGACTGTGAAACATGGAAGGAGGCTCTTTTATGTTCTTGGGTTGCTTTGCTCCATCTGACACAGAGTTTCTTGAAGTTTGTGTAGAGTGCAATAAAATCTCAAGGCTGTCAAGGTATTATAGAGAGAAATGTGCTGCACAAGTTTTAGAAAGGCTGGTTTCAGTCACATATCATGGGTCTTGCAACAGTATCATAGCTAAAAACGCTCAAGAATGGCTATGCAAAATGTTGGACAATTGGGGAGTGTGGCCTTCTATCAGCCCTAATCTAAATCCTCTTGAAGATCTGAGAAAGCAGCCGAAACATGCTCTCTGGAGAAAACAACCTTCCAACCTGATACAACTAGAACACATTTTTTCTTGTAGTTTGCCAAAAATACCTGCTGTGAGGTGCAAAAGTTTCACTGAAAGTTTGAAAATCATTTGCTTGCAGACATTGCCTCCAAAAATGCGCAACAAAATTTTTTTTGGGGTGGATTATAAATCACACTTTTTTTTTATAGTTCGGTAGTTTAGTTTCCTAGTTTCGTCTTATACTAATACTCAGTTGTGACTTGCACAGAATAAATTAAAATTAGTGCTCTGATTGGTACCCCAAATCCTCATTCCCTTGACTTTATTTTGGCAATTGGCAAATACTTTTGATGCATTGCCGCCAGTGGCCAGTAATGCATCAAAAGGTAGGTACCGCATTTTCACGACCACAAGGCGCACTTAAGTCTTACATTTTTTTTAATCAAAATTGGACGGGTCGTCTCTCGTATATGCACCGATTTCCAAAATCTGTGAATGGTGTGTGACTTCGATGAACGCTACACTTGACTGACTGATGTTGTGCCGACATGCTGCTGATATAAAGGAAAGGCTAAATAAAATATAAGAAAAATGAAATTGAATTTAACATTACAATTGAATACAATTATGTTGTTTTGTGTGCTTTTTGCCATGTACCCAATCTTTATGGACTGTTAGTCAACATGTGCTTTCTAACTTCATAAAACAGCAATTAATTGCACTACTGCCAGTGTTTGTACTGCCTCGTTTGCCATTTTCTCTCAGCTTCCCAATTGCTTTCATTTCATTTTCATGGTGGTTACAAGTCGAGCAAGAATTGATCACATTTCAAACCCAAATTTGAAAATGAGTGTAAACTTTCAAGAAATCCGTATGACGAATATTATGGAACAACAAAACACATCTGTCATACATTACAATACTTGTCTCAGGTGAAACATGGGTGGATTAAAATGAAATGTGCTATCTTTATTGTGCATCAGATGATTCTCATTTCTTGTTCATATTGGAAGTCTATGAATGGAAACATTTGTTTTCATTCGGATTTGGCCTCATGGTTGTTATACTTGAGGAGGGAAGTGCATTGCTACGTACACATAGTTTAAATGTTAGATTACTTTTGCTCGATGGGATGAGCTCAGATCTCCATCCACAGGACACATTTGATATCCGTATCCTGATGGCAAAGTCAGTCAAATACACAGTCAACTTTCTGGAGGCCAAAGAAGAGGATCTTTACAGGTATGTGTTCACACATTCATTCGAGGTGTATGTAAGAGAGGGTTGATATTAGTTTAAGAAATTCTTTAATTGTATTTTGTTACCTTTTTCCCCTTGTCTTTTAGGATAGAGATCCCCTTTAAGTTCCACATGATGCACTCAGGCCTTGTCCATGGTCTGGCTTTCTGGTTTGACGTAGCATTCATGGGATCAGCGTAAGTCACACAGTAGATCATTAGAAATATAATGTCTCTCGTATTTTGGCTTGGTGTTTGGTGCAACCAAACCACTTCTGCCTGAAATTTGTCCCATACCTTTTCTTTTCTGTTATTTAAGCCCATTGCTTGTTCTCTCCTAACAGTATGACAGTATGGCTGTCCACCGCACCTACAGAACCTCTGACTCACTGGTATCAGGTACGCTGTTTGCTGCAGTCTCCTCTCTTCACAAAGGCTGGGGATACGCTGTCTGGCACTGCACTACTGGTCGCCAACAAGAGGTATGATTGTTGTCTCTGAATAAGGAAACTGACAAAACAGAAATTGGACACTGCATATACGTTGACTTAATAGGTGTCTGTCAAGTTTTTCACGTTCAAAAAACAAATACAGTGGTACATCTACTTATGAAATTAATATGTTCTGGAAATTTCTTAACTAGAACATTTTGTAAGTAGAGACGCGTTTTTCCATGTAAATGCCCTAATCAGTTCCAAGACCCCCCAAAATTCAGACATAAATGTTTTATGAAGCATAAAAATGCATCAATATATGTAACAAATACCTGTACATGTTACAATTTGATTATTGCACAAAGAATGAGAGTTGTGCGTAATGTAAAAAACAAAGAATAAAGGATAAAAATGATGGTCATTGTTTTAAAACATTTCTGATACCTCGCCCTGGCTCAGTATCAAATTTAGAATAGGTTCGTTGGAGATAGGCACTCAGAAATGAAACACAAGAGACAAATCTGCTACTAACAAATTGCACGTTTATTAGCGCCACAGAATATGTCACACAATCATTCAATAGCACAAGAGACAAATCTGCTAC
>NW_017806177.1:743793-745490 GCF_001891065.2 Hippocampus comes | reverse complement strand
TCCATGTAGGCAGCCAGTGAAAGGAACCGAAGGTACTTGTGAATTATTTTGCATTGTAGCCACACAGAGAGTGTGAGGGCCAACCTGCCATAACATCTCCCTGGCTGGCTCTCTAGTCCAGTCACAAAGTACGACCTCTGAGTCGGTTAAACACGGGTTCGAATATGCTTGTTGTAAACGACAGGCCATCCCTTGATCAGTCATGTCACATAGGTCTGATTTACTGGTGCTGTTGGTTTTTGGTTCAAACCACTCTCCGTCCACGTGCAAAAACCAATAACCACTTGTCGTAATGACAGGTAAAACTTGATATTTACAAACCACCTTCGTTGTTGTCACATTGTATTGGGTCCAATACCCAGTACATCTAGTTTCGTCACAGTCCGTATATTCTGAGTGTTATGTTCACAGGGTAGTCACCCTGTCGCTCTATATCGAGGACAAGGAGGACCCAGAAGGCGACATTTCCAATTCCTCGGCGCCGGATGTCCTCCATCTCTGCGTCCTTCCGTCGAGGGTCGTCCAATCAGCAGCTCGCACTTCAGCATGTACACACCAAGCTGCAACAGATACAGTTAACGCTATTGACAAAAGAAAACATGATTAGTCTTCTCGCAAATAGCATTTACTGATGGGTACATTTACCCCTTTTTCTTGTCCTTGATACAACACGCTTTCTGTTGCATCTGATCCTTGTGCAATAATTTCGGCAGCCTTTGGTGGCCCGAAGGGTTGTTTAACCCATACTTTCGCTCCCGCTTTGTCCGTCGAGCCGAATCCTCCATCCCCCCTCATAGTTTGTAATACAGGTTTTGGGATTTCCTGTACCGAAGTCATATTACAAGGTTTAATTACCAATTGAGCCAATTTGCTTCCTTTTTCCAAAATCAAGGGTTGGTCCGCGAACAATTTGCATATTATTCCAATTTCACCGGCCACAAGGGGTTGTTCCACTTTGTGGTGATCGGTTTCAACACCCCTGCTTCAAGATATTCTTTTATTGTGGCAGCAATCTCTTCCTGTCCCCCAGGTATCCTGTATTGTTTTTGGCAAACAGTTTCTGTCGCTTCAGGTATGGGAAACGGTGTCATTTTTACCTTCCCTACCAAAATTGTTCTCACATCAATCCCTGTTCCGAATTGGAATTTACCTTTTTCCAAATACAACGTCATTCCAGCCAGAATGTCCATTCCAATTATCCATTCAGGGATAGGGGTGACCACAACTTCAAATTTGCGAATTGGCATAATTTTTAATGGGAGTGTTGCTGCTTTCCCATTAACTATCTGTCCCCCAAGTCCCCTCAGTGGAACTTTTTCACCCTTCATTTTGTCAGGGTTTCCGTGTATCAGTGAGGCCTCCGCTCCTGTGTCAACCAACGCCATCACTCGTTGTACCGAATTATTCCAATAAATCTCAAGTCGTACATGGGGTCTGATGTCCCCTATGCACCAACGATTTTCAATTTTGTTCTGGTTGATTGTAGGAGTTTGGCCTTCATCCTAGCTGAGGAGATCAAAATTTCGTGATCTCCTATCCTTATTCTTTCCCTTGTCTTCATTCTTTGCCTTGCCCTTCCTCACTGCTGCCACATAGCTGGGACTTCTGACATCCACCAACATGTCATCATCATCCTCTGAATCCGACTCCCTCTCTTCCTCTTCCTCAAGAGGAGGGGCCGTCGGCTTCGTCGCAAG
>NW_017806177.1:722444-743143 GCF_001891065.2 Hippocampus comes | reverse complement strand
ATAGAATTTTATACTCAAGGATGATACTATGATTGCAATAAAAATTTTAATATCCATTTGAATTTATTTCTAGTAAAAAATTTTAGTTTCCCATATGAAGGATTCAAATAAATCAGAAGATGAAAACATAAATAAAAATAAATCAGAAGATCAAAACATAAATAAAAACATTAATGAAAATAAAATAAAAACAAATTCAATTCCTCATAATGCGCATGATTTGAGTGGCAAAGTGTTTCAGCCCTTACCGTGCGTCAATAGGATGGAGAGCCAACACCCCAGGTAGAGCGAGCTTCAATACCAGCTGGGCGTCCGTACGCAACCCTTAGCAGACTCTGGACTCTGCGAACTCCGGACCCTAGACTCTACTAACTCTAGACTCTCAGTATCCGAATCTCTCCTTTTATAGTCTAAGCGTGCCTGACGCCACGCTATCTTTGTTCTTAACAAATGACATTGCTCAACATCACATGACATTGCTGTTTATACAAAGACTGTGACATCGCTGATTATATTGCGACATCGCTGATTATATTGCGACATCGCTGATTATATAGCGACATCGCTGATTATATTGCGACATCGCTGATTATATAGCGACATCGCTGGTTACAAAGCTATTGCGAAACATCTTTAAACATGGAAAAACAACACAATATAATTATTCTTACTTCAGTCATTTAACTTTTAACTGTGACCTAATCGTTTTTTGCCCTCTTTAGTTCATGTTCTCTCTCAGAAGAGCTTTTTACCTGGCATTTTGTAAAGAACTCATCCGAGGACGTTTGCTTTTGTCGACTTTTAACAATCCTTTGAAAATGTCCAAAGCAAACATCAGCATAGTGAGCGATCGCCCAACTGGTGAACACTTTTTCTGGGTGATTCACATTTATGTTAAAGTATCGGAACGCCTCATGGCCCGAGGGGCGAATGACGAGGATGCTGCATAAACACATATCTATTTATATACACAGATAAGACACGTACGATAGAGGTCCTTCTTAGCCAATGGGATGCCAGGATGATGCTCGGCAATAGCCTATGGCAGAGCAGCACTAAGTATGTTGCGTTCAGGAAACTTTGATCTGCGAGTAGCAGCCCATACTATATTTTTACCTTTTGTATCTTGAAATTTATTTCATAAGAGGCAATATTTTCCTGTTAAGGCGCATCATAACTTGAAAGTTTCGTATGCGGAGACGTTCGTAAATAGAGGTACCACTGTAGGCCATACTATGTTTCTCAAATTCAATGGTGATACAATACATCATACAATAGATCAGGGGTGGCCAACCAGTAGGCACGCACAGACACCTAGATGAGCGAGAGCCGGAACTTCACTGAACACGAACGAAATCGCAACACACATACATTGCCCCCCTCGCGCTCGACTTGGGACCAGTCCACTGGCTGCGGGTCGATCGCGATTGATTTATTGGGCACCCCTACCTTTATAGCTGACTAGCTTCACGCTTAGCGCTGAGCACCATTGTTTGCGCATGAGCTGTGATACAGTTGTCATCTGATTGGCCCTGTTTGTCAATCATTAGCGCTATGCACCATTGTTTGCGCATGAGCGGTGATTCAGTTGTCATCTGATTGGTTGCCCTGTATGTCAATCAAGTAACGGGATTGATGATAGGCTGACGTAGTTAGTTCTGTGTATTTCGCGCCGTTGTTTGAATGGCAGTGCAACCGCCGAGGCGTTTTCCACGCTTGTCATGTGAAAGCCCGGGAGCCGCATTGAACCAGCCAAAGAGCCGCATGCGGCTCGTGAGCCGTGGGTTATCCACCCCTGCAATAGATCATAGTCCACACTTAAAAGTTTATTAAGATAACACAATACAATACATCCTGATTTATATAGTGCTTTCACAACAGCTGCAGCTGTAAGAGTGATCATGTAGAGAATTTGTTTTGCTTTTTTTGCTTCTTCTCAGCTCATATTTGAGATACCAGCACTGTTTTGTGGCAATGAACTCAACTCTTCTCACTTCACAGCAGCAATACAGTACTTTGATTAATATGAATATTTCTTTTTAAAAATAGGCTTTAAGCTGTTTCATGCACCTCTTCGTTGAAGTTGACTGTCAAACTTAACTTAAAAAGATAGATTACAACTTGTGTATTAAAAAAAATATAGCGTTGGCTTTCAGTCTGCTAGCTTAATGCTAATGATCCTCATCATTGATTGCGGTGCTATAACCCCTTAAAGCAACACGCCACTGATAATTCATTGTCCTTGATTCGCTTAGGCAGGGGTGTCAAACTCATTTTTTAATGAGTTAAAAACAATTGGTACCATTAAAACACAAATTTTTGCAGATATTCCCCGCGAATACCAACGGTCAACTAAATATATTGTTACAAAAATATAACTTCCTTTTTGGTCCCCTAAACAGACAAAGTATTTTTGCTGAAATTGCATCAAGTTGCCATTTTTTTCCAATTGTTGATAATTATTTTGTATAGGACTCACAATAAAATTATCAAGAAATAAATTCAATAAAAATCCAATGCAGAGTCAATGCCGGCCTATCACGCCATTTTCTATCACCAACAAAAGCATGAAAAAGCAAGTCTACTTTTACTATTCAATTCTACTTGCAACAATAGATGCCCAGGTAAAACTTGTTCTCCACAAGGCAGCTGAAGCATTTCAATTTTATTTTACAATACAAATTTGGTCATTTTTCATTTGTTCTTGACTTTGTATTGTGGCATGGTGTTTCTTTAATGTATAATGTATAATATATAATAATCATTAAAAATGTTCTTGCAAGTTTCCCCAGTGTGGGACAAATAAAGGTTATCTTATCTTTAGATTTTGTTCTATATTGTCTAATAGGTGCCATTTCTTGATTCAACAAATCCATCGGTAATCATGCCTGGGTTTCGTCAGTGAACTTTATCTCAATTCTCCAAAAACGACGGTTAATAACAGTTAACAATTTAACAAATAACTATTTTACAGTGGGAGAGAGAGGTTTGTGTTTTATTTTTCCTAATATTTATAAACTGCATTTTGTATTTACTTGGTTGTCCTTGTGGAGTATTAAATTTTGAGTCACCAAGCAGGTGTGTAGCGCAGAGAGGTAATGGTGGAGAACTTTAAAATGTACAGGGAGCCCGTTAATGGAGGCTAGAATTTTAATTATTTGAGCACCAAATAATTAAGAGGCGAGCAGCAGCATTTTGGACCAACTGGGGACACTTGAGAGAGGACTATCTGACTCCAAAATAAAATACATTATAGTAATCCAGGTGAGATGTAACAAAAGCACGGATACTGCTTCTAAGTGATGTTGAGCAAGCAGAGGCTTTGCCTTAGCCATCTCTCTAAAATGAAAAAAGATGGAATTAACACCACCACCAATTTGCTGGTACATTTATAAACACTGTCCAATTTAAAATCCACGTTTGAGACTGTTGGGTTTTAGAGAGCATGCCAGGGACATGTGGTCAACAACCATCATAACTTCTGTTTTCCTTTTATTGTAATGCATTGTCATCCAGGCCTTACTCATCAAGTGATCAAATGAAAAATCTTTCCCAACAGACAAAGTTATGACATCAGTATTGCTGCTCAGGTGGACCAGACTGGATCAAAGTCCAGCAACCTCTTGGATTTAAAGAACCCTTTTTTCAGGTGAGTTTCTAACGACAGAATCGGTGACCAACGGTTGGTTGTATGGCTGGTGCGGCATGGAAATTAGAGTAAGATTCACAGAGAGAGCGTAAGATTCACAAATTTACATAATGAACCAAACAGAGAGGTGTATTTGTCATTAAATCTGCAGCCCTGATATTAAAAACTGGTGAAGAGATATTTTTTGTCCCCTGATATTTAAAGTAAAGCTCTAATCTCTGGCAAGAGAATATTCAAATTTATCTATGTCACTGCATTATTAAGGCATTGAGTTGATCAAAGCTGGACTGTTTTGCCTCTCATCCGAGCTGGTTCAGATTAATCTCAGGCTTCCTTTTAGTATTTATAGATTTCTCCCAAGTACTTAATGGGCCTGGCAGGCCACCAGGCTTTTCTTGCGCCTATGCCAGGGGTCTTTAGTGCACCCTATTTGGGTGCACAGGCACCAGAGTTTTACAGTGTGGCGAATGCAAAGAATTCTAAGTTGTAAATGTGCAATCAGCCGAAGTCCCCACGACCTTAAACTTTAATATTTAAGCTTGGGGTGCATACACAGCCGACTGGGTTCCAGTCACTTGAATGACCGCTGCAGCGGGATCATCTGGGTCAAGTAGCAGCAACGTTTGTCACGGTGATTCATCCGAATTTGCGGCACTGCAATGGCCATGCCTTTCGCCAAAAAGTCACAATTTCCGCCATAGACCAAGATCAACGTCTTGAGGCTTTTCTGAAAAATTTTCAGTTAGATTCATTCAACGGGCTCCGTGCATCATAAACTAATGAAATATAGATGGTTTTGCCAGGCATGATGTGTGTGGAAAATTCCATGAGTTGTGAACCTCAAAATCAGCGTTGTTTAATTAGCGAGCTGCGCTTTGTCACGGCAACGTTTTGGAAAATTCACAAACTGTGTGGCAACATCATAAAGGCCTAATCACTCTTTTGAGCAAATATGAGGTCCATCTTTTTAATCCGCTGGTGAAATTTCAAAGTTGGAAATACAGCACACCCGCGCATGACCCTAGTGAGGATATGCAGTGCAGAAAATGGTGAATGAGTGGATAGACTTTAGGCCACCAAGTCTCCAGTGAGGAAGCAGACTCGACAGCCGAGTGAGCCAGCATTTGTCGCTTCATTTTCGGATGAGTGGTACTGGTGTACCCACTGGTGTGGCCTTGAGGACAAAAAGTAAGTCAAGCTTACACTTATGAATTAAAATCTAATATATAACAACAGATGCGAAAAAGCTCTCAGAACGCATTGTGTTTGTGTGTCTTGGTGACTTATAAAAGAAAACAGACATGAGAGAAACTGCGCATAGGCCGCTCATTTCTTGCTCTTTTAAATCAGCTATTTAAATGCTACTCATTTTGTGATATTATTAAAGATTTGAACTGGGCCTAAGAACAGCGGTCTACATAAATTTTGAGGCTGATTGATACCCATTATTTTCACAATACAGTAATCCCTTGTTTCTTGCGGTTATTGGGGCCCAGAAACCCCCTGTGAAAGGTGAAAAACCGCATGGTAGGATTTAGCCAACCCTAGGAATTTTCGTGTCTGTACTTAACAGCATGTTTAAACTAGGTAAACAGTATTTATACTTTACATATTTGAGACAAAGATTACAAGCATTTCCCTAAATCTTTAATTAGAAAAGCATACAGTAATTAACATTAATCAACATTACCTTCTCAGAGTGGCGAAGAGGTTTGTTTTGGTGGTGAAGGCGGCGGCTCTCCCTTGACTCGTACAGGCTTTAGTTCACTTGGAGACTCTTCTACTGGAGGCGATGATGGTGTAGCTGAGCTTTGTAAAATTGGAGAAAAACATGGTAGCGCTATGACATTCATCTTGTCTTCTTATTAGTTAAAATTGGTTGAAGGTTTCCTTTTTTTATTAGACAATGGTCTTCTTTTAGTGAAGCAAAAAACTCTTACCGAACTGACAGTTTCGGCTGTCACTTCAGCCTTCGTCTGAGCTGTCACTGTGATGTGTCCAAAAAAATAAATAAATAAATAGCTGACCAGGTCAGGAAACCTTCAGAATAAGGCTCCCTGACCGAATCAAGGCTGCGAACCACCACTGGGTAAATATGTCGTCCAGACAATGTTGTCATAGTAATATGCCGACCAATAAATAAATAGTCCACTGAATAAAAGAAATATCGTTTTTGAAGCTTGTAGGCTTCTCGACCGCGAGGCTGAGCAGGTTTTCTGGAGGAAACCCTGTTAATACTGCATTTTGAATGGTTGTCCACTTTTTGGAATTTCTAAGGTTACATATGGCTTTAATATTTGGCTTTCATTTGTAGCAAAATTTTGAATACACTGGCTTGCAGCTGTCACTTTTTTTCCAAAACACACCTGCAACTTTATTTCGTCTTCCTGGATGAAGTCTGCATTCCAGAATTCACATAACTCCTATACAGTGCTGTGAATAGTATTTCCCCCTTTTCCGATTTCTGTGTTCTTTGCATATTTATCACATAAAGGTTTTAGTTCATCATACTAATTTCAATATAACACAGAAATAAAAAAGTAATTGCATAAATCACATCAATAGAATCTGTCAGACAAAGTTAAATAGGCTACAAGATCTCAAGAAAGAAATGCATCATGCCACGATCGGAAGAAATTCAAGAAGTTCGAAAAAGTTATTGAAATCTATCAGTCTGGAAAAGGTTACAAAGTCATTTCCAAGACTCTAGGGCTTCAGCAAACCACTGTCGGAATCATTATACACTAACTGGGAACAGTGGCACACATTTCCAGGAGTGGTCGTTAAAATGACTGAAAAATTAAGAGTGCAATGACGACTCATGCAGAAGATTGCAAAGGAACCTAGCACACCCAAAGAACTCCAGACCTCCTACCATAAGAAAGTCACCGGCCAAATATGGCATTCATGGGAGAGTTCCTAGGTAAAACCATTGCTGTCCAAAAATAACACAAAGGCTTGTCTCACGTTTGCCAAACGACATCTTGAAGATCCTCAAGACTTTTGAAAAAACATTCTGTGGGCTGATGAGTCTAAAATGTAACTTTTTGGAAGACGTGCGTCCCATTACGTCAGTGGTAAAAATCGCACAGCATTTGATAAAAAGAACATGATGCCAACAGTGAAGCATGGTGGTGGCAGTGTGATGGTCTGTTGCTGCTTTGCTTTCTCAGGACCAGGACAACTTGCTGTGATTGATGGGACAATGAATTCTGCTGTCTACCAGAAAATCCTGAAGGAGAACTTTGGACAATCAGTTTGCTCCCTCAAACTCAAGAGCTCTTGGATCACACAGCAGCACAACGACCCGAAACACGCCCACAAGACCACCTCTGAATGGCTAAAAAAAACAAAATTAAGGTTTTGGAGTGGTCAACTCAAAGTCCGGATCTGAATCAAATTATCATACCTTGGCATGACCTTAAATGGGCAGTTCATGCTTAAAAAAACCCTCCAGTATGGCAGTGTTGAAGCAATTCTACAAAGAAGAGTGGGCCAAAATTTCTTCCTCAGTGATATGAAAGACTCATCACCATTTGTTGCAAACGCTTGATTTTAGTTATTGCTGCCAATGGTGGCACAACCAATTATTAGATTCAGGGCGCAATTACTTTTTCACGTAGGTTTAGATTTTTTGGTGTGTCTAAATAAATTAAATTGGCATTTAGAAACTGCATTTCGTTTCCTTGGGTTGTCCCGGTGTGATATAAAAATTGGGTTGATGAATTGAAGTCTTTATGTGATAAATATGCAAAGAACACAGAAATTCGGAAGGGGGCAAATATTTTTTCACAGCCCTTTTCAAACTTTTTTTCCTCACTAGGTAACCCTAATAAGTGTTGTAGAAAAGGTTTTCCCAAACCTTTAAAAAAATAAAAAAAAAAGTCCACTGCCGGACAGGCTGTCATGCGAGCGCTTCACAGGGTTCCCACGGGTCTTTAAAGTTAATAAAAATCCATAAAAAAGTTGCAATTATGTTCTTAATTGTCCTTAATTTTCAGGGAAAGCTCCTAAACTCAATAACAATCCTTAAAAATGTACATGTGGTGATCATTTCATTTGTGTATGTCATTTTCCCCACCCTTCCAATTAATAGTTTTGTTGGAAAATGCGCCTGGCGCCCTTCCCCTCAAACCCCGCTGTTGGGCGACATGCCTTCCTGGTTCCCGCTCTGCTTTTCCCGCCGTCTCCGATCAGTTCCGATGATGATCATGTGATCACTTTGGGTCATTTTGGGCCAATTTGACATACGGTATGTCAAATAAAGGGTTAGCTGATTGCCCCTAAAAATAAAGATGTGCCCTTCCTTTGGCAGCAATGATTTGAACACCAGCTCAGTGATATATGGCTTTCTGTTCATTAAATCCACCGTGAATCCCCTGCTGAATGGAGAAAAAGTCGTTTGAAAAAAATGGTTAAATTAGACCTCAAAAGTCCTTAAAAGGACCATAAATAAAAAGCAAGTGGAAGAGTGGGAACCCTGCTTCAGCACCGCCAGCCTCCTCATCCGACAACAAGACATCCCGGGATCGATATTGCCAACTCTATGATCGTGAATATGACATCCAGACTCTGATATCTGGGTAGTTGTCTAGCTAGCTATCTAGCTATTTGCCCATCTCTCTCCCTCCATCTCTCCATCCATGCATACACAGTGTATCTGTCCAAACGAAGTGGATATAATCTAATCCGCTTCAATGACAGGCTTCCACCTTTGTATGTAGCAGCTAATTATTTATTATATGCTACGGCATTGGCCTCATATGACACAGAGCCAGCAAAACAGGCGTTGTCAGTGACGGATTGACGGACCTCCTGTCAGTATTTACTTTGGAAATTGCGAGAATCACTCAGGTTCGTCAGAATCTGACCAAGAAAATGCCACGTTGAATTAGGGAGATGGCCAGGCCAAAGCAGCTTCAATAGTGCTACGGTTTTTGCAGACAAGTACTGTATGGCTGCGATCATTAGCAATCATGGCGTTTCGACAAATTCGGTCCGCGAGCGATTATAAGCTTGCTTTAATACAACTGGTGTAACCCAAAACAGGTTTAGATCCAGTTTTTCTTGATAAACCATGTGTATTTTTCTTTCTGACCACCACTTTAATTCAAGTTCAATATTATTAAATATATTTCACAATGTAATTTGTGAATTTAAGTCATTTTATTTTTCTATTTAATTGCCTTTCCTTTTTTTCTTTTTCAAGCAACCCCCCTCCATAAGAGTTCTCTGTTTTGCTAATGTCGAACATATGTATTCACAGGTACACGGGTACCAACCCAACTCCGCCTCCTGGGTCGCATTACACCTCCCCCTCTGAGAATATTTGGAGCACAGGAGTAGCCTACAGCATGAGTCAAGGGATGTCCGTATCAGGTGAATAACAAACTTAAAAGCAAGATGTTAATAAATGATTTAATTTATTAACTGGGAACACTGCTCCGAAGCGTCCTTCCTCCTTATAAACACACATGGACAAAATTCTTGGTACACCTCGAAGCGAAACCCGAAATAGTCAAAGATTTTCAATGACAATCAACCAGTATAAATTGCAAAATTTGCTTTTTAATTTTGTTTTGGGTATTTTTTAACAAAATGATGGTATCCTTACCCTAATATTTTGTTATACAACCTATTGAGTCAATCACTGCAATCAAACAATTTTTGTACGACTGTACTGACACTACTGCACCTCACAGCAGGTGTTTTGGCCCATTTTTCATGAGCAGACTGCTGCAGTTGTCTCAGGTTTGACGGGTTCTTTCTCTAGATGGCATGTTTCGGCTTCCTTCCACAGTGTTCTGTAGGATTTCACTCAGAGCTCACGTCAGAATAGTCTTTTAACATTTTGCTCGTAGTCATTCTTGGGTGTGTTCAGGTGTGTTTTGGGTTCGTATCCTGTTGCAAGGCCCATAACTTGTGACTGAGACTATGCTTTCTATCACTAGGTGGCACATTTTAAAAAAAAAGTTTAATATCTATAGTCTTGTGATTTCATTGCACCCTGATCAGATTCAAAATATTTTGTGCCAGATGCAACAAAGCAACACCAGAACCTAACAGTAAACATAGAACTCATCTGTTTTGCCAGAATATTCCAGTTTTGTCTCGTCTGTACATAGGAGTTTCTGTTCGTAGGATATTCTGGGACTTTTTCTTACCATTTGTTTTAGTGGTCTCTTCAATTTCTCATACATTTTCCTCATGCGACCACATACCTGTACAGGGAAGTTGGCTCCAGTCCCGTCGATCGTACATTTCTTAGTATGTTCAAGTGAGATTAACCTATAACCTTTACATTAAACATGCTTGTCTATAATTTTCTTTTTAGTCAAGTCAAATTTGTTTATATATAACGCTTAATCACAAAAAGTCTCAAAGGGCTTCACAAGCCCACAGTTGACAAATGTTAACGACAGACATCCCAGGGGGCTCATAAACTACTTACATGTTTGGACTTCCTGAATGGAGCGATCTGCATGTCACCTGCAGCCTCTCTTCTGTGGTGAGTGTGAGTGAATGTGTCAGGGTATGCATCAAACTATCGTAGAACAACTGAGTTTACTGTGGTGTACGTACATTATGCCGTCAATTGTGCCTCTAAATAATCTTTTTCATATTTTCTGTCTTTTACGACATTCTTTGAGGTATAATTAACGTGACAAATACTTTTATCATCACAAACTGCTTCTGTTGCATTTCCAAGGGTCTGCCATGTTTTAGGACCTAACCCACTGTTGTGACACATACTGAGCTCCACACTGAGGTGTCAATACTGGCATCTGTTGGCCATAGTGAATGATTTTTTTTTCTCTTAACTGTCCTGGCTTAATGATCAAAACACAGTTGGCCGAAAATTCCCATAAAAATCTCTTTTTATTTATTCATAGCACACTGGTTTTGATCAAATTTTGGGCCCCCATGTCACACTGCGTGTTTGTTGATAAAAAAACATCTTGAAAAAAGAATTGCAAATTAAATCACAGTTGAAATTTTGGGGGGGGGGGGATCTGAATCTGAATTCGATTATTTTCCAACTGATTGACAGACATGTCAGTCTAAATTCTGTGGGCATGAATTTCTTTGACATCCTCATGCTGGACCACCTAAAGAGCATCACTGGATCTTTACTAGAGCCCCTGCATTTTGCCTACCAAGCAAACAATTCAGTGGATGAGTCCGTTAACATGGGGCTCCACTCCATTTGAGGATCATGTTTGTGGACTTCAGCTCTGCGCTAAACACTATCAGCCCTGAACTCCTCTTCTGCAGTTCAGCGTGTCTCCTGCCATCTGCCAGTGGATGTTCAGATTTCTGAAGGGCACTGTCGGCGCGGCTGAAGGAGACATCATCATCATCATCAACATGCACCATCAGCACCAGGACCCCCCAAGGATGTGTCGTCTCTCCACTGCATTTATCCCTCAACACAAATAACTGCACCTCAACGCGCCCAGCTAGAAAAACTCTTCAAGTTCGCCGGGGACACCGTCATTGGCCTCATTGACTGTGACGAGTCACTCACACAACTTGGAGCTGAGCATGCTTAAAATGGCAAAGATGATCGTGGGCTTTAGGAAAATTTTTCATTCTAATGTAGCAATTTTGCTACCACACAACCAAGAAATTTTGTTCAGGAATTTCCTTGTGTCAACTGTCGAGACTTTCACGTTCCTAGCAATTAGTCTCTCAGGACCTGAAGTGGAAGCACATCTTCTCCATCTTGAAAAAGACCCATCAAAGGATGTACTTCCTGCGGCTGCTGAGGAAATACAGCCGCCAACAGGAGCTGTTGAGACAATTCGACACAAATCTCATTGAATCAGTTGTTTGTTCATCCATCACAGTCTGGTTTGGTGCTGGCAATGGACAGTTAGGACTGCTGGAAAAAAAAAACACCGGTAACCCCTTACCCACTCCTGTGGACTTGCAAGAACAAAGAGAAGGGAAGGCAAAATTCTCTTGGACCCTGCACATCCTGGTCACCATCTGTTCCAGCTCCTTCCCACACCTTGGCATTATTGAACTATGCACACAAAACCCATCATACATTCCAATAGCTTCTTCCCTCTTGCCGTCCATTCCCTAAACATTTCACTGGTTGTTCCATAAAAACATTTACTAAACTTGTCAATTTTGCGCATCCCTTTATGACAGTACAGACGCTCCCCAGCTTACGAACGAGATACGTTCCGAAGGATTGTTCGTTAGGTGAATTCGTTTGTAAGTTGCTTCAGTGCTATATTTTGTTTGGAATGTATGTTTAAGGCTCATATAAGTATGTTTAAGGTTTATATAAGTATAATAAAATGAAGTTTAACTTACTTTTGGAAGAAGTACTCGAAGGCTTAAGGAGATGATGGAGGGGGAGGAGAAGGAAGAGGAGGATTTTATATCATGGGGCCGAGAGGGTCTTCGTCGCCGCTGGAATGGGCTTCAAGAGTTAATTCCTCCTCCGTAACATCAATGAAGGAAGAAGTTGAGGGTCCAGGAGAAGAAGATGAGGGTTGACGAGTATCTTCCTTGGAGGGTGTAGTAGAAACTGGCCGAAAGAAGCGATCTAACGACGATTGCACAGTTTTCTTCTTTTTCTCATCATAAATGATGCAGTAGCACTGTATGGCATCATTCATTTGATTTGCAACCTTTGTGCAACGTTCAATATTTGGGTCTTGCTGCTCGAAGAGTGCGATGGCTTTATCTATGAGCGAAAACCCCTCGGGCAAGAGTTCCGTCTCGAATTTCTTCATGGGGACAGGCGTTTCCTCCTCCTCCTCTCACAGCGCCTCAAGTCGGTATTAGCGGCGGAAAGAAGCACTACAGTACTCGGAAAAAGGCGCGCAATACAAAATCTAACTTACAGCATCTCTGTCTGAGAACATTTTTCGACATACCTGTACCCGCAAAAATGTTCGTATGTACCGTTGTTCGTAACTCGAATGTTCATAAGTCGGGGAGCGTCTGTATTACCCTATTCATGCTTGTCGCTCCACCTTTCGACATACTTGAATAACTGTTGTTGATCATTATTTGACACCATTGGACATTTTAAAAGTGCCCAAGGACTCTGCATCAGTTGCATATTTGTCATCGTATCATAATTACTGCACTACTAGACACTCCATCATTTGCACAGCTGTCATTCTTCGATACTACAGCACTAATGGTACTTTTACATGATGTAAGTGCTCTCTTAAATGTTGTTTATGTTATACATATAGCTAGCTGTGTGTTACTGTAATCCTAGTGGGGCTCAAACTACTGGAGATAATTTCATGTGTGTTTTTACATTCTTGGCCAATAAAGATGATTCTGATTCTGAACCACAATTCAGAAACAATGTATAATGTTCATTGGTTGAATTTCATAAAATTTGTGATGTCATGAATAACTGCTAATTGGGTGTTTCCTTACATTAACAGAGGGCTACCAACAATTTTGTCCATGAACCCCCCCCAAAAAAAAAAAAACAAAAGCAAATAAATCTATGTTGAAACAAGATAAGCCAGCATTAGTGTTGACTGACTTATCCTCACAATGTCTGGTTTTCTTGAATACCACACCTTGAAAAGATACATCACTGAGCCTACGTTATGAAGGCGCAGAGTGGTGAATCTAAAATCTGACTGATCAAAAAAGAAACTGCCATTTCAACACCGTGTGTGTGTTTGACTCCAGCACCTGGGATTTTGATGGTGTTGGCTTTATAACGTTTACATGTGAACACATACAGTATAGAAGCTGAAATACGATTGTGCAAAAATAAATAAATATGACTCAAAGCTGCAAAACAGAAACTCACGCTATGAAATGAAGACAAAAGACGGTCACAGCAGAATGAAATCTGAAGTCTGCAAAAATATTTTGTCTGACAATTTACAGAAAAAAGCATCCAAACTAGTCGGAAGAAGCTTCATCATGCAACAAGACAATGACCCAAAACACAATACCAGCACAACACTTCAACGACTTCATCAGGGGGAAAAAGTGGAAGGTCATAGACTGACCAAGTCGATCACTCGACCTTAATCCAATCGACCCAATATTTTACCTTCTGGAGAGGAGACTGGAGAGAGAAGCGCCCAGAAACAAACAAGAACTGAAAGAGGCTGCAGTGAAGGCCTGGAAAAGCATTTCAAATGAACATGCAACAGTCTGGTGAAGTCAATGGGTCGCAGGCTTGATGCAGATATTGCAAGTTAGAGTTATGCCATCAATACAAAATTTTATTCACTTTAGGTTAATTAAATAAAGTCTGTACCAATACTTGTGTTCACTTAAGCTGGCTGGCTTCGAACAAAAGTTGCTTTAACGTGAGTTGTGTAAATATAGATGTAAATACCATGAAATAAAAGCTGGAATTCTGAACTTGTTTGGTATTCATCTTTTGATCGGGAATCCACGTCTTCGGTATACAACAATAATAAAGGAGTCGAACTTTCATACTCTTGGTGGGGACTGTGTGTGTGTGTGTGTGTGTGTGTGTGAGGAAGTTCTCTTTTAGTGTGTGTGTGTGTGTGTGTGTGTGTGTGTGTGTGTGTGTGTGTGTGTGTGTATATATATATATATATATATATATATATGGGGGGGACAACAATACATCTCTTTGTATCGAATCGTTCAATATAGTGGTCACGGTTTGATGTGGCTTGCATGAACAAAACGCACGAGCTCTAACCCAACTTGTTTCGCCCACTAATTATTCCATACATATAAAAAGTTAGGGGTCAAGTTCTTCAAACAGGTGCTAAACCAAACCATCAAAAAAAAAGTTGCTACAGGCTACTGTGTGTGTTTGACAACATGCCAGTTGGGAATTAGCAATATTCGCTTTGTATCTTTGCTTTGTGGAGCAAAGGAAGAAGCCGAGAACCGGTCCTAGTCCCTCTTAATCGATCTGGGAAGACCCGATTAGCAGGAAATTGAAGCATACAGTTTTACCACGATGTTCATATGGCGTGTCGATGGTGAATTCACATGAGTCCTCGCAGCTACAAGCTGCCTTCTTTATCAACACACCAGCCACTAATTAAACTTTGGCTGCCTGTCAGGCTGCTTATGACGTCATTGCTGGCTCAGTTCACGACAGTAGCTTGTCATTTGGGGTGCAGGGCAACCACGGCCTACTCACTATGTGAGTGGCCCCCCATAAGCGTCCCGTGTGACAATATCCACTCTACCATATCATCGCTCTTTTGTGAAAAAGACCTTTTTCTTTCATAAAAAATAAATAAATAAATAAAATAAAATAAATTATTGGAGTGTACACGTTTGAGACATATGCTAAATCCAACAGGAAGGCCGTCATTTTGAATTTAAAAGTTGGCATCGCCTTAACTACAAAAGCTGCTGTTAATTGAGCCACATGATCATGTCTTGGAAAGATTTGGCACATTTGAAATGTCCATGCCTGAAGACATCTACAACTTTATTTCTATCATAGTGGTAGCGCCACATACTGCCTGAAGGAAATATGTTTATTTTCTGAAATGTTTTATTCTTGAATATTTTTCTCACAGCGGGTTAACCAGATTAACTTCGTATTTGCCTTTTTCTTTTTCTTTTAAAGGCTCAAAAACACCCTCTACAAATTTTTAGCAAAGCAGCCTTGGTTGTACGTGTCATCAAAATCAATCACATTTTGGAGGTGTACCGCCCAAAGTCTCCTGGTGCTATTGTAGTGCTCAAGTTAACAGGAAGTCTGTCATTTTTAATTTTCTTTCACGTTTGTTGGTCTTAGCATTCGTGAAAACATGAAACTTGCCTCATACGCCATGCTTGGCCAAATAATCACTATTTGTAGTTTTAAAAAAAATAGCTTCATTGCGCCCCCTCCCAATTTTTAACAAAACAGCTCCGGTAGAACATTTCACCAAGATACAGTACCAAAAGTTGGAGGCATATGTAACAGCCCAACATCTAGAAAAACTACTCTTTACTCAACAGGTAATCCGCCATTTTTAATTTCCTTTCACATTTTGGCCTCATTTTAGACCTTTCATAGAGCTCATATTTTCTCAAACTAGTTAATTTGAGGTTCTTTCATTTTCTAAAAATTCCAATTCCAATATGCCAGTATCCAACGTGCCTGTCCCAAGATGCGGAATGCGGAAAATTTTTAATTTTTGGAATTTTGGGCATCAGTAGGGATGAGCTGAACAGTTTAAAGTTGAAACGTTTGAATTGGTCAAAAAACTGTAGACATGAGTGGAGAAAAACAACAAAAACATTATTTTAAATATTGTGTGTTCGTGTGTGTTTTAATGAGTAAATTGTGGATGTTTTGCTAAGTGGCACTTTTGGTCATGTTGAAAATCGTTCCCAATGTGAATTGAATGTGCTTAATGATTTAAATTGCAAAGAGGAACAATTTGAATCTGTTAAATTATGTTTCATTGGGAATTAATAGTCAATTTTTGGTGGAAAACTGAAAGATTCGTTCAAAAGAATTTGGAAGAACAATTATAAATTGAGCCGCATGGCTTAATCTGGCATAGCAAATGCTCTAAAAACCAAAGAGAAACAGCTTCAAAGGAATTTTAAGTGCATCTCCAGCTGCCCATCTTGAAGTATTGATGGAGAAAGGAGCAATATTGTAAAGTTTGATAAATATCTGGTGTTGCCATTTGTGTGTCTCATCCTGTATTTGACAAAATAATTACCCAGTTTAATTTTAATATACTGCACTATGTTGGGAACGGATATGACTTCAAGTCGTTGACACGGTGTCCCTTGGACCCGCCAGTTGATATGAGTGACGCGTCAGATTGCTTACATACTGAGGTAAATCTGTCTTTTTTTTTTTCCTTGGTCTTATCCCCTAATAACCCATTCACTTCATTGTTTGCGAGAAATGACGGGGCCAGTTGGCCTCTCTAGCCATCCCTACTTTAGATGGAAAAATATGTATAGATAGATGAATAAACATTTTTAAATACTTAAGAACAAAGCATTTCACATTTTTTACGCACTGCTGGTAGTTTTATCTATAACCAGTGCTCTACAAAAATGCACCAAAACATGTTTGATTATTTAAGCGAGGGGTCGGCAACCCAAAATGTTGAAGGAGCCATATTGGACAAAAAATACAAACAACAAATATGTCTAAAGCCGCAAAAAAGCAAAAGCCTTCTATAAGTCTTGTAATGAAGGCAACACACGCTGTATGTATCTATCGATCGACCCGTTACCGCACACGCGCGCATACGCACGCACTTACACACACACGCCTACCTACCTTCGTCGAGACCAGACGCGGAGGCATTCGACACACTTTTGCAGCTTGTTAACTATGTAGCTCACGTGTACCATTTTAAAATGCTTCTATCGGCCCTCCAGACTCCCATTCTTTGCCAGTACCCTCGGTGAATTGTACCTGAAAGGCCGTTTTGTTTTTTGTTTTTTTTTGCAACAGCCACCTGACTGGCATCCCTCCCTGCTAATGAAACGTATGTCGCAGGCTATGACGCAAATCTTCGTTGACGGAAATGTTGAAATTTACATTTTATTCTACACATTTTTACAGCATTCGAAAACGTTAAGAATGTTTGTGTCATGTTTTTCTTCCGACATAAACCATATTAAAACAAAAAATATATTTCCCTCCCCCATCTTTTTCCATTTTCAAACATTTTTGAAAAAGTTTCGGGTAGCCACTAGGGTTCTGGAGCCGCGGGTTGCCGACCCCTGATTTAAGCCTTCAGGCCATATATAATATAAATGAATACTGCACGTTTGGCATGCCCAATCACATAAATGGGTGGACCCGTGATTGTAATTAAGTTAGCAAAGCGATTTTACCTCCAACATTCTTTTTCTTGATATACTCTAAGATGCTGTGATTAATCTGCAAATATTTTCCCCCAAAAATTCAAATTTATCCCCAGTATTGTACAAGGGTCCTTAAAATGTTTTGGGCATTTTGTTGACATTTATCTGTACCTTGAGGTTATAAAAAAAGAAATAAAACACACATACATCCATACTTAATGTCTGATACAAATTTATGTTATACAAAATATATAAAGTTGTCTGGCAATGATCGGATATTTAATTTACTGTTTCTAGCACGGTCGAAGCAGTACAGAGCTTAGTTGCTTCCGTTTTACTCCTTGTTACTTACCTCATTGATGTTCTTGTCAGCAATGGTATCATGATGAAAACTAAGTCGGTGATCTGCGTTTGCATCCTGCAGTAAAAATAGTCCGTATGGTTGTGCATCAGTTTAGCCACATTAGCTCACAATCATTGCCCTCAAGGGCATGTCGTTGGCTGTTTGCATATGAGAATCACCTAACATTGTAAAGATTGTTGCTCCTTCCGAAGGTACTGTGCGAAGATGTGGAATTTCTGGAAAAAAAAATATACATCATGCCTTGAAAACGTCATTCAGTGTAGTTATTTTTTTTATGCCCACTCAATGGTATCCTTATAATGTCATGACTCAAGTACAATATTTCAATGCTTCATACAATGACTGGATGCAAGGCAGGACAGGGCACTTGACAAACATTTTTTTAAACTAGTAATTATAGTAATAGGTTGCGATGATTATGGAAAACATGGTTTTAAAAAATGTTTCGAATAACCTTAATCATATGTATGAGAAAAGAGCCTGGTTTTGAACTTGGATTTAAAAGCATTTGCATGGTATTTTTATGCTTTGAATCTTTATTCATTCATATTATTCACTCTGATAACAAAAGATACCAGTGAATCTAGGCCTGTGTTATACACAAGAAAAGAGATAAAACTCCTTTTTGAAGGGTGATCATACACAGAATGTCCGTATTTTTATATTTCAATAGAAAGACCACTTTGTTTATGTTTTTCGAGTTACTAACATTGAAGGCATTGGGTTTTTTTCTGTCTGCGTTTAACCCTTCAAGGGACAGCAGTTACTACAGTGGACAGCTGGCCATGTTATCGAGTTAGAGGGTGCATTAAAGGGTTCAAATTTCTGATTGCATTTGAATGCGCCTCATCTCGCTGAGTGTGAGAAATGTCACTTTACTCCTGTTACATGGCACGAGTGGTCAAAGAGTGATCAGCCCACTCTCACACACAATATGTTTCCGTGTTTTAAGCTAACGATCACTTGATAGTTCTGGACCCCACCAGCTGTATACATATGATGCTTTACACCAGTACCAAACAGTATTTATAATTCCATATGTACCAATGGATGAAATGTTTAGCATGCGTTCTCTGTTTCCAAAATGCACCGAGCAGGTTCAGCATGGCGTTTTAGTGAGTGGCGCGAGTGAGGAAGCCGGCTCAAAATGGGCACACACCATCCTTCATAAAAAGCAAATGGTGTTAGTTCAGTTGGAGAGCCTTTCACCCTTTCATGCACCAATAATGACACAGTTGGAGCACCTTTGCTGTATTTTTTCCCCCAAAAGTACCAGTATTTGAAAATTATGGAATTGGATTATTTTTGCCCCCCAAAATTCTTGTATGATACTGGTACCAGTATTTGGTGCAAGACGACTGCACATTAGCATTAAGTTAGTGGATGTTTTTTTGATTTATTTATTTTTAAACTCTTTTTTTCTTTTGTGTCCATTTTACAGTAAACTATGAGGAAGTGACAAATAACTTGAAGCTCCAATGTTTTCCGTCTTATTGGGAGAATTAATCGCTGTCTATCGCTATCAACCTGCACACGTGCGCTCGTTCGTGACTTCGTGCTGTGGAGAGTGAAATGCTCAAACTCTCTGAACCACTCTGTGTTATGGCTCTAGCCATAAGTTTCTACTTCCAACACACTCTGCTCCCGGCATTCTACAGCAGAATACATGGCGCAACGTAGCCGGCGACTGACTTAATTCCAGCACACAATGAACTGATAATGATATTGATTCATCGATTCATTGTTGCAGCCCGAAGATTTTTTTTTCGTGCGTGTTATGTTCATCCTACAAGCTCACTCAAAAGCCAAATCACCCTAACATTTTTGGGTATTGTATCTGTTATGATAAATTTTTGACAGTGCGAATGTTTGAGGCTTTTTCTTTCGACTGTAATGCGATTGATATTTTTCTTTGTTAATATTGGTGACTGCTGTGTTTCTTATCGTCCCATCCAGGAATGCCTGGAGCTTATGACCTTAGTACAGTCATTGGCAGTGGTCCATCAGTCTCTCACAACAACCTTATCCCTCTAGGTACGTCTTTCTCCATGTTTTGTCACTGTCCAATGCAATTCTACAATTGTCAGCATTGTCACCTTTTTGACAAGGCTCCCATCGAAATGCCAAATGTCAACTTCCATGCAAGGACAAAAAAATGTGGAGTCAGTCTTACAATCAATTTACCAGCAGAGGTCCTTTAGGTTAACTGTGTTAAAATTGCCCCTAAATTTTAAAAAAAATAATGCTGATCTCAGATCGGAACAGTGTGTAAGAATCTACAATCAAATGAAATGAAATTGTTTGAATGTCAGGCAAAACTGAGCAATTTTATCCCCTTTCACCTTTTTTAACGAACCTTGTGGCCCATGTCAAATGTCTTTTTTTTTCTTTTGTTTTAATGGGGTTTTCTCAGATCGCTGAAAATGGATGGTGGGATGCAAATGGCCCCCGGACCGTAGTCTGGACCCCCTGCTTTAGCATATGGCTCTGAGATGTTTTAGTAGGTCTCCAGCTGTTACATATACCTCCAAAATTTCCTCAATCTTGGTGACACGTACAACCACGGACTGATGTTTTTGCAGTTGCATGAGGTCATGAGTTTTTGTGCATGTTTAGACCCTCAAAATGTGCATTTTTTGTTGTTGTTGTTGTTGTCGAACTGTGGGTTGCCACAGCAACAGCATTTCAAGCCAATATGAGGTCAATCTAGTCAACCTGCTGGGAGAAAAACAAAGTACAACATATTTTTCCTTTATCCAATAGGTGGCGCTGTTTCCAATTTCTAGTGAAACTCAAATCTGCTTATTTTTGACTGTCAATTCCTCCATTTCACAGCCACCTGCACCGCTAACCACACATGCGTGTTTCTCTCTCTCTCTCTCTCTCTCTCTCTCTCTCTCTCTCTCTCTCTCT
>NW_017806177.1:717785-722429 GCF_001891065.2 Hippocampus comes | reverse complement strand
CTCCCTCCCTCCCTCCCCCCGGCTCTTTCCGCTGCTGCAAATCTTGTTGTTCCAAACGCAAATAGCTGATGAGTATTCAGTATGAGGGTGGACTCGGACACTTTCATTGGTCTACTGTGACGTGTTTAGTAATTTCATTGGTCAGATGTAACAAGAATGAGGGGATATAATGACGGCTTGATGCTCATCAGTAAAAATGCATAAATAAAACCATTTCGCATTTAAAGCCGGAAGTTTACAAGTTTTGGAAAAAAATAGCTACTTGTAGTCCAGAAAATAATGTCGGGCGTGATGTGTGTACAAAGTTTCATGTTGTCACGAATCTTAACCCCATCAAAATCAAGTGGAAGGTTGAATGTGAAAGAGGACATAAAAGGCACGTCCCCAGTAGGTGTATATAGTGACGTTTTGTGCATTGTGCAAAACAACATCCCAAAAATGACACATCTACAAAGCACAGGTCAAACTGCAAGCAATCAGTTACACGAAGGAACGTAGCAATCGAGCAACAGCGAGAGAGTATAAGATGAACGAATCCATGGTCCACAAATGGAGGAAGCAGGAAAATGAGTTCGCCAAGTCAAGAAGATGAAGCTGAGTTTCCATTGAAACAAGGCGAGGTGGCCTGCGTTGGAAGACCAACTCAAGCGATGGATTCGTGATCAAAGAACAGCCGGGAGAAGACTCTCTACAGTCGCCATTCGACGGAGGGCATCAACGCTCACAGAAAAAATGAAAATCCAACATTTTCAAAGAGGTCCATCTGGGTGCTTTCATTTTATGAAACTATCCATCCACGCAAGGACTGCCGTAGCGCAGCAACATCTGAAAGGTTACAAGGAAAAGCTGACCATCTTGCTTGATGGGCACGCGTGGAGTCACCGATCAACAGGGACGATTTTTGTCTGGGTGTTTGGGACTGAGCGCAAAACGAGGTTCTGAGAATGCAATGAATCCTATCGTGTACTTTTCTGCCTGATAAAATCACAAAGATGGGGTGGGGGCAGTTACAGAATCGCCTCATATATGAAGGTGTGCCAGTTTTATTTACAAGCCACAGTACATGTGATTTAAAATCGAGAGATTCGTCACTTAACCCTTTCATGCCCCCTGTAACCTGATAGCATGCTAAGCTGTCCATTATCGTAACCACTGTCCCTGAACGGATTAATATGCCCAGGTTCAGTTTGCAACCTCAATCTCCTTTCCATGAAGAGCTGTCATGTAAAATGTGAAAGGTGAAGCATTGTGAATACTTTCTGATTGTTCGCAACGTGTACAGTAGCGCACACAAAAATCTGGCCACGGCTTTGGGTGGTGTTGAATGTGTTTTGACAAGTACCGTATGAAGGTATGGTCATGAAAATTCTCAGTTATGGGAATCGAAAATGCATTTTCCAAGTTCTTGAAAAATAACATATACATTGTATATTTTAATTTATTAATGTATGATGTTGATACAACATAAATACTGATTTAGGAAATCATAGCTTTAAAGCACCTTTTTATTTTTATTTTTCTCTGGGATGGAGAGGTCAGATCGTTCATCTCATGTTATTTAAAATTTCGTGTCACTGTTGTATTAAAACATGACAAACTGTATGAAGAAGTCTGTAGTTCGATTTAGAGGCACAGCCGAATGTTTTTCATGTTTTGGATTTAGAAATGAAGTGAAAAGATTTTGAAAAAGTCACAGTAAATGATTGTTTAAAAAAAGATACAAACCCTGTGGTGCTTTGTATAATTAACGTTTTCATCGGACAGCAAATGACTGCTTTTATTTTTTTTTGTTTTGTTCACAGTGAACACAGGTATTGTGAACCACACCCACTCCAGGATGGGCTCCATCATGAGCACAGGAATTGTCCAGGGTATGTCCAGTTAATAATCAACACAGTACAGAAACCCACATTGGTAAGCAACATATATTTATCATGCCGAAGGTCAGAGGGAGTACTGAATGTAATGCCCCATTCTGTTTTTCAGGAGCCACAACAGGCCAGTCAGGTCCCAGTAGCAGTGGTACTTACTATCCGGTCACCAACCAGTTTACCCTGGGCGGTGCTGCAATCTCTATGGCCTCTCCCATGGTCATCCCCAGTAACACCATGCATTATGGCAGTTAAGATGAAGACTTTGCAAAGACCCCTTTAACTTGCCCATCTCTGCATGACAAAGACTTCCCTGTAAAAACAAAACAAAACAAAAAAAACTTAATTTAGTCCCTGCCACTCCTGAATTCCAACTGACCCATGGACCACAGCCGATACCAAAACCAGTGCTCTCCTGGCACTTAACTCCTTGTTCAACATCTTCATTCTTGTTATTGTCTGTCCAGTATTGTACATCATCTTTCAAACATGCTCATATCCGTCCGACTCATTTTAACATGGCTGAAACGCCCTATTGTTTTTGTCTCATAAGGCCGCTTCGTTGCACACCAATGAATTGATGAACTGCAGCAGTTTTCTTACCCCTCCCCCGCCCCTCATATCAATCACCTTAATTTCTCTTTTTCTTAGTGAAATGCATTGTCTCCAGTGTTTCTCTGGTGTGTTAGCGAAAGAGAGCTCGACACCAGCTGCAGGAGGGAGTTGTACACCCAGCTCTTCATTACATCACGGTCAACAATTTTGTTTCCTTTTTGGGGTGGGGGGGCGGGGCTCGTCTTTACATCATGTTATGTCAGACATAAAGTGAGGAAAAAAACACATTTGCACCATGTCCTCAAGGGTGGTGTATATGTATACAGGGACACTTATATTCTGAAGTGTAATGAAATTTATCTTTGGTAATCCGAACCTTTGTATGATTATTTTATGTTCTGCTCATTACCTGATTTTAGGTTATTGATGTGTTTCTGTTTGAAGTCTTTCATAAAAGTAGTCTTGATGCAACCCTCAATGGATCACACGTTTGTTAACGTGTATGCTGGGCCATGACATAAATATGCACCTCTTATTTTCTCTTTGTCTGCTGTAGATTGTGTTCCGGCTCTTCATGATGACCCTGAGCGTGTGCACGACTTTCACTGAACCCCATGCTGGGCCATTATCTTAAAGGGGCCATATCGTGCTATGTCAGACCTTTCATACACCCTGTAACCTGATAACATGATAAGCTGTCCACTGTAGTAACCGCTGTCCCTGAAAGGGTTAAGCTTCCAACAATTTCAACTATAAGCATATATATGATTATACTGTATATCACATCGGCACAACGGCAATCTAATTTCTTATGAAATCTGAATTATTTTAGTGGCTCCTTTTCTAACCCGGAAGTAAGACTCCTGGTTTACTAAAACAACACGTATTCCAATGTGGCTGGTACACCCCTTTCATGACGTCGCCCTATAAAGCTCCAGACGTTGACGTCACGCGTCCCCAAATGCACTGAGCGAAACGTAAACACTAGTGATGGGAATTCCGGCTCCTTTTAGGGAGCCGGTTCTTTTGGCTCGGCTCCCTAAAAAGAGCCGGCTCTTTCGGCTCCCAAATGGCTCCTCAGTTTTTTTGTTGCTTAAATTAGTTTACTCCCAAAAATAATGTAAAATTAAGTGTAAAATGAATTACGAATGTAAAAAATATACAGTATATCAAATATTTATTATTTATATGGCTTTATATTCTTCTGAACATACTCAACATGGCGTACAACATGGAGTGCTACAAAAAAATAAATTACAAAGTCCAAAAACAAAGACCCATCTCAAAACAAGGTCAACAAAAAGTTCCAATCTCTGATTGTGTATATTTATAAGCGTTTAACTATTTACAGTAAAACAACATAAGTAAGCTTTGATTACCACACAACAAATTACAAATTAAAATTTGGCTTTTTTTTTACGTGTTTTTCAGCCACGTGAATTAAGATTGAAATCATATTATTGCTTTAAAAACGCATGAGTCTGTTTTCCTGAAAGATCTTGATTGATTCGTAAGTGGGGTGTGGCAGGTGCGAGTGTGTAACCCTCCCCTCCCTCTTCTACCACGGATCTTGACCAATCACGTGCGGCTTTAACCGAAAGGGGGAAAAAAACAGGAGGAAAAAAAAAAGTCGGCTCCCATGAAAGCGGCTCCCTCTTAGGAGCCGGCTCATGTCGTTCACTTCAAAGAGCCGGCTCCAAGAGCCGGCTCGTTCGCGAACGACACATCACTAGTAAACACAGAGATGAAAATCCTCCGGATTTTCCCGGAATTCCCGGTTTTTCAAATTTTTATGAAAATCTCTCCGGAGAATTGAGGAAAATTTGCCGAAAATTAATCCGAATATTAGTTGACAACATTGAATGAAGATGCGTTTGAGTTCGTTGTTTTGCTTTCACGAGTGTAGCCAGGTTGAGACACTAACACTAATAACAGTAAAGATATTTTCGTCTCTTTATAAACACACTTGCTAAACCCCAGTGGAACGAATAAAAGACACCGTGGACTAGACAGTTGTCATAAAAAATATATTTGGACAAAAAGGGAAACACACAGATTGGCAGAAAAACATGTCCGTCTGACTTCGAGTGTCGTCTCGGTTAGCTTAGCTTAGCTGTTGTGGTGTGTGACGTCGGGTGTGTTGCGTCGGCGCTGATTGGTTGAAATCAAAAGACGCGCTTGCGTACATGTTCACGCTGAAGCACGCACAGCAGAGAGC
>NW_017806177.1:716395-716839 GCF_001891065.2 Hippocampus comes | reverse complement strand
TTTTACTTTTTCGTTGTGGAGCTCCGTCTCCCGGCGTGCCTGTTCACCGAGCTGCAGATCTACGCGAGTGTCCCCAAACGTTTTTAAATGCACCGGTCATTTGCAAGCAAAAGGCATTCCCAGCAGTATTTGCAGCCTTTCTCAGAGGCTCTGAGCCACGGGTACCGTTCATAATTGCTCGTCTGAAAATGACGGACAAACCCTTTTCCTTGCTGGGACAGGCTAGCTAGCGCAGGAGTTGGGCGACCGTTTTGCACAATATCCAGCCTTTCATGGAAGGCCTGTCTTGAAAATTGTGTGGAAAGTAGTTCTGCAACCAGATCAACGTCTTCTCCTTCGGCCATTTTGGGTTAAAATGCGAGTGATAGCTCTAGCAAGCGCTAATCCAATCTTTTTTTTTTTTTTTAAATCTTTATTGAACAAGTCAGGATACAATTCTCAGGG
>NW_017806177.1:713976-715996 GCF_001891065.2 Hippocampus comes | reverse complement strand
TATATATTTTTTATTAATTTTTTTTTTCCCCGGAATTTTCAGAAAAGTCCACTTTCATCTCTGGTAAACAGTAGCAGTTTGGCGGTATAGAAAACGTGCCGCTAATTAGAGTAAATGGTGCCACAACAAGAGGAGGCAAAAGAAGGGGTCAGTATTCTACAAGCTGCCAAAAGAAGAACCAAGGCATAGCCGATGGATAGCAAAAATAAACTAGCGATCACACTGTTGAGTGACAGGTTTACTCTACAAATCATGGCAAAAGGTGGCTGAATCAGCAGATGCTAACATACCCAAAATAATAGCCCAAGCTAGCTTCCCACCACACACAAAATTTGCGGGAAATAGTCTGTTTAATTTATGCCATAAACAATTCTTGTTTCTGTTGCTATGGTTTCATAGATAATACAGTGTTAAATTTGATAATTGATCAATACTTCCTCTGGGATAAATGATTGCGGTGGCTGCCGCCGAATCTGCAGATTCTAGCATAGCTGATAACAGTGCAAGGGCAGCGTGAAGCCTAGATAGTAATATTGACCACACATTAAGGGGAAAAACAAATCCAGATGTCACAACTTGTAATTTTAGATCCGGCCACGGCAGGGAATCGAGGAAACCACCACCATGGCAGTGTTTTTTGGTGAGGAATTCCTATTTTAACATGGCGAAAAGCTGTATAAAGTTGATTTAGCGTGATGTGTCCTCTCTAAAGGGAGAGATTGCAGTTTTAAAATTGCAACCTCATTTCACTTGACTAAGATGTCCCCTCATCGAGTCTCTGACACAAGCCACAGGGTCCTCACTTTTGTGCACAAGAGGAGCACTGTCTTGTGTGCTCCAAACAAGCCTACATTAGCCCTGTCTGTTACTATGCTAGCATTACTTATTCAAAATAGCGTTACGATAACACTACTCATTATCGGTTTCAGGTTTTGTTTTTTTTTTTTGTAGATTGTGGTCCAGCTTTTCATTATGAGCCTGAGTATCGGGACAGATTTGTCTCAAAATGATTCACTCAACTATATTTGTTTTCTTTCACGTGTTTTTGAGATCCACAAATATGTCAGTGATTTTCAAGTTTTTGAGATCCGCAAATGCTGTATATGCGCGATATTGACATGTTTTTTGAAATCCACAAATATACGTGCGATTTTCATGTTTTTCAAGTCCACAAATATTTGCACAATTTACATGTTAATGTTGTATGAGCATTTATCATGACTTGTCCTTTGTAAATATTCAGTTCCACTTGTGAATTGTTGAATGTGCGTTTGTGGATCAGCGTGCATGCTCGTTGATTTTGAAACAAACGTTTTACACAGTTTTAAGGTACTCAGACACACACACACACACACACACACAACAGTTGAAAATATTTGCATGTGTTGAAACGCTATTCCTTCTCCATCCGCCAGAAGGCAGTGTTGCTGTTTCCAGTGAGCCGGAATGAGGCATCGCCTGTATCGCTTCTATAAATTGGAAATTGAAACACGGAAAACATGCTTTTATCTGGGTCCGTGTACCGCCGTTCATGCTAATTTTAATTCTGAAAAGCAACTAAAAATGAACATTTGGGGTGATATTTTCAATTTTCGTTTTTAAAACAAAAATAGGACAACTAATGACCTTAGAAAAAAATCAAAATATGGAGTTTTCTGGAAAGGGCTTGAATTTCTGGATTTCCATTTTCAATGTTGAATTTTTATGGTTTTCAGTCTACGCATTGCAGGAAGCACAGGATAGTGCCATCGACTGTCGTCAGCGGGGTCTAAGTGAAGTAAACAATTCATTGTGTACAATGGACTCGAGTTACATCCTTCTTAAAGGAAACAAAAGGCTGGCGCTCAAGGGATGCAATGTGATTGTGGATAAAATTGCCAGAATCTTCCAGGTATGTACCACTTTATTTTCTCCATTGGCTTGGAGTACATGCTAAAATGAGCAGTTGCTGTTGTATTCCAAAGGGTGTGGGTGTGTGTGTGTGTGTCTGTGTGTGGGGGTGGGGCGGGGGGGGGGTGGG
>NW_017806177.1:634912-698011 GCF_001891065.2 Hippocampus comes | reverse complement strand
TTTTTTTATTAATTTTTTTTTTCCCCGGAATTTTCAGAAAAGTCCACTTTCATCTCTGGTAAACAGTAGCAGTTTGGCGGTATAGAAAACGTGCCGCTAATTAGAGTAAATGGTGCCACAACAAGAGGAGGCAAAAGAAGGGGTCAGTATTCTACAAGCTGCCAAAAGAAGAACCAAGGCATAGCCGATGGATAGCAAAAATAAACTAGCGATCACACTGTTGAGTGACAGGTTTACTCTACAAATCATGGCAAAAGGTGGCTGAATCAGCAGATGCTAACATACCCAAAATAATAGCCCAAGCTAGCTTCCCACCACACACAAAATTTGCGGGAAATAGTCTGTTTAATTTATGCCATAAACAATTCTTGTTTCTGTTGCTATGGTTTCATAGATAATACAGTGTTAAATTTGATAATTGATCAATACTTCCTCTGGGATAAATGATTGCGGTGGCTGCCGCCGAATCTGCAGATTCTAGCATAGCTGATAACAGTGCAAGGGCAGCGTGAAGCCTAGATAGTAATATTGACCACACATTAAGGGGAAAAACAAATCCAGATGTCACAACTTGTAATTTTAGATCCGGCCACGGCATTCTCCCTACCTCTCATCGCGATAGGAAAAAAAAACCCACTCCTGCCGGCAGCTTCATAGATCAGTAATATATACTATCCTGTCCATGTTTGTCATGTCCTTTTCATCAAACTGAGATGTGAATCGAATCGGACGAAATGTAGACAGATAAACACTTTTAGCGCTGCTCTCTATTGTTAGTCTTTGGCATGCTGCCGCAACTGTACTGACATTGCGGCTGCGTAAACACATACAAAGGGGACTAGTCGGGTGACATCCAGAGTTCTATTGCACACCACCCACAAATCAGTCAATGAACAGTTGTTACCACTTGGCACACTCGTGCCGCTTTTCCATTAGTCCCAAACAATCCCACACAACACTCCGAGCTCACTAACATTCATTTGACTGCCCGTGCAAGTTAACGGGTCGAGGTCTTTACTCTGCGGCGTCTGAAGCCGGTTGGCGGTTGCCCAAAACCGCCATCTCCGAGGCGGGAGCCACAACCGTTGGGTTGGGGAAACGGTGACGTTCCGCTCTGGCTGCAGGAGACCTCTCATTCAAGAGAATGGGACCCACTGTGTGAAAGTAGCCATTTCTGCCCAACTGCAAAATCAAAGTGTTTCACTTGTTGCTGCTCTGAGAAACTGGCTGTGTTTAATCTTCAGGGGCGGTACGGGGTGGTTCCTCATTTTGCGACGTAGAAAAGTGAGGATGTAATTGTTTTCTTGGATTGGGCAGAGCGGTCGCTGAGAGGTGGAATGAGCAGGAATGCTCAGAGATGGGGGAATCGAGGAAACCACCACCATGGCAGTGTTTTTTGGTGAGGAATTCCTATTTTAACATGGCGAAAAGCTGTATAAAGTTGATTTAGCGTGATGTGTCCTCTCTAAAGGGAGAGATTGCAGTTTTAAAATTGCAACCTCATTTCACTTGACTAAGATGTCCCCTCATCGAGTCTCTGACACAAGCCACAGGGTCCTCACTTTTGTGCACAAGAGGAGCACTGTCTTGTGTGCTCCAAACAAGCCTACATTAGCCCTGTCTGTTACTATGCTAGCATTACTTATTCAAAATAGCGTTACGATAACACTAATCATTATCGGTTTCAGGTTTTGTTTTTTTTTTTTGTAGATTGTGGTCCAGCTTTTCATTATGAGCCTGAGTATCGGGACAGATTTGTCTCAAAATGATTCACTCAACTATATTTGTTTTCTTTCACGTGTTTTTGAGATCCACAAATATGTCAGTGATTTTCAAGTTTTTGAGATCCGCAAATGCTGTATATGCGCGATATTGACATGTTTTTTGAAATCCACAAATATACGTGCGATTTTCATGTTTTTCAAGTCCACAAATATTTGCACAATTTACATGTTAATGTTGTATGAGCATTTATCATGACTTGTCCTTTGTAAATATTCAGTTCCACTTGTGAATTGTTGAATGTGCGTTTGTGGATCAGCGTGCATGCTCGTTGATTTTGAAACAAACGTTTTACACAGTTTTAAGGTACTCAGACACACACACACACACACACACACAACAGTTGAAAATATTTGCATGTGTTGAAACGCTATTCCTTCTCCATCCGCCAGAAGGCAGTGTTGCTGTTTCCAGTGAGCCGGAATGAGGCATCGCCTGTATCGCTTCTATAAATTGGAAATTGAAACACGGAAAACATGCTTTTATCTGGGTCCGTGTACCGCCGTTCATGCTAATTTTAATTCTGAAAAGCAACTAAAAATGAACATTTGGGGTGATATTTTCAATTTTCGTTTTTAAAACAAAAATAGGACAACTAATGACCTTAGAAAAAAATCAAAATATGGAGTTTTCTGGAAAGGGCTTGAATTTCTGGATTTCCATTTTCAATGTTGAATTTTTATGGTTTTCAGTCTACGCATTGCAGGAAGCACAGGATAGTGCCATCGACTGTCGTCAGCGGGGTCTAAGTGAAGTAAACAATTCATTGTGTACAATGGACTCGAGTTACATCCTTCTTAAAGGAAACAAAAGGCTGGCGCTCAAGGGATGCAATGTGATTGTGGATAAAATTGCCAGAATCTTCCAGGTATGTACCACTTTATTTTCTCCATTGGCTTGGAGTACATGCTAAAATGAGCAGTTGCTGTTGTATTCCAAAGGGTGTGGGTGTGTGTGTGTGTGTCTGTGTGTGGGGGTGGGGCGGGGGGGGGGGGATTGAACCCACATGTGCTCGTTTACGTGATCTCTTGTGTTACCCAATCAGCTCCCTCTTCCAATTAGTACCTTGCAGAAAAACTAGTTGCTAATTGGGTCACGCTCTGTTGCACTGATTGGTTAGACAAGCTGTGAACAAAAAACAAAATAAACGGCCACAAAATATCGTGAGCCGTTTAAAAGCTAAACCCAAGGCTGTATATCCAAATCACCTCATTCATTCATTTTTATTTTTATTTCAGGCAATAATAAAAGCAACAGCCAGTGTCATATTCCAACAAATTCTAATCACAAATGAGGAAATTGGTAACAAAAAGTTAATATCCCTGAAAGGGCATCGGAAGAACATTTATTTAATCAACTATCATTAAAAAATAATAATAACAATAAAAATACAAATACCATGATGGCGTATTCCATTGCAACAACAGTAATTTACGATAATGGGAAGGTAAACAACACCAGCAATGGTCAAGACAGCACATACCCACAATTGTACAGAACCAAAAAGCACATGTTTACATTTGACAGATAGCACTGATATAATCTTTACTGATATATACTGTGACCAGATCATTTGTTTAAATATCATTTTAAACCTGTGAATATTGTTGCATTGTTTCTCTTTGCATGCACAGATTAGTCAAAAAGTTTCACACCACACACAGACACCCAAAAACTTTTCCGGGTAGTTCAGATTTTAGGTAGAGTGAACTCTTCATGTCCGCTCAATGTATGAACGTGCTCTCTAATTGTAAAAAAACAAAACAAAAAAAACATTTGTAAGTTGGTCGGTAATATTTTCTTGAATTATTTATACAAGACTATAAGGTATAGTCACAAGATGCTGAAATTGTAACAATTTAGAAGAAGCAAATTATGAATGTGCTCCAGCAACAAGTTATTTTCCAACAGAATGTGTGGCTCCTGAGTACATAAGGAATGTGATGTCATGTGTCACTTCCCTTTTCAAATGCTGAAGGCTCAGGTACCGTCTACATCGACAACACTTCGTCCTCCCCTTCGTGCCATCAGCCGGTCTGGTACTGCTGTGAAGACTGCTGGTTCTGATGGGATTGACCACATGCAACACAGCATCTCGATAGGATTCAAACCCAGACTTTGACTGGCCAGTCCAAAAACTTAATTTGTTTGTTTGTTTGTTTTTTTAGGCATTCCGAGGTGGACTTGCTGGTGTGTTTTGGATTTTTGTCCTGCTGCATGATCCAAGAGCGCATGAGTTTGAGGACGCAAATTGATTGTCGGACATTCTCCTTCAGGATTTTCTGGGAGACAGCAGAATTCATTGTTCATTCAAAGTATCCCCAGAGACTGGCTTTGTTTAATTTACAGCACTTTGTATGTATACAATACAGTAGGCCAGGTCTACAGTATATGCTCAAGTTTAGGCTATTCAGTGCTTCATAATGTTAAAAGTGTTAAAATGTCAATCTTTGTCTAATTTACAGCACTTTTTAATATCCTATAGGCTGTTTCACTCTATAAAATAACAATATTCATTGCTAATAAAGCACTTCAACTTTAAATACGACTAAATGCTTTCTTGACTTCTCCTTCCTGACTGACCAGCAAGTGACCCCAGGGCCCAGAGGCTAATATGTCATGTTAAATAATGTCAATTAAATCAAAACATTTTGTTTTTTCATATTTATATGAGATTCTATGCATTTCAGGATTTGGGGGAGCCAAACACTCACGTTTCTTTTGCCAACGCGAATTTTGAGGAGTGTCACTTATTTAATGGTGTATGAAAACATTCTGCGCCAGTCAGGCACTATTTAACAGTTTTATGAGAAACTAAGGCTCGGTGCACCTTGCTGGTCTTAATCCTCAATTTAGATTTTATGGTAAAATCCGATTTTTTTTGTTGTTGTTGTTGTTGTAAGCCTTCACATTACATATTAAATGCGACTTCAGTCTGTCTGGTGTGTGAACCAAATGCGTCACGAAAGTGACCCGCATGCGTAGAAGATACGACGTGGCTCCACGTAGTGTCTACGTAAGAAAATGTGGTCACCGCCTACATTTTAGAGGCTTATCTTTTTAACATCTCATCTACAGAGGAGCAATAGGAGAGGAGGTATAAATATTTTGGGGAAATGAGGCCAGGCTTTTTGGTTCCCGGAGACATCTACGCATAATAAATGAACCCTCTTTGTGGCTTAATTGCTACTATCACAATAAGTGTCGCCTTTATGCTTTATGTTTCAAATGGGATTAAATTAAAGTCAAATATAAAGTCAATACTGTTACTCAAAACAACTGTGTAGATTCATGGACAATCGCACCCCCGAAGCACTGTCCCCCCCCCCCCCCCACACACACACACATTTTGGAATTTGGATGTTGTACAGGCCGGGTATATATAACATGGCAGTTCGGACGGAGGTTGCATTGCAAAAAGCGGATACATATCCGATCTAGGACCACATTATGAAAGAGACCCAAGTTGGATTTGAAAAAAAATCTGAATTGAGCCGTTCAGACTGTAATTGATAAAATCAGATATAGATCGCATATGGGCTAAAAAAAATCTGATCTGGGTTGCATTTGTCTGCAGTATGAACCTAGCCTAAGAATCAGGGTTGGGAGGGTTACATATAAAATGTATTCCGATACAGTTACTAGCTACCTGGTAAAAAAACAAAAAAACAAAACAACTTAGTAATGTAGTCTAAGTGTCATACTATTGAAGTAATGTAATTTGAATACCTTTAATTACTGTACTTTTGAATTACTCCAATACCAATTATAGTCATGAAGACAAAATCTCTTGTCGCAGCCTAGTCCTCGCAATGTTACTCTGTCGGTGACGGCCAGGTGTGGGCCCGATGCTCAAGCACCATCCATTTTCAAGGCTCGTTGATTCACGAGGTAAGTTTTTACAAACTCCTTGGCGGGTTCGGACTCCCATGGCCAATGTCCTGCTGTCTATCTTGACCAATGCCCTTACAGGGGTCCGATGAGCTTCAGCATCGGGCGCCTTAACCTGGCGTTCGGTCCATCCTGGAGCGCTAGTTCTGCTTACCAAAAGAGGCCCACTGGGCGGCTCGCATTCCACGCCAGTGAACCGGACTTTGGGGTGCACGACCTATTAGATCACGGATGTCATACACATTTTTGTCAAGGGCCACATTTTAGTGACCGTTTCCCTTGAAGGGCCATTATGACTGAAACCATATAAAGAAGTCAAGAATAACAGGTTTAATCAACTATTGTTCAAGTTACTGTAATGATGGGTTTGGTAGCAAGAAAATGCTCGCATACAGATGAGAAATTTTAATTTTGGTCGGGATTTTAGCAAGCACCATGGAAGTTGACATGTTTGAATTGCTTTTGCAAGCCACATAGAATGATATGGGTCAGATGTGGCCCTCCCGGCCTTGAGTTTGACACCTATGTACTAGATGGTTCGATTAGTCATTGACCCCTAGACCGAGGTCGGACGACTTATTTGCACGTCAGGATCACTGCGGGCCTCCGCCAGAGTTTCCTCTGACTTCGCCCTGCCCAGTCAAAGTTCACCATCTTTCGGGTCCTATCGAGTGCGATGTCCTTCCACCACCCAGACACAGCACTGCGGTCAAGCCAGCCTCCACTCGCAAACGCAGTACAGCTGCGGGCCAGTGGTGCACCCGGAAAGACATGCCCCGCGGGGGCGGGATCCCACGGCGGCCAGCGTGGCGCCGGCCCTCACCTTCATTGCGCCGGGTCAGGTTTCAGCGAGGCTTTCCGACTCGAGCGCGCATTCGACTCCTTGGTCCGTGCGGAGCCTGCCGCCGCGCCTGCCGTGTTGAATTTATGTACGCGTAAACCCATTACTCCACAAAGCGGCGCTCTTTGTTCAGTTTATTTTATTTTTTGCACTGCTCGCGCTTGCAAGTCGGCCTTTTGCGTTAAAGTATTGCTTTCAATTAGTGGGACAAAATACTGCGAGGTCCTCGGTTTACGATTAATATGTACGTAAATCGGGTCATGTCGCGTACGCGATTTGAGACCATCAATCTAAAACAAATGGGCAAAAGGAGCACTGCGTCTTGGATGTAATTTACATCCCTATACTAATTACCATTCCGAGGAACAGTCTTTATGTGCATACTGTACCGTACAAGGGCAAAAAACAAAGTATTGCGTGTTGTAATGGTCAGTTATCACTGTAAGTATATAAAGACCACCTATTCCAGTGTAACATTGCAATAAAGCAGCGCGTGTTTTGTTCGTTTATACGGGTAAATAGAGCCGAAAAGGTGACGTTTTGCTTACAGCATGATAAAGGACTGGGAGTCAACTGTAAGAAAAACGTGTGGGCGGCCGCCAGCAAATGTACGCTTCAACTGAAGGAGGATGCTGCGTTCTCTGACAGTAGGAAAACCGCCCTCCCTATTTCAATCGCGCCTCTGCGTGCACTCGTGAAGAACCTCATGTCATTCACGTTAAAAAGCATATGTTGGAATTAAAGGGTTGGACAAATGGTCGAGTTGGGGCTCTGGGATTTGATGTGCAACGTGGGAGAAGTTGTGAAAACCGAGTGTCATTGAAGGCGCCGGGAGGCAGTCAGCTGTCCGTGAAGAGGAAAGGTGAGTTCAGTTGCAGTCGGATTTCGGCCGTGCGACATCGTCCCCAAGCCTCACAGCTCCCCTTTTAACCAAATTTCCTGCAGTTTTCACGCGGATACTCGTTTGGAGGAAAGATCTTTTATGGTCCTGGCCGAAGATTGCACGATGTCTCGCACCGACGAGGTTCACCGAGTGACGGAAAATGTCTACAAGGTAAGGTGCTGCTTCATGAATAAAGTTTGTGCGCTGCTTTTGTCAGTGAAACATTTGAGTTTGTTTGGACAATACGTCGCTTATACCCCCTCAAATCAATTTGGAATGCTGTCCTCGCACTTGGTTAAATGTTTGACGACGTGGCAATTGATTAATTGATCCTCTTTTTTTTCATCAACACAACCACGCACGCGTGCGTGCACGATCCATTTCAGAATGAAGGCCTTGATTCCCAATCCACTTAGCCTATTCCCCACCTGTCCACCAACAAAGTGGGGAGCTGAGCCCCACGCTGCACTGTGGGCTTCAGTTCAGCGCACCCCCCCCGCACATCTTTCGTGCTTAAATGGGAGACATTCCAGGAGTTCAAGTGAAGGTTGGGCCTCTTTCTGTCCGTCTCTGTTGCAACAAGTAAACATTTGCTCACGGCCATTTCAACGTGCAAACCTGTTCTGCATTCAACAAAAAGCATGTGAAGCTTATAGTGGAACCTGGAAAGAGAGTGGCAATACATACTATGTGAACTAGACACTTGTATGCTGCCTAGAATTGAACAGTATGATTTCCATAGTGGTGTCGAAGTGTTGTTTCTAATATTTGGGATGCTTAAATATGTGTCATGATTACGGACACAGTCAAATCAGAGGTAATTTTGCTGGTCGTGGTCTGCACTGCAACATTCTGATATTTCTGCTATCTTAGCATTGTCCAACATAGGAGTCCAACATTTCATGTTTGTAAATAATAGGCAAGAAAATACTTCCAGGTGGCAGAAATGTTTACACCTGAACTAAAACAAAAACTTGTATGGCTTTGCGCCGGCTGAAAAGTTTCGTTGAGTGGATGTGGTGCATAGTTCTACAAACAGTGATTCACTTTGAAATGGACGGACTGGGAACCAAACCTCCAGCATTGGGGTTTTTGGAAGACATTTTGTAACAGATGTTTGAGAATATTTGCTTGGGTTGTCTTTGAGTAATTTAGCCAACATATTGTCATAGCTAGCCTACTAGCTAATGTAAGCTCTATAGCATAGGTGTCAAACTTGGGTCCCCGAGGGCCGCTTTCCTACCCGTTTCCCATCTCTCCCTGCTGCAACACACCTGATCATCTGATCAGCAAGCTCTGAAGAAGCAAGATAATGATCCTGATCATTTGAATCAGGTGTGTTGCAGCACGGAACGATGGGAAAGCGGCCCTGAGGACCAGGGTTTGATAAAAGTATTCGATACATCTCAAAAGAGCACGTGTGTGTGTGCGCCCTTAATCCGAGCAACAGAACAGTCAGTCAATTAGCCACTCTGTTAATGAGCATGACGGAATATCCATCATGTCATTTGTTGAACTGTATTGCAGCTTGTGTTAAGTCTCCATTTTTGGCAAATTTACCGCACGTGACATCTTCTTTTCAGTTGACACTTTATCCAAACTACGGCTAAAATCTTCATGCGATTTACTCTGTTTTCTTACCTGCCGTGGCTGGCTAGGTTAAATGATTTGGAAGGTTTTGTTTACTGAGGGTGTCGTTGGAGTTATTGCCACCCACCGGTATGTTCATGTCACGGTGCAAAGGTCCATTAGAAGCAGCCCTTGGTGAAACCAGAATAAAAATATCAGAATGAAACAAATTATCAGTCCTAAGCAGTGGGCTAGCATGTAAATTCGGGCTGTCACTCTCTTTTTGTGTGTCAATGTTAAAAGTTAAAATACAATAAAATAACATTTACAAATCATTAAAACTAATAATTTTAAAGTGATATCATCTACTTGCAAGAACTAATGAAATATTATCTTCCATTTTTAGAACACAAACATGTACATGTTAAACATATTTCCTAACATACAAATAATATACAGATGCAAACTCGAGTTTTTGTTACTGTAGATTGGCCCTGATCTTCAGGCTCCTTAGTGCTAGATGGCGGCAGTGAAATTGGCAACAAACTCTGAAAGTGCAGGTGAACTCCCGCTTCAAGTTTATCCTTAAACTAAACATAAAAGTAAGGATTACACTAGCATTGATATTATATATTTTTCTTCTCCATGTTTCATCATTTTAAATCAACGTGTTTCATATCTTTGTATGTATTATTTTGCCCCCCGGTAGCCATTGTGTTCATGCCCGAAGGATCAGCACAATGTCCATTCAATTCGAGCATAAAATTGTGATGTGTAATTCTTCACCTTGTATTGAATTATTTTATTGCTGTGTGTGTGTGTTTTTTTTTTTTTATATAAAGTATTATACTTTAGAGTGCTATTTTATTTGTAAAACATGTTTCCATGTTGGGAGGTTGGAATGGATTAATGGCATTTTTATTCATTTCACTGGGGAATGTTGATTTGAGATCCAAGTGATTTAAGTCACCAAGCAAATTCAACTTGAAGTCAAGTTACCAATGTGATATTATTAATCATAATAATGATGGCTCCAGCCATATCTAATGGAATGTCCCATCACGACCGTTCCCAGGTACCTGAGCGTTATCTCGCAAGAGTAATATAAGCCATTATTAAAGTGGCTGAATGTACAATGTATGAATAAGTTTTGAGGAGGAGCTGAAGCCAAAGTAGATGAGTGAGCCTGCTGGCTGCCCTTCAGGGAGCAGACACGTTTGAGAAAAGAGGTCAGATGAGTCGAGAGTGATGGACCGGTGCCTCTTTTTAGAGGCGTCGGGGGAAGACGGGAGGCTATTTTTGTGCTCAGTTGATCGAACGACCCAAAGCTGAGAGGCTCCGTCTGTCCGAGGCCTTTATTCCAATTACAGCTTCCATATTATTGGAAGCGTCCAGAAGCTGAAAATTGGAGAACGGTTGCAGACGGTTTGTTGAAGGCCCGCCTTGCGAGGTGGAAGGCAGCGCCTGCCATATCCTTTGACAGCTGCAGAGACATGGGAGCTGATCTGACCCAGTGGCATCGACTGCGAAAGGCATGGCGTGGTCATGCTGTCAAGGCACTTTTTGTGTGCTGGAATATTTCACAGACTGAGACTTCACTAACCGCTCGTCTACGATGTCATTTTAGGCTTGTTGGTGAACACCATTAGGTCCATTTTAGACCGAAAGTATCTGGCTGAAATCTTTTGCTCCTACGAGACATGGGCATAAAAATCAGTTTTAGTGCAATTAACACTTTTTTTGTGCTCAGGCCAAAAGCGCTGTCAAAAATACAAATAGTGCTTTGGAGCCAGCGTGTGGCATCATGGTGCCATGGATTTATATTGAAGTGAGAGGGGGTGGGGGGGCTTGATCGAGGCCGGCCATAGCCCCATCTAATCGAAAAGTAGTCCTTTGGCGCAATCTTGTGGCGTATTGGTGCTGAGGAATTAAATTGAAGTGAGATAAGGAGCTTCGATGGCTCGTAGTCCTGTAAAATAAAATAGTGCTTAGATGCCACCTTGTGGTCAAAGAACTATGCTGAAGTGAGGTGAAGTGCTTCATGTAGACAGGACATAGCCCTTTCTAATAGAAAAGCATGCAATGCAATGCAATCTTTTGGGGCATGGGGTGGGGCGGTCATTTGCGTGTGGATTTTTGCTATTTGTAGGGCAACACTGTATTTGGAACACAGCATATGGGAACAACATTGGGCAACGAGCCACATGCTGCGTCACCGAGTCTAAGGTTAGCATCTGATCAGCTGATGTTTCGTGACGTCCACGCAGACCGTTGCCTTTTCATTGAATGTAAAATAAAATCTTGCATGTTTGTTTGGTGCTTTTGGCCAAGGTGATTAGATTAGAACCACGATGACAATAAGAGGTTTGGCCAAGCAACAGGCTTATTAACAATTGATAGCATCAACCAATAACGAGCCTTCATCAGGCTTTTTGTTGGGTGATGCGTTCAAGTGCTAGTACACAAAGAGTGTTTACGAAATGACTCAACCTGTCCTTCGTGTTATTCAACTCGTTTATATAAACAACCATTGTTCACCTTCAGGACAACGCTGTGTTTTTTTAGTTTTCGGACAAGTTAATCGCAGTTTTGGGTGGCCTTAACATACGTAATGTAAATAAGTGTGATTTTAAATCTCAGTCAAAAGAATTGTGATAATTTTTTCCCCTCATCAAACAAAAATTTTTAAAACAAAACTTTTACATTCATGCAAATGGTTTTACTGTGGTTGCCCAAACCCCAACCATATACACCACCAGCAGGTTGTTCAAAATACGCTTTGGTGTGGCCTTGCGTGTGTGCCTTTTCCACCAGCTGGCTTCGGGTTTGGCCAGGCGTCTGCAAGAAGTGCAAGCCTCTTAACGTGCCTGCGGATGAAGTCTGAGCGCTTGACCCGAGCAGATTAATCGGGGCCCAACCGGGAGGAGAAAGAACGACTGCGAGGCCACAATGCGGCTTCCGTTAGCTCCTCGAGTGAGCGTGCATCCGATTCTCGCGCAGCGCAGGTATTCAAACACACCTAGGCAGGTAAGACGCTATTAAGGTGTGGCCCATCAAGATCAGCCCTCGGGACAACATTCATTTTTCCCATGCAGCCGCTCCCATTGTCACCACGGCCTGGAACAGAAAAGACGATACCAGCGTCTTATGAAAGGAAAACCAATACATGTTGGTTAGCTAGGAATGACGCTAGGTTTTCGAAATGGCTCATTGAATCAAAGGTGTGAGTCAATTGTGCAAGCTGCAATCAATGTCAAAATCCAAAGTAAGATCACACTCATCTTAGACACTTAGCAAAGGTTGTGACTAGCTCTGTTGTGGCTAACAAAATTGAATTTCTGAAGTCAAACACGATATCAATGCATAGCGGCAGTGTCAACTGCCCAGCCGTTTTTTTCCTGGAAACTTTTGGTTGAATTCTGACTTTCATTTTATGAGGTGCCACGCTAGGGCTGGGCAATTTTGGGAAAATAATCAACACGATTTTGATTGATATTGAAGTCACAATTAATAATCACAATCATTCATTCATTCATTGATTTTTGTATTTTTTTTTCAAATATTTAAGTCTTAGCCTTTATGAACCTGTTGCTAAACAAAACAGCAGCACTGACCAAAGCATGTCAATAGTACAGTGTCATACTGCCCATTGTGACTTCCCTGTCTCGTACTATATTTACCCAACTAATAGTAAACTAAGATAACCTTTATTTGTCCCACACTGGGAAAATTTGCAGTCTACAGCAGCAAAATTGGGGGGGGGGGAATAAAGTGTTTCATTGCACAAAATAAATGTTTCAGAAAAGAACTGTACACATTTCAATATAAGTGCAATGTAAAATAAAGCATTAGCAATATATTTGTAGAATAAATATAGTAAATAATAAATAGTAATAGCATAGAAGAAGAAAATAATGAGTAGATCGAATTGTTTTCACATGAAAATTTAAAACTTAGTTTCAAAGCAAGTTCCCATAACACCCCTACTGTGCATTTATGTTCTGGTTTCGCCATAATTGTTCTTTTCATATTATTTTAAATTCCACTAATGTATACCAGCCGCAATGTTGACTATGATTGCATAAATCCCATGTCATCCCATCGACCAGAGGTCCCCAACCTTTTTTGCCCCACGGACCGATTTCATGTCAGACAATATTTTCAGGGACAGGATAGATCCAACCATATAATATGATATGGCCTGCATGAAAAGTGTGGTATTTTCGAAACATAATAATAAACACGAATCATGACACGAGCAACGTCTTATCTGGCCGCAACATTCTCTGGTCGCTATGATCACGTGACTTCAAAATAAGATCCGCCGCAAATAAAAAGTGCATGAAAAATACGACTCACCATCGCCGCTTATTATGCAGAGTAGGCTTGGTGCGTGTGAATCTCCCGTTGAGATAAAGTCGTATTTGAAATCGGACTCCTGATACTGCCTATTAAATGTAGCCTTCTCTTTCTTGAAAATCGTAGGCTCCTCTTCTGTCTCCTGGCTGGGCCTTTTCCCCTTCCCAAAAAACTTGTCAGACGTTTGTTTTTTTTATGCGGTAACCTATCATGTGTCCGAGAAGCGCGCGTTCACCTGTGTCAAGAATGACATACTGTAGACTGATATAACAGAGAATCCGGTCATTTTTCAAAATAAAACATCTTTCAGATTCTGAAATGAAAAAATGGAAGGAATGTAAGTTATTTCTTCTTTCTGTGTGCCCCGGCACCAAATGACCCGCGGTACCGGTCTGCGGCCCGGCGGTTGGGGAGCCCTGCCATAGACTGCTGAGCAATGCAGAGTCCGTCTTTCATTACCTTGGCAACCGGGGGTGCAGCCCAAGATTTGTCGACAGTCTTAGCGGGTGAAATCTCATCAGCGTGCTTCTATTCATGGAAGCGTTGCCCAGAATTTGTTTTAAAAAAAACAAAAAAAAATTCACTCCAGGAGGCAGCACTTTATAAGCTATACTGTGTGTCTGTGGCCCGTGGACATGGTTGCGTAACCGTTGGGCTGAATTAAAGGATGGCTTGCTGACAGACATGTTTTCAGATCGCACTACAGAGAGAAAACTGTTTGTAAACATGATATAAAAAAAATAAAAATAAATCAGCGTATCCCCTTTTTCAAATTCCGATGAGCAAAATCCTCGCGAGCTCTATTAAGGAGTGATTGTTACGTTTCATAATGGTTTCATCATGGCTTCCCCTGTCAGTCCACCTCGGCTCAGTGCTGTGTCGAGATGATGAGAGGAAAGCAGTTCATGTGGGAGACGGGAACAGGTGGTCTCTTAGCAACAAGGCGCCATTATTCTTACGGGCGCCTTTGTGTCATGTTGGCGTGCCAAAAGGCTCACGGGCGGCTCTTGCGCCAAACACGCAAAAAGATTTTTGGGGCCCGTCCTGTAAATAATGGGAAAAGACCATCCGTCCATCCATCAGTTTTCTAATCCGCTTATTCTCACAAGGGTCGTGGGAGTGCTGGAACCTATCCCAGCTGTTTTTGGGCAGTAAGCGGAGTATACCCTCAACTGTTTGCTAGCCAATCGCAGGGCACACATAACTGGACAACCATTCGTGCTCACAATCACACCGAGGGACAATTTAGAGTGTTCCATTAACCTGCCACGCATGTTTTTGGAACGTGGGAGGAAACCGGAGTACCCGGAGAAAACCTGAGCAAGCATGGGGAGAACGTGCAAACTCCACACAGGAAGGCCGCAGCCAGAATCGAACCCTGCACCTCTGCACTATGAGGCGGACGTGCTAACTAGTCGTCCACCGGGAAAAGAACAAGATATGAAAAATTATTGAAAAGACCGAAAAATCTGCAAATATGTGAATCTGAATCACTGGCAACACAGACTGTGCTTTTGGAAACGAGTTCCCCCATTTTAAGGAGCCATGTTGTTATTGGAAGCAATCCACATCAGCTCTTGAAATAACAGTCCAAATTCCCCCTCCAGAACTGAAAACGGTGACGCCATCCGTCACTTTATTGATCCGGCGCTACATCGTCAGGGCCTCGCAGAGCACTTAATGGAGTTGAAAACGGCTCGTGAGCTTCTGCCCGTCTTGAGTCGGGGGGCGGGGGGTAGTTTGGGCAAGTCGGTGCCTGCTGTTGTCTTTTCTGATCTTGAAACGATTGCATTATGCTCCGCAAGAACTCGCCCTCAACGCCTTGCAGAAGAGCACATTTGTTGCCGATGCAGAGCGAGAAGGACTGCTGCTCCACACGCCCACCTCCTGCGCACGGCCGGGGGCGGACGCTTTTGAGACGGTCTTTTTGCTTTCTTTCTTTCTTTTGTATTTTTTTATTTTTTATTTTTTTTATCCATCTCTGCTTGTTCAAGGACGGACGCCACACTTGTACACACTCACTGCTGCGTCGTTGCCGCGCTTCTTTTTATGAGCTTGGTGGCTTTTTACTTTGCACACCCCCCCCATCAGAACCCCCCACCCCAATCATTGCTTCATATAGGCTGTGCGGGGGCGGATGAGAGGAGGAGGCGTTGAAAACGAGCGAGTGAGCAAGCGGTGGAGAGAGGGATGGAGGGAGAGGGGGGGCGGGGCAGGCCGATGGAGAAAACTCGCCATCCTTGTTGAAATAGTCTCTAATTACTGTGGCGGAGGCTGAGGCTGTAATTACGTGGGGCAGGTCCTCGGCCGCGGACGCTGACTTCACATTGCTGCGGTTGGCCGTAGCTATATTTTGCCTGCTGCAGCCAGCAGGCATCATCTGGCACTTTGCTGTGGTCCCGAGTGTCACTGGAGACGCCCTTTGGCCACAAGTAGTGCTTTGCTACCATCTTGTGGCATCGCTATGCCAGAATTGAGTTGAATAACTTCGCCTAGACAAAAGCAGTGCTGGACTACCATCTCGTGGCATCTTGGTGCCAAGGAACCATGTTGAATTGAGTTGAGAAATTTCATTTCATCAAAAGTCCTGCAAATCCGCCATCTCATGGCATCTTGCTTCGGAAGTTGAGGAGCTTCACATTGACAAAAATCCCTTTTCCCTGACATCGCTCAGCATCTTGGTGCCAAGTAGGCATGTTGAAGTGAGTTGAGGAGCTTTACTCCGACAAAAGTAGTGTTTTTGTCATCCTCACATTGCACCTTACTTCGAAGGAACGATGTTGAAAAAGCTATGTTGAAGTGAGTTGAGGCACTTAGACAAAGGTAGTGCTTTTCTGCTATCTTGTGGTATCTTGGTGCCAAGGAACTGCTTTGTGTGCTGAAGTGAGTTGAGGAGTTTCACTTCAACAAAATATTGCGTTTCCCACTCTCTCGTGGCATCTTGGCACCAAGGGACGATGTTGAATTGAGTTGAGGAGCTTCACTTTTAAACAAAGTGCTTTGCTACCATCTTGTCGCATTTTGAAGCCAGGAAACTGCTGAAGCAAGTTGCGGAGTTTCGCATCAACAGAAGTATGTATGGCTTTATCCAGATTATGGGGTGTCTGGCAGGGGAGGAGGGGAGATGTACTAAACTGGTTATCTTGGAGCATGTTGAGTGATTCAATTTTATTTATTGATTTATTCACGCCCTCCCCAAAGAATATTGTTCTTAAGTTCCACTTTCATTTGAAATATATTATAGATGATGTCTGAATAAAGTCTTCCATCTCATTAGATTGCGCTGCTGATTAAATGACGAGGACGACGATAATAATGATGAACTATTCCCGCCGTTTCTTTGAAGTCATAGAAGAATTGCTTGCGGGCAATAGAATGAGTTGCCATTCAAACGTCTTGGTGAATGTATTTGTAGTCCAGCATTTATTTGACATTCTATTCATGTTTTTTTTTTTTTCCCAAGCCCCGCGTGATGCATCAATAATTCAGTCCAAGGCAACTTCTAAAGCCGCCGTGGAAAAGTGTGAATGAGCGCAACGTGCCGTTTTCCTCACGTTTGATAATTGGAAAGCGACAACGGCAACGTACAGTATATCCTTCTTGCTTGTTTCCTCCCACCTCCTTTTTTGCGCTAGGTTGTTTTTTTGTTTTTTGCTTTCGCCGGTTCGGAGTGCGTGAGTGTGCTGGAAGAACCAAAGCTGAAAAAGAAGTCTGGGTCTGGGTTGCTGTGGTAACCAGCGCCAGTGGATGTTTCTGCCGAGTGGCTGATGCCCGCCTGACAGTGTGAACGAGTGAGTGGGTGCTGTCGTTGGGACTGGCCGTATGACAACAAAGCAAACAAACGTGATAACAAATTCTCAGTCATGCTTGCGTGACTTTAGGATCCCGTGACGACGGTGAATTTCAAACCGATTCATTCACGAGCATCATTCATCATCCTTAAGGCTATTTTGGTGAAAGCAAGTCACAGATTTGCTATTAAGACGTCTGAGAACTGTTTTCAATTGTGAAAGAAATGCCTTTATGTCTCCATGGGAGTGCTTGGACAAAACAAATATATATTTATATATATATTTATTTTCCCTTGGAACAGACGTGTTTACTTGAAGGAGTGAGGGCGAGCCTCCCTGACTGCCTCCGGTCTAAACAAAAGTGCCATTAAGGTTTTAAGAGCGCGCTTGTTGAGACTTAAGTCGTTTATTCGATCACTTCAAGTAGGTCGTAAAGCTCAAGAGCGGTGTGTCCTACTTAAAGAATTGCCTATTGCCGGATCATGGATATAATCAGTTCCACCATCTATTTTAAGTAACGTGTTTACCTGCCATAAAAGGGCAAAAAGCAGAGAACTGTGTAAAATTTGAAAACTGGAGAACATTTGATTGAGGAAAAATGTCATGCAAGGGCTGTTTTGCATTGCACATGTGCCCCGTTATTTACAGTGTTTGTAGGGCTGTAATGACGAATCGAGTAATTTAGAAAAGAGTTGACGCATTGCAATTTAATATGTGACAATTAATTCTTTCCATTTTTTTTTTTTTTAGAAAAACGCCCATTTTTGTCATTTCCGAAATTTTTACGCTAAGGGTGTATCCGCATTCTACGACAATGCGATTTTGCAACCTTTGAATTTGATTAAGTGTTCAGCCCTCCCATCCGGCTGTAATAAATAAACCTTAATAACCTGCCTGCTGCTTTTTAATCTTCCTTCCTTAGCAAGGTTAGTAGTTAAGATCCATCTTGCGGCGTTTTATTATCATGAACGTCCACACGCCTTGCTCTGGGCAAATCATGCTTCAAGTCTCACTTCAACTTGAGTGGAATGCTGCTCCCCCCCTCCCTTATTATTTTCAAGCCCTCCCTGCTGGATTTTTCCTCAGAAATATTCTGTTCGGGTCATCTGCTTAATTGGACACCCGCTACTAATCGATGGACGCTTTTAACGACTGGCTCTAATAACGAAGGAGACCTCAGCGGCAAAAAGCGCCTCGTATGCAAAGCCGCCGACAAGTAATTGTTGGATTACGCTTGCGCTGTAATATAGTTCACATGCTCTAGTCATCGCTTTATAAAAATCTGTTCTTGTTTTTTTTTCAAGGCTTCATTACGCAGCGCGTTTTGTCAGAATGGCCGCAGCTAGCCAGAGCTTGAAGCCAAGTCGAGTGTCAGGTCTTTTAGTTTTTGTCCCAAGTCATCAAAACGGGTGACTTGCATCCAAGTCGCAATGACTGAAGTCTGCAGTTTTTGTTTTTTTTTTTTTTTTTTTTAAAAACACAACGAACAGCAATTTCCGTCTTTTGACTCTTGCATGACAGTTGTTGCATGCTGACCTTTTTCTTGAATGTTTTATTGACCATTTGATCATCACGCCGCACAAACTTCTGGGTGGCAATTTGCTCGAGCATTCTCAGAGTAAACGAACACTTGAATGTGTCGAGTGTCAATCGAAGAGATGATGAGCTAAATTGCTTGGAAGTGAGCCCAGCACCACATAGCTAACATGATCATTGAGGGACTGGCTAATTCATTGACTTGTGTTGCTCGGATGAATGGCACAGATGCACGTATTTGCCGCTAAAACGGATAACATGCTGAAGAGCTGACATTAGCTAGCAGGCTAGGCTTATTTTTTATCTCAACTCTTTAAAGGGAGCACAACAAACTGTGAGAACCATATTTTATTGAACAAAAGAAAGACGTAATAAACATTCATACACGATGGCCAGAACTGATGTCCAGACTGACTAGCCACTGACACTTGTCGACACCCACGTCACTCATCAGGACAGGCCACGCATTTTAAAGCTGTGGCGAATGTGTGGATGGTGACCACAAGTGTACAATAATCGGACTTGAACCGCATGCGCATGCACATTTTGTTGTTCAAGAATGCAATTTTTTTTTTGAAACATTTAGATGACATTACTTGATTAGTCAATCAAAAATATTCAATATCTGCAGCCCTAGTTTGGTTCACTTTAAAAAAAAAAATCGCATTTACAAAATCCACTTGATTATTTCTCCTCACCCGCAGTTACTGCTGGATTATTTCAATTTTTTAATTTTATTTTTTTGGAAGGAAATTGAAACAACAAACTAAACCTCTTGGACGCAAGCCTCCTATTGATGAAAAATATCATTAACACGTTTGTAAGAGTGACAATCTACAAACTTTCTAATTTTAAGGCTCATATTGAGTTGACGCTCATTTTGCCTCGCTGCACGATGAGGTCTTGACTCCATCTTCCGTGGGTTGGGGGATGTTGACGGCGCTCAGAAGGAACAGATGAGGGCACGCTGGCGTCTGATTTGCATGGCTTTGCTCTCAGCTGGTGTTTGTTACCCCACTTTGCATGACATTGCCCGTGCCTGTGCGCGTGTGGCGCAGAAGCAGCCGGAAGTCGGTCGACTGATTAGCGCTCCGTGTTTTGAATGGGCACACGTTCCACGAGGCATGACCTTATTTCAGTTCTAACGAAGTTTGGGACTGTGTAGTAAATAGTGTTAATCTTTCTGCTGTTGTTTTGAAATGCTTGTCCCGGCGCTGTCAAACACCTTTTTAATTGGCTGCCTCCGTGCTCAAAGTCAATTCATTCCGTCTGCGTGTGCAGTGCAAGACTTAAGCAATAGCAAACCTGCGGCTTCTTGGTGCCACTGAACTACGTTGGAATGAGAAGAGGCCCAACTCCTGTCTAATGTGAAAATAGTGCTTTGGTGCCAATCATTAGCAATTCTACACCTATGCAGGGGAAAACAATTATTATTTCCTTTTTTTTTCAGATTTTTGTTTGACTTTTTCTTTCCATTGAATGGGAAATGGGAGTTATAGTGATGTAGCTTACTGACAACAGCTGTGGTGATGTTTATTAGAGCCTCTCCGCTGTCTTGTGAATAGGAATGCTTCTTTCCAATCTTTGGCTCTCTCTCTGGCCCCGTTTCCCAATTAGCCGCCACAATTAGGCTAACAATGTAGCACAAGAGAACTGGGATGACCAATTTAGGTTGGATGACGGAAGAAACTACCTCCCATTTCCCCTCTAGTGTCATATCATCTCCTTAGGAAATGCACTGGTAAGTGTGTATATGGCTCCGCTGAGTTCAGTGGCCCTGGGTTTGTGTGTGTGCGCATGTGTGTGTGTGTGTGTGTGTCTGACTTCCTGCGGGAGTGAGTTTAAGTGTGTGTTAGTGTGTGTGTTGTCTTTGAGAGTGTGAATGTGGGCTTTTGAGAGCCAGTGTTTCTTGTGGTGACAGCGTTTGTGAGATAGAGTGTGTGTGTGTGTGTGTGTGTGCGCGCATAAGGGAGTAGATAATGTTTATGAATGACTATGAGAGAGAAGGTGTGTGTGTGTGCGTGTGTGTGTGTGTGTGTGTGTGTGTGTGTGTGTGTGTGTGTGTGTGTGTGTGTGTGTGTGCGTGGGCTATTCACTTCGGTGTTTCTTAACCTGCGTTCGATCGAACCCTAGGGGATGAATCGGTCTCATGGGTTCGACAAAGCCTCTGCCATGGCAGTTAAGACACAGCCGACTCACCATGTCAATTAGGTTTTGACATGGCCGCTTGGCCATCACTGGCTGCAGATGATCGCATTACATCGCTTGTCCAATCAGTGCTGCGGGAAATTTAGTTCGCTCAGTCGCCAGCGTGTGTCTTTAACACATGCTATGTCGAGCAAAAAAATAAAGTGGTCAGACGAGTATGCACAACATGGATTCACATGCATCACGGTACGTGATAGAACTCGGCGTCCTATCTGCATGATTTGTCATGCCACGTTGAGCAACTCTCGTCTCGCACCGGCAAAACTGAAGGAACACTTCTTGAATCATATTTTTATTTTTCACGAAGGGTTCGGTGGATGCGCATATGAACCGGTTGGGTTGGGTACTTCTCACAAGGTTCAGAACCTCTGATTCAGTTGAAGAAAGATGTGCGCCTCGGCTACCTTTTGGCTTGTTCAGGGAGCGAGTGTGCCGTAATGATGCAGTGTTATGCAATCCTCCCACTGCTTTAAAACACCACCACTTGTTATTAGAAAAGCTTTGTACGTGTGTGGGTGTGTGCACAACTAACTACACGCACACACACAAGGGTGTGTGTGTGTGTGTGTGTGTGTGTATTCATCACTCACCTCGCAATAGACTGAAGTAGAGCGCAGCATTGTTGAAGAATATTTCCCTCGGTGAGTTGGCCAGGGAAGTCTTCTCTTGGCGACAGTAGCACAGGGTCGCCCCCTTTCGCTCGTTTCCACGTTAATGGCTAAGCTAGTTTAGAGTACAAACAAGATGGAGGCCACTTGGCTTGGCTCCTTGGGATGATGTTCTGCCAATCTTCAGAACACTGCAGGCGCTTATTCATTTGGTCAATGAATGTGCTGTTTGATGAATATTCCTCAGACGAATGAGTTGCCTTTCAACATATCCGAAAATGCACCGAGTGCCGAAAATCACCCCCCTCACAAAACTCACGGAGTAGCGCTCGCTAGAAATGTGTCAGAAATCAGCTTTGCACACCAGTTCTACCAATTGGTATGTGATTTGGTGGATTGTTTATCATAGAAGCAGGCACCAAAAAAAACCAAAACAAAAAATGTCTGAGTGACACATGTCCGAATTTGATCAGGAGGTGGATGAGTTTGGTTGGCTCCCTCTAGTGGTACCTAAGAGAATCACTGCCCAAGTAAATTGGTAGCTGTATTGAACTTTCACTATCTTTACATTTAATCTTGAAGAACCATTTTTTTGAACAGTTTGGTACACTATTTAACTTTTATGTGCAATGCACTTTAATTGAAGAATTTTCCAATTCCTATACAGTGGTACCTCTACTTCCGAACGTCTCTTCATGCGGAATTTTCAAGTTATGAAACGTCTCAGCAGGAAAATATTGCCTTTTGTTCCGAAAGAAATTTCAAGATACGAAAGGTAAAAATACAGTATGGGCTGCTACTCGAAGCTCCGAGTTTCCTGAACGCAACATACTTATAGCTGCTCTACCATTGGCTATTACCGAGCATCATCCTGGCATCCCATTGGCTAAGAGGGTCTTCTACCATATGTGTCTATCTGTGTAGATAGATATATAGGTGTCGATGCAGCGTCCTCGTCATTCACCTCTTGGACCAAGAGGTGTTCCGGTAGTGAATCACCCAGACAAAGTGTTCACAAGTCGGGCGATCGCTCGCTATGCTTGGACATTTTCAAACGATTGTTCAAAGCCGACAAAGTAAACGTCCTCGGCTCAATTCTTTACAAAACGGCAGGCAAAAACCACTTCTGAGAGAGAACATGAACTAAAGAGGGCAAAAAACGAGGAGGTCGCAGCTAAAAGTTAAATGACCACAATTTGTATTCTTGACTCTATTCTTTGTTTTTTACATGATGCAAAAGTCTTGTTTATTGTGCAATGATCTAATTGTCACATGTATTTGTTACATATTTTGATGAATTTTTATGCTTTCGGAAACATTTTTGTCTGAATTTTGAGGGTGCTTGGAACGAATTAGGGCATTTACATTGAAAACGTGTCTCTACTTACAAAATTTCTAGTGAAGAAATTTCTTCCAGAACCAACTAATTTCGTATGTAGAGGTACCACTGTTTTTAATCGCAACACAAATATTCATAACATGCATCATGTTATGGTGGCTTACAAAACCATATATCGAATATACTTTTTATGAATGGAACCTCTGTCTCGTTTTCTGGCCGGTACCGTCTTTTAATGTTTCACATTATGCTGGCCATCAGAGTTATTTTATTTGATTCTTTTTTGTAAGCGCGACTTTGTGTAAAAAGTTTTCAACGGCCTCTGCGTCAGAGTCTGATGATCAACTCTTCAATTTCATTCTTGAATTCACCTTGCTTTTACTTTGGCAGTGACTGATATGGCTGGGATTCGTTTGACATGGCGCTCGCACCTATTTGCTGTCTTTGTTTTCAAACAGTATTCTCAGCCTTTTGTTCATCTTCAAAGTTGTTACTGTATGTAAAAAAAGGAAAAAAAAACAAGAGACACCAGCCCCACAGCTCTTGGGGTGAAGTCTGGTTCTTTCTGTCTTGAATAGAAGTAGAGCAGCCCTGACAAAGCGTCTTCTGATTCACTTTACAAATTTGCATCCGGGCGTTCCTTGGCGGAGTTTTGTGGCGAGCTCTTGAAGACACCAGGAGAATCAGTGGCCTTTGAAGGCAACACCTCGTGCATTTGAGCTCCCTTATTGTCCGTTATGTTTTATTTTGAGTGCTGGTTATGTTCAACTATGACGCCAACGGCACAATTTCAGGTTATTTCCCCTTTTCAATAACTTATCATTCCTTGTGAAAATTTGACAACAGCCAGCAAGCTCTTCAAAAGCAAACAACAAAAAAATGTGAGTAATTGATGCCCCCCAAAATGTTCATAATTGCCTTACTTTAAATTGTAAGTTTTCCACTCGTTCTGATCCCAAAAGAGTTGAATAGACATTAAATTCACCACTAAACTGAGCTCTTCTCTGGCCTTCAAAACTTAGCTTTGCCTTAGTCTGTTTCCTTGATGCTTACCAAGACGCCACGGAAAGGTTAACAAATGGCATCAGTGTTGCAGTGAGATAACTAAGCCCCTCAGCAACAGATGTTTGAACATAAACGCTTGGCGCATCGCATATAGGCAGATGTTGGACAATAACATTCACAAGTAGAGGTGTCAAAATTAATCAACAACTTATCAACAGTCATTATTGTCTGATTTCTGTCGCCCTTCATGAAAGCAGACGGATCATCTTTTGTATTTAATCAAAGTAGGACATTTGCAAATGGTTGCTTTTTACTTCAAGCTGGAAAGTAACGCGACCAAACCTGTAATCGGTTTCAAAAAGTTTGGTGAGCACATTAATCCCTCTTGTGTGCTATTGCTTAATTGTTTCATTTTTTTAAGTCATTAAATACCAAATAAACAATGATTGGTTAAAAAGATGGGTTTGTAATGCCCTTTAATGCAAAATCTGCTTATTCACTTAATCAATAATAAAAGTCATTGGTGTCAAAGTCAAGGCCCGGGGGCCAGATGTGGCCCGCCAAAAATTCATAACTGGTCTCCAAGGGAAACCATAACTACAATGTGGCCCGCGACAAAAATGAGTTTGACACACCTGGTACAACTAAAATAATCGTTTCTAAAAAGATGATAGTTCCAGCCCTAAAGGAATATTTCGCAGGCTTATGTTCTTTATCCCCTGCAAAGAACAATTAATATTGAGTGGCTTATGGAAGACTGGCCACCTTTCTTTGTCCGTATGGCCGCCTTGTACTGCCCTCAGGTGGCCAAGCTGGACACACCAGAAGGAGCATCACAATGTCCATCTCAACCAAAGTAAAAAATTCTGTTCATTTGGTTGATTAATATCTGTTTTTCGTAAGTACAGTATTAGAGAGTGCTGATTTTCTTCTTTCAAACACAGTCCAAACATTTTTGTTGTTTGATTTGAGGGGCCCTTCCATCCATTTCAATGAGAAAAGATGATGTAAGATAAGACGCCTTGGCTTGACGTTTTCCTCATTAAAATGAAGAAGTCAGACATTGTGATTGTCAGGATGAGCTTGCCTGTTTGATAGTTGGACTTCTTGGAAGGCTTTGCCGCAGTTTGTGGACGGCCGGTGTCGCTTTGCTGACTGCAGTGTGGTGCAGCTGCATCGCCGTCGCCATCCCCGAGGCCATTCCTGGCTTAAGCCGAGCAGCGAGCGCATAATTGGAGGAAGCCCCGGAGGAAGTACATGAGGAAGCGGCAAACGGTGCCCGATGTCAAGATGCGCTGCGCGCACGCTGCATTTTAAGAGCGGTGCGCTCCGATATGCAATGTGATGAGAACAACATGAAGCTTGAGGGAATGAGCTTCCGTTCATCTAATGAGCCGTGTGTGTCCGTCGTCTTCGTATCAGTGGTTCTCAAACTGGGGTGCTTGGAACTCGATGCAGCTCTGCTTACCTTGTTGGTGTTGCAGACCTGGTATTCTCGAAAGTGGTTCTTATCTTTTTTCTTTACCAAACTGGTCATGATGGGGTGGGGGTGGGGGGGGAATAAGGCCAATGTAAATAATTTCACAACTTTTTCCACCATTAAGGTGGACTATAACCTGTAACCCCTGTTCAAGGGGGAAAAAATGAAATGGCACTCGGTTGGGGTTAATCTGTTAAATGATGGACACTGCTACTTCACAATTACCAAGGGGTGTCCACACTTGTGCAACCACATTATCAATTTTTTTCCCCTCCATTCAAACTGGGGTGCTTGGAACTCGATGCAGCTCTGCATACCTTGTTGGTATTCTCGAAAGTGGTTCTTATCTTTTTTCTTTACCAAACTGGTCATGATGGGGCAGAGGGGAGGGGATAAGGCCAATGTAAATAATTTCACAACTTTTTCCACCATTAAGGTGGACTGTAACCTGTAACCCTTGTTCAAGGGGGAAAAAATGATATGGCACTCGGTTGGGGTTAATCTGTTAAATGGTGGACACTGCTACTTCACAATTACCAAACGGTGTCCACACTTGTGCAACTACATTATCAATTTTTTCCCCTCCACTCATAAAGAGCTTTTATTTCCCCTCTCAGTTGATTTGTACATACAGTGGTACCTCTACTTCCGAATGTCTCTTCATATGAAATTTTCAAATTATGAAACATTTTAACGGGAAAATATTGCCTCTTGTTACGAAAGAAATTTCAAGATACGAATGGTAAAAATACATTATGGGCTGCAAGTCGCAGCTCTGAATTTCCTGAATGCAACATACTTGTAGCTGTTCTGCCATTGGCTAATACCGAGCATCATCCTGGCATCCCATTGGCTAAGAGGGACCTTTACTGTGTGTGTCTATGTGTGTAGATAGATAGATAGGTGTCTGGCTGTTTGAAAGTGCTCTATAAATACAGTTGAGTTGAGTCTATGCAGCGTCCTCGTCATTTGCAACTTGGGCCATGAGGTGTTCCGTTAGTTTTACGTTAATGTGAATCACCCAGAAAAAGTGTTCACCAGTCGGGCGATCGCTCACTGTGCTGATGTTTGCCTTGGACATTTTAAAAGGATTGTCAAAAGCTGACAAAAGCAAACGTCCTTGGATCAGATTTTTACAAAACGGCAGGCAAAAACCACCTCTGAGACAGAACATGAACTAAAGACGACAAAAAACGATGAGGACACAGTTAAAAGTGAAATGACCATCATTTTTATTCTTTATTCTTTGTTTTTTACATTCTGCACAACTCTAATTTATTGTGCAATAATCTAATTGTAACCTGTATTTGTTACATATTTTGAAATACTTTTTATGCTTTACGAAACATGTCTGAATTTTGGGGGGCTTGGAACGGATTAGGGCAGGGGTGACAAACTCATTTTTGTCACGGGCCACTTTGGAGTTACGTCTTCCCTCGGAGGGCCGTTAAGACAGTGAAACCAAAATAATGTTTAATCATCACATCACATTATTACTTGTACACAAAAAAAAAAAAGACTCACTAGTTTTGAAGTCAGTCATGTATTTGTTCAATTATTGCTTAAGTGAGTGTAAACAGGGTAACAGAATTATTGCAAAATGTCACTGTTAGTTATTACGTATGACAACTTGAGATTCCGGAACAGATTTAAGCAAGGATCATGGAAGTTGACACAAATGGTTTGCTTTCACGGGCCACATGAAATGATGTGGCGGGCCGGATCTGGCCCCCGGGCCTTGACTTTGACACCTGTGGATTAGGGCATTTACATGGAAAACGCGTCTCTACTAACATAATTTTCTAGTTAAGAAATTTCTTCCAGAACATATTAATTTCGTAAGTAGAGGTACCACTGTATTGTTGTAGGTCACATTAATGGTGGAAAAGGTTTTGAAATGTAATATCTCGTTCAAAATTTTTTTAATTTAAAAAAAGCATGCATTTGAACAGGTGTGTGTAGACTTTTTATATACACTTTGTCATTTTTGTTAGACAACGCAGATATGACTGTGCAGTAAAAAAAAACAAAAAAACGTTATATAGATTAGCTAGATTATTTCAGCTTCTAATCATTTATCTTTTTTTTTAAATTTTTTTATTAAACTCCCTGATCGGTGATTGGCTCCAAAATCCCATTCATTGAAAACCATTTTTTAATTTGATTTTATTTTTTGGCGGGGTAGCATAAACAGTGGTGCAGAAGGGCATTTTCAGAATCAGGCAGATAATTTCCCACTTGATAGGTTGACGAGCATGCATGCCTCCAAATCATTCTGTTTTGCTCAGAGTAATTTTTGGCTTCCCCGTGCAACCTTCAACTATGTCTTTTATGTCTTTCAGACAATCATGGAGCAGTTCAACCCCTGCTTACGGAACTTTGTTGCCATGGGGAAGACCTACGAGAAGGCTCTTGCCAGTAAGTCCATTTAATTCTCTACTTCAGGTTCAGGCGCTCTGCCAATGGGGCTTTCTTTCGCTATATATCTTACCTCCTCTCGCCTTTTTGTCTGACTATAAAAGGACAATTTTCATCCTGCTACCGAAATGGCCAGGCCTAGCCACCTTTTTTGTTTGTTTTTTTGTCCTCTCTACTGTTGTGGAGGTGTATTAAGAGGAACACAAAAGGACCTCTAATGTGAAGTGATGACAGTTCGCTGTGGGGAGACAAATTAATCAAGGCGAACACGTGATCGTGCCGTCGTCTGTTCGTTAATTTGCCAACTGCGATTTATCCAAACTCGCCACCCCCGAATAAAAGCCTTGCCAACACCCCCACCCCCCACTCCCTCCCCAGCAACCCCTTCTTCCCGAGCGCTGTTATATTTCTTCCCCCCCAACTGCTTGACACATACGCTATCTAATCCAGGACACAGTGGGAGGATGGAGCCAGACTGGCACGGACTCCCTGAGCTATTAAATACCCACTTTGCAAGATTTACTTGACCCGAGGGCCACTAAGAGGTTCATTTGAAGGGGGACCTTTATGTCCATATGGTGCCACGACTGGAATTGACCCTGCCCCCTGCTTAGTTACTGTTGAGAAAGCTGGCCAGTTTAAGAATGTCTGTTTAAGAATGGGCCTACATCAAATGCAGTGAGCATGTGGCTAGCCTGGTTTGCTTCGCTGGGCGAGGCCCCACAATGGGAGAATAGCATTTTGGATCAATTGGCTAACACCAGCATGCTATTACTTGGTGGCTGACGTGCTTCCTTCTGCGCCAAAGCATGACAGTAATCGGGCTGACTCAACTGTAACCAAACATCCAGACTTAAGTCTTGAGGTGACATAATGCCGCACAGCTCCCGCTAAGTTTTACAACACTTACCAGACAATTGAAGTGTTAATATATTAGCCCTCAAACTATTTTCAACACTCGAAATTGGCTAATGAGGAGAAAGGGTAACAGATGACATGGGGGCAGACGAATAGTATCAATTTTCGTCAAAATAAGAAATTGACCATATTTGGACATTGGCATTTCCGCCTGACAGCAACGACACATTGACAGGAGTTTTTTTTTTTAATTTTTATTTATTTATTTATTTTTTTGATGGAGTCAACAGAGCACGAGGCCAAGCGCTTCCACTTCATCTAACTCTGTGGGGGCGTGGCTTTGCGAAAGGTCCATTGTTGTCCATTCCTCCGATTTAAACTCCCCAGTAATCCCCTCCATCTGTCTCTTTGAATCGCGCACATGCAAACAAATACACACGCTGCATTTGTCAGCAGTAAAGTAGCTTCATGCAGTAGATCCAGCTTATTTACACGTTATCTTCACATGCGGGAACATCTTCGCTCATAATGAAGAGACATAATCGATTCATTTTTGCCATATTTGATCAAATATCGGCTTCCACTCTCATAGATGCCGTGCCCCAATTTTGCTATGAATAAACACACGCTGCAGCTCATTTGCTCTATCCTAACCAGAGGACTTGAATCATATATCTCTGACAAACTCTTCTCAACAAGCGCTTACACCGGAGCTGTTGTGATTGGCCACGCATCTGTCAGCCAAACAGCCGTCAGATATGACTTTGTAGGGCCAAGTGCACTTGTTCTGCTTCGGCTGGAAAAGATGAAAAAAATGGAGGTTAGTTATACTGGCCGCTGGGGGAATACAAAGAAGCAAACAAACCCCTCTCTGGACTCTTGACCTGCTTTTACCACATGTCACCGGGCTCTTGAAGAGTAAATTTGCCATTCAGCCTCCATCTTGCCTGCACACGTTCATACATATCTGTTAGCATGCATGAGGTCTTGGCTCATTCAAGAAAAAGGTGCGATCACAAGATGTCAAAACAAGACGTTATCAAGCGGAAAGCGCTGAGTTGGGAACAGCTGTGAGCTCGGATTGCAATGCGCTTTGGCTGCAATGCGCCGCAACTACGTGATTATCCATGGAAGGATGATCCCATTAAACGCTGTCTTCACTTATAATACACACCATTTTATAAAACATAACATGTCACACTTGTATCAAATGAAACCCGAAATGTTAAAACATTTTAGATGACGTGAACAGTTGATTTCATTCGATCAAACACAAACTGCATGTAGTACTCTTCTTTTTTAAAGAAGAAGCATATGGCAGCTAACGAGCTGGTGGCTAGCGCAAGACGTTAACATAGCAGTCAACATCTTTTTTTAGTGGTCCTTACACAACACAAACAGATTAGCTCAAATACATGACACCCATCATCCATGATCCAAATGAAAGTCTTTTGTAACATTTGCAACCGTCACATCGTGTAGTGGTGGTGGCCAGAGCGATATGCTCACAAGGTGGTCAAAAATCTTTACTCAGTTTGTTTCAAACAGTTGAAACCAATGGACTCACAGATGCAGGACATCAGTCACAGAAAAAGAAAAAAAAAATCACAAAATTGTCACTGTCATGCTAGGCAGAGTGTGGCTGGCCGGTTTGCGCAAGAAGCTAGCTTTAGCGCAAGAAGCTAAGCTTTACTCGGGTCTTGTGAAATGGTCCGAACTGATGGACTCAAACACATGACACGGTCACAAATGATGAGCAAACAAAATTTTTTCACATTTTTAACTTTAATACTAGGTGGTCGGCAGCTAGCTGGCGTGTGCAAGAAAGGAATAAGTGGTCAACAGCTTCAGCCAGTTTTGATCAATTAGCACAAACCAAGGGACTTAAATACACATCATCTGTCACAGATGAGCCAAACCATTCTTAACTGTCATACTCGGCAGTTGGTGGCTAACGGAAATAGCAAATATAGCGTACATCTTAGCTTGGTTTGTGTCAAACATGACAAACCCAACGTGCTCAGACGTACAGGACACAAATCACAAATGACCCGAATGAATGCACTCAAGCATCCACTAGGCTACATTATGAAATACTTGCTGCAAGAGGACAAAGAAGTCTTTTCTGAAGGAAAACTCATACACAGAGTTAATCATTGAATTCAGGCTAAAGTTAGCTCTATTGAAATGCACTGGCAACTCGCGTGGTATGTTGCTATCACCCATTATTCACCCATTATTCAGCCGTAGAAAGGGTTCTGTCAGTCGTCATCTGTACTTGTGGGTAAAAAACAAAAAACAAACAAAAAAAAAAAAACAAAAACAAAAACAAAAAACAAAAAACAAAAAAGGACGTTTCGCTTCTCTTTTTTTTGGGTTTTTTTTTTTTTTTTTTTTTTTTTTTTTTTTTTTTTTTTTCCTAATTATGGGATCAAAGAAAACAAGTGCTGAGAAGAAGACGCGAATGATGTCCATTAAAGTTTACAAGCGCTGCACTCCGACCGCGTGCGCTCGACTGAATGAGAAGGCGTCGATACATGCCAGAAACGGGCGTGAAAATCATTTCTCGGCTGTTCACGAAAAGATGGAAAAGCAACTGAAAGTGTGACGAAAAAGGTCAAAAACATTCAAGTAGTTCAAGTTCAGCGAAAGGGAAGGAAAAACTGTTTCGATCTTTACATTCTCTTTTATGTTTACGTTTTTAAACGGTACAATACTGTATGCTGTTATTTTAAATGCTATTTTTTTTTTAAAAGGTATTCTTTGGAGTTATATCATTGTCCATGAATGACCGTGACAATAGGATTGTGTCAACGCCGTCCGTTCACTTGCTCTGCTAGCTCGCCTTTTAACACTGTCCAGAACCCGCAGATGTCGTTTTTGAGCGCGCCGCTGATTAGCCGGTTTTGTTTTTTACCCACAAGTACAGATGACGACTGACAGAACCCTTTCTACGATGGAACTTTCCTGTACGACTGAGAGCCTCCACAAGCACCCATTATTCAGCCAAACATTGTTGACCTTGCCATATTTGAAGTTGGAACCTAAAGATATCATTCAACAATATTTGATAAGCTACTGTAATTTCCCACCTAATTATATATTCAGTATCAGACGAAACAGAAAATAGTTTTTCAGGCCCCTCCGAGTGCAAAACGACCTGCCGGGAAATAATTATCTCATCGCAATCAGGAAAGCAAAATGCAAACAACATGGGGAACAATCACGCAGCAGCATCAGATTAGTTGTTTTTTTTGTTCCGACATCAAGCTGAGAGGAAGGAAATTTGCAAAAATGGCTCTTGTTCTTTTTGAACTCACCAAGCACACTGCTTTCACTCTTTGGTACAGATGTGACATTTGCTGCGAAAGGCTACTTCGACGCTCTGGTGAGAATGGGCGAGCTGGCCAGCGAGAGTCAAGGATCCAAAGATTTGGGTGAGTGACTCAAGTCTTCCTCTAGCTAAGTCATTTGTATTTGTCCTAAACAGCTATCCAATATGGGTGCCCTTCAGGCAGTCCTTCTAATTGGTAAAGAACCAGATTTAGTCGCACAATACAAAGCAGCCCAAACATGACTCGATGCTCCTCCAGTCCTGGGGGTGGCAGAAATGCTTCTTACAAACTGCGTGACTCATGACGTGAAATAATAGTCTTCTCTCCCAAAGCAGATGTCTGTCGTAGTACCATGACTGACCTGTGAGAGGCAGCACAGTGCTGCAGGGCATTCAAAGTGGTGGAAAATACAAAAAAAGAATTGCAGTCGAAGTTATTTAAAAAGCTAAGCTAACTGTTAGCTTGTCTGGGAACGACGCTGCGGTAGCAAACTCTTCTGGTTTTTATTGTGGTGAATGGTCAACCTCAGCGTTGCGATTGTCAATATTGGACAGGTTTAGCATTTGCGATTATCAACTCAAAGTGCATTATTGGGGAGGGAAAATCATTTAACACCCTCCACAACACCGTCAAAATGCTCAAATTTGGCCCCGATTATCAGTACAGTTTGTACTGTACCCCAATTTACAGCTTCTAATATGAATCTGCCAACTTTACGTCACTTCCAGTCTGTATTGTTCTTTTTCTTCCTTAAGAAAAAAAAACATCACTTTTAACACACCAAACATCACAAGATAATTGCTCAGGATAATCTGTCAGGCACATCTAACCATCAGGCCTTTAGTTGACTTTGAAGTGGCCGAGGATTCTCTAATTCAACAGTAACCAGTGTTGTCATTTCATTTACAATGATTTCATAGTTGCCTGTAAAGCACTGAACACACTCAAGCAACCCGACAGTTATGTTGCTAGGTAGCAATCGGAGGGAAATATGGGTTAGGCTGCAAGTGGGTACTTCATTCTTACGTTGGAGCTGAACCAAATGAATCATTAAATCCACACAGCGTTGGTTGTTGTGAAAAATGGCTTCCTGGAAAAATGTGAACGTCGGAACCGAACGTGTCAATTACTGACTTAAGTTTGAGGTCAGCAGCACGGATGACAGCTGCTCCCTTTCGGGAACGACTGCCATCTTTGCCGTGTTGAGCCCGTGGGGAAATCAGTCACTGTTTGAAGAGAATCTCCCCTCTCGTTGATGTGTGGTGTGCTTCTTTTTGTTGATGTTGTTGATGTTTTTCTTTTTTTGTATGTGTGTGTTTTTTGTTTTTTTGCTGCGGATGCAGTTTGCAGTGCGACATGAGATTGTTCTCTGGATGTTTTATTCAACAAAGGGCTATATCTCTCGAGCCTACTCGCTATCTTTTCATGCTTGCGCAGCGTGTGTAATCTCCGATCCGGATTCCAGATTTTCCGTGTCAAACGGCGCCTTGCTCACACTCTGGGCTCATGTAAAAACGAGCAGCGAGCGCGTGATCGGACTTGCCGATACATCATTCGGCTCTGTTTAATGCAAGCATTGGGGGGGCGTGTGCATGACAGGAGTGAAAAGTGATTCCAAAATGCTGCCTGGAGGGAAGCTGTGCAAAGGAACAGGATAGTCACAATGACTCATTCGCTTGGACAAAAGACTCATAGTCTCCATTTCTGTTTCCAATGACTCCCAAAAACTGAATCACTGCACTTTTTTTTTGTTTGTTTTTTGTTTTCCAAAGCTCTGCGCAGTGTGGCCAGAAGAGGGAAGGGGATGTATGTTTTATTTTCCAGCCACTGCGAGTTCGCGCCTGGAGCTTACGATAGCGTAATACAAAGCTGCGGTCCAACCCATGTGTGCAAGGGAGGGAGGCCTCTACAGCTCACTTTCCTGTTCGACCTGTTCAGGCTGAAATGGAGTCAATAAGAAGATAGATACTGTCCGCTTTGGCCCTATGGCTTGGTGCTTAGCGCGTCTGCCTATCACTTTGGAGGTTTGAGATTCAAATCATGGCTCACGTTGAGGTTCATCGAATACAGTCATCCCTCCCACGGTGGTTCCCTTATTACACAGGTGTCAAACTCAAGGCCCAGGGGCCAGATCTGGCCTGCCATATCATTTTGTGCGGCCCACGAGAGCAAATTAAGTAGGTCAACTTTTCCATGATGCTTGCTCAAGTCAGAATCAAAATTTCAAATTGTCGTATTTAATCCATCATTACATAGAGATATTGCAAGCATTATCTTCTTACGTACTTATTACATTAATGTAAACAATGGCTGAACAAACCATGAGTCTTGACTTTTGATTTCAAAACAAGATATCCACCAATATGTTGTGAACTGAATATGTCATATGTGGATGTGATTAAACATTTATACGGTTTTACAAAATTCAGTCATAATAGCCCTCTTAGGGAAACTGTCCCTACAACGTTGTCCGCGACAAAAATGAGTTTGACACCCCTGCCTTATTACATAAACTGTCTGTCCCGTCTTATCCCGTCCTGTCCTGTCCCGTCCTGCCCTGTCCTGTCTCTATTTGTGTGTGTGTGTGTGTGTGTGTGTGTGTGTGTGTGTGTGTGTGTGTGTGTGTGTGTGTGTGTGGCTTTCGGAGGGGTGGGGAGTTGCTTCTGTCTGGTGCGTATGTCAAATACAGCTTTCATTTCCATGACAACAGGGTGGCGGAGCTCGGGCATTGCGATGAAGCGAGTGGTTACTCTGTGTCGCGAATAACTTGGTGCCTTTTCTAACCCCTCTGACAGTATTCATTTAAAAAAAAACAAACCAAAAAAAAAAATTAAATGACTAGCAAAACCCTCCGCAACTTTTTTTGTGCTGATGATGTCGACTGTTAAGAGTTCCTCCAGAAAAGGATTTGCAAAGCTACCCCTGCCTGCATGACTTTCTTCATATGTGGACGCTGTGGTTGTAATATACAGTAATTTGAGGGTGCTTGCTTAGGCGTATGAAATTATTTCCATAAATGTCAGTAAACAGACCAGGGAGCAAGCTGATCCACCTACACACTTAGCGACAGCTTTCTTCCTCCCGCCCGTCACTCGGGAGGAAATCTATCTGATCTGTAATATTCCTCGTCGCCGTCTCATATCTCCACAAATATAATCAACACGCTTCGGCTGCCCGCATTCCATTTTGAGGAATGCTAATGCTCACATGTTTAGTGCATGATTAGTGAACGCATCGATCGTTTTGGGTTTATGCGGACCCGAGTGCTCTTTTCATCCACCGCTGCTACACTCTTCTGCCCACGCATACTCCTCCTCCTCCGTTTCGGCTAATCATTGCCTGTCAGTTTACCGCATGCACGCACACGCACACACACACACACACACACACACACACACACACACACACTTAGTCCCGTCGAGATCCCCTCTGTTTGTGCTACCCCCCCTTCGAGGCTCATTTCTCCCATAAAGACGTGCTTGAGCCGTTTAGTGCATTCCTCAGCGGCCACTCAAGTTTATATTCCCGCCACTAAGAGGCCAATGCTGATTTACACTCAAGTGGCCGAGCCCTCCGTCCGTCCGAGGATACGCTTCAACTCCTCCAGAAATTTCTTTTATCCTTATAAGAACACCTCCCTGGCCCACCCATTAGGAGCCATTTCATTGTTGATAAAGTCCAGCAACAGCCGTATTGAACTTATTTATTTGTAGTATTTGTGGGTTTCATGTGTTGTAACCCTTTCTCTCCGAGGTTTTATTTTGTTTTTAGAATTGCATAGCAGGGCCGGCCAGGGGTCAATTCTTCTGTAGGTTCCGCAGTCCCGGTCCATGGTTTTCATTTCTCCAAAGCCAAGAAGAGCCATTAGTGCCAACGTCGTGTTCTTGCACACGCTTGCCTTCCACATGTGAAAGTGCTTCCACCTTTTCCCATGTTGTCCCTGAAATCAACCGTGTCCCTCTTGATTGCGCAGCGGGTCCAATTGGGCTTCCCCTTGCCAGACGACATCAGATCAACAACTTGCTCGAGCTGCTAATTGCCACGTATGAGTCAGCATTTTGTTTAGGAAATCACATTGCAGCCTGACTGGTATGAAACCCACAGCGTGAGACTTGTAGGAAAAAATGCAAATAGGCTACCCAAATCTTGATCCCGGAAGGGATTCTAAAAGTTACCTGGTCCGCAAGATGACAAATGTCACGGACTTGATTTTAATCTCCAAATTAAACGGATAGTCCCCAAAATGCACTTCTATGATGTAAAATCAACGTTAGCAACAATTCCCACTAACGCTTACGTGCAACCTTTAGTAGTGTAGCGAGACTTTTATGAGCTGTGTTGGTTTAATGTTCAGTCTAGTGTGGTTAAACATGGCCAAAATGGTTTCGTTTTGATGGGGTTTTTTTTAATGTTGGGAAGTTTAGTTTAGCAAAAAAAAAAAAATGAAGGCAAAAGTGATTGCTTTCCATGCTTTTCATGCTTGATTAGCATCTGCACTTGATTTTTCAAAGAATACTCGCTTACTTTGATGTGATGGACTTTCAAACCGAAAATCAAACGATAATATCGGCTAGCTTGCGTTTTCCATGAACCACTCGGCAGATCGTACACATGCGGCCATGATGATGTCACTTTCTACTAGCAACATGCTAACATTGGCTCCTCCAACCAATACACAGCTCTTGGAACTGCCAAGATGATGTTATTGGAAACGCTTTCCTTGACATTGCTAATTTTGCACTTCGGATTATCCGTCGCTCCCGATTATAAATCGCACCAGCAAAAAATGCACAATTAAGAAGGAAAAAACATATATAAGTCGCAATGGAGTATAAGTCGCATTTTTGGGGGAAATTTATTTGATAAAACACAACACCAAAAACATACATGTCATCTTGAAAGGCAATTTAAAATAAAAATAAAATAGAGAACAACAGGCTGAATAAGTGTACGGTATACTAACGTGACATGACTAACATGCCTGGTAATGTCAGTAACGACGTAACATATTAAGAGTTATTCAGATAACTCTCGCATAAAGAACATGCTAACAAGTTTACCAAACCATCAGTTTCACTCCAAATCACTAAATCCAATGAAATCTTCATCCTCGGTGTCACTTTTAAACAACTCCCCCAACTCGGGAGGTAGACGATGCGCCGCTTCCTCTTCTACGTCACTTACTACGTCAGACTCATCGTCGATTTATCAACACAGGCCGATAGCGCCCTCTTGTGGTTTAATGTGAAAATAACATGTGAAATGGCATAATCATGTGTTAATAATTTCACACATAAGTTGCTCCAGGGCATAAGTCGCACCCCCGGCCAAACTATGAAAAAAACTGCGACTTATAGTCCGGACAATACGGTACGTTGTATTATCAAAATCTTTCAATTTCCCTTGTCTTTACGAAGGGGGCGCAAACTGCCAATCTTTCCATGTCATGATGCCGATGGAAAAATGTTTGAGTTGCGTCATTCAGAAAGACGTTTGGAGGGGGTGGGGGGTCGACAAACGTGTGCGTGAGGTGTTGAAAGGCAGACCGCCATCCAGGTCTTCTTGGCCCCGGCCTCCCCTTCCTCCTCCTTCAGCACCTGTCCCCGATTAAACGGGAGCAGAGGAGCTCTTTTCTTAGCTCGCCGTCCTCACCGCCACCATCCCCAGGGTCCCCACCTTCCCTTTTTTCCTCAACTTGGGACCCGCACACTGCATCATGGGAAGGCGGCCCTTCTAACCGCACTGCCCTTCATTCGTATCGCGGCCAAACTTGCTTCCATCTCTCACCACGTGGTGGCACAAAGCGCTCGGATGCACTTTGTCAGCATTTCTTGACGACGTTGCATTCCGCTTGCGTCACCTTGGGCATGCAAAGTGCCGTCCAACCGGCATGCTCACATTTTTATTTGTGTGATCGAGTCATTTCTGTGTGTGTTTTGCAGGCGTGTGCAGGCGGTTTGTATCGTCAAGACACGGCAGTATGCTCGGTATGAGCCACAAAAGGCAAACACGTTGACATGAGGGCAGTGTTGGTGGGTCACAAAAGTAGCACAATTATACAAGAAAGCTTTGGCTAAAGTCATTTCGGTCATATTGTAGCAACTAAAGTGTTACGAGTTGCTTACAAAAACACACACACACACACACACACACACACACACACACACACACACAAAGAAATGAATGGAAAACACAGCTTCTTTAATGGCCGGTTTATAGTTTCAAGCAGTTCCCAGGTGTCTTGCTACGCCCCTGGCTAACATTATAGTGACAATGTATTGGACCCATATAGGTGTACCTAATCAAGTGTCCAGAGAGTGGATTATTGTTGCCGCGTTACCATGAAAAAGTAACGTTGACTTTACTGATGACTTCATTTTAAAAGTTACTCCGTTGGATTACAAGTTGCGTGATCAGTGACTTTCAACAGATGTCGACAACCCTGCTTAACCATTTCATGCACCAATAATGATAACCTGTAACCTTATAATACGATAAGCTGTCCACTGTAGTAATAACCGCTGTCAACATAAAATTGACAACCGGTTCTGACGTCACTTTTTTTTTTTCCATTTAAGTCTACATCTTTTTTTTGGAATGAGCTCGGGATTGGGCTTCTGGAGAGCTTGCTGATGATCTGATGATATGAATCAGGTTTGTTGGACATGGGAGACAAGGAAAACATCCCGGAGAGTCGGACACGTCTGATATGTCGTATACGCACGATTGATTTGTGACTTTGCGAAGTAGCTGCAGTCAGATTACTAACGCGCAACTGTAAAAACTGTTATTTTTGAGGAACAGTTTTATACAGTTTTTTTGGTATCAAATTTGGATGACAAATGCGGTCGGGCCCCTCTCACATACTTGGTGGCCTTTAATTGACTGCAAAAGCCATCTTCTTTTCATACTAATCGTTTTGGCATTTAGCTGTCTTAATGTTGAAGGCTGACAAAAGCAACCAATACACAAAACAAACACACACACACACACACACACACACACACACACACACCAGTTTTATGAATTTGAGCCTTCAGTGGCCTCTCTCTCCCTCCCTCTTCATTTCCCAATGACGTTTGTCAAATCACTGGCAGTGCTTGTAGTTGATCTCAGTCACGCTGTCATGCGATGCGGAGGAGCGCTTGATATGATCGCCGAGGAGGAGGAGGAGGAGGAGCTTGCGGGGTGACACAATAATTAAAGTTTGGCTCGGGGCACGCGGCCTTCGCCCTCGCGCCATCGTCTTGTGCCGGGATTTTTGACGAGAGATGACGAGATGCTGTTCCGGGACTGAAAGCAAGCGGCGTGGTTGTCATGGAGCTGATGCGCGGCTTGTTTTTCCACAATGTTCCTGCCGGTTTGAAGCGGAGACGAGCCGACCGCTGCTCGCTTGTCCTCGGCAGATCTTTTAATTTCATGTTTGATGCCGTCTCTTAGTTATTTCCCCCCCACAACTTGTCCAATGATTTCTGGCTTTCCGACAAGTAAGCCATTTGGAGGATTTTGTGCGGCGCAACTCAAAGTGTTATACCCGTTTAAACAAAATCATTTGCATTCACAAAGTCCACCGCCAAGGCAGCCCAGTGTGCTCCTAATCCCCATAATCCTGTTGAAAATATGAAGAGGAGGAGAGAGCGGGAGGGGAATGCCAAAATTCAAAATTGAATACTATTGTCAGTTTACACACAAGCTGCATGACACTTTGACCTGTTTTGAAAGTATTTCGACTGGTGTTTCTGCCAAGACCAGGCCTCTGTTTACACATTCATCCGATGAAGTTGTTACATATCATCTTATCTGTCTCAAAAGGCCCCCCACCCCCGATTGACATGGCCTTTAAGGTGTGACGGATAAATACAACAAAATAATATATGACATGACCTGCATGAAAATTGTGGTATTTTCGAAACATAATAAACGAATCATGACACGAGAAACGTCCGTCCTATCTGGCCGCAACACTCTGTGGTCGCTATGGTAACGTTTAAGAATCCCTTCAAAATAAAATACACCGCAAATACAAAGTACATGAAAAATACGACTGCCCATTGCCGCATATTATGCAGAGTGGGCTCGGTGAATCTCCCGTTGAGATAAATCCGTATTTGAAGTCGGACTCCTGATACTGTCTATTAAATGTAGCCTTCTTTTTCTTGAAAGTCGTAGGCTCCTCTTCTGTCTTCTGTCTCTTCCCAAAGACGTTTGTTTTTTACTCCTTTTGCTTGCCCCTGTGTTTCATTTTAGCGGTAACCTATCATGTGACCGAGAAGCGCACCTTGACCTGCGTCAAGAGTGACATACTGGAGATCAGGGGTGCTCATTACGTCGATCACGATCGTCGGGTAGCTCGCGGCCTGGTCCCAAGTCGATCGCGAGGGGTGGAAAGTAAAAAAAAACAAACTAACAAACATTTGTGTATCTCTGTGCATGTTATATATACTAATAATAATATAAACTAATGTAATATACTTTTTGTGTTAATGCACACTGAACCCTAATCATCCTACCAGTCTCACTTTCACAAAAAGTATTTAAAAAAACAAAATAAAATAAAGCAGGACAGGTTTAACGTACGGTGGTGTGTTACTGCGTCACCGGAAGTTAGCGCTCAGCAGTCTGCAATGGCATCTTGCGATCAGAGCTGTTGCGATGGCGCCTTTATTATTATTATTATTGTCAGGCAAAGCGCATTTCGTGTACAATTCACCGATGGCACTCTCGAAGAATGGGAATTTGGAGGGCCGAAAGAAGCATTTTAAAACTGTACGCATCAGCTACGATAGTTAATAGGCTGCAAAAGTGAGTCCCATGCCTCCACGTCAGGCTGTTGCTCATCACGGCATGTGGGTGTATGTGCGTGCGCGGTAACGGGTCGATCGCGGGGGGTTGGTTGATCGAAAAGTAGATCTTTGGTCAAAAAATTTTGCGCACCCCTGCTGAAGACGGATGTAACAGAGAATCCGGTCATTTTTCAAAATAAAACATCTTTGAGATTCTGAAATGAATAAAATGGAAGTAATTTAAGTTATTTAATATTTCTGTGCGGCCCGGTACAAAATGACTCACGGATCGGTCCTAGTGCGCAGCCCGGGGGTTGGGCACCGCTGATCTACGGTACGTGCTTGAAGCAATTTTCCCACTGAGACAGATATGATGACATCATCACCAAGTGTTATGGTGATCGTGTCCAAATCTCAACCAAAAGAACAATTTTATACAGTCTACAACACAAAACGCATTTCCGGCGCACCTCTGTGCAGAACCTAATTTTTCCTCCGTGACCCACTTTTTTTTTTTCCCAAATTAAAAATACATCAGATTTTTGTGCGAAACCATTATTCAGGCTGTCCATGCATTTATTTTCCTTATTCAGCCATCCTTTCCCCGAGGGTGAACATCCCAAAGTGTGCGCAACCGCAAACGAGTGAGCCGAACAGACGCCGCCTCGGCAGGCCTCCTTTCATCTGCTTGTTGTAGTCTCCTCCAAGAGGCTGCGAGAGCGCGGCGCACGGGTTCAGCCCGAGTTTATGGCGCCGGCTCACTGTGGTGCGCAGATGAAATATTATTCCATGTGGCATTCGGGCTGGGCACGCGAAAGGACGCGCCCACCCGCACTCCATTGTGGCTTCATCTCACCCAGTTGGTTGGATGGAGATGAGAGAGCGGGATTTTCCGCACCCCGGTCGGCACGCTCCTGCTTCCGTGGCAACCTCGAAAGGGAATCCGACTCGACCCTCGCCAGTGGTCTGATCTGCTTCTTTCATCCCTGTTAAACACCACCCCGCGTTCTGTGTGGGTGCACCATGGCGGCTCCTCGCAGTCGGCGTGTGGCTGCTTGTCGGCCGGCCGCTGGTGCGGCTCGAACGCACGAAGCCGGGCCCTTGTTTACGCAAGCAGTGCTAAGTTCCAGGGAGACTGGGACAAGCAATGCAGTTGTGGCAACTGGGCCTATTTAGGGCCACATCTTTGATTGAGGTTTTTTCTTTTTTTTACCCTTCCTTATATTACAGAAAGTAACAGAATAACTACAGTTGTGGGGGGGGGGTGACGGGGGAAAAAAAGTGTGCTTTAAAAAGAAAATCTGAACTGAAACTTCATTTTACATTGATAAAACTGACCAAATTGTTGCGAATGAGAGTAAAAACACCATTCATATTCGGCTTTGTCAATTAATTTTCGCCATGAGCTTTGTGGTTTTATTTTCAGTGTATTCATTTCGGTATTGATGTACGGTCGTACAGAAGAAAGCAGCAGTCAATTTGAAATTTACTTTAATAAACAATACCGAGTCACTTTTTTAAAATTATTATTTTACACTCGAGAAATATGCCAGACATAAAAAAAAAAACCTACAACAAATGCAAAAAACTAAAAAAAAAAAAAACGTAAAATAAAGCAATTTGTTAAAGGAAAACTAACCAAAACCTAACAAGTGATTCTAAAAATGAATTAAAACTATCAAAATGTAAAATCTAACTATGATAGAAAATGTTTACACTGTGTGCAGGATTTTTTTGCTTTTTTTTTTTTTTTTTTTTTTTTTTTTTTGAGATTTTCACAGACAAAAGCCAATCTAGTTAGGAAGCAGCACCTTTGATTCATATGCTCAGTGATGTCTTTTTTTTTAGTTTTTGGTGTTCATTGAACTGTTGAACATTTCCAATGTTCATTAAAAAGTATTCATGGTTGTGTTAAAGGACAACTTTGGAATGGCATCATTCATTGTCGTTTGGCTTTTCTTGAATGCGGGGAAAAAATGATTAAAATCCAAAATCTGCTTTTTGTGAAGGAAATCTGAGATGTTATTTTCAGGCCATCTCGCTCAGCTTGATTCAACTGTGTCACTTTTTGCACTTTGGCTGGTATGTGGACAGCCTCACTCAGGGCTGGCATGTGCGGCGGAAGCCCTCGCAGGTTGCGTCCTGCCCGGCGCATATTTCTCACATGCCGCCGCCGCGCTCAGATTGGGATTGATCATTTACGACGACGATCTCGTTGATTTTGGCAATGAAGTTGCCATGGCAACTGTTTGCACGTCTTCTTTTTTCTCTCAGCTTGGCAGCCACCGCTATGCAGCAATTAAACCGACGACAACAGGAGATCCAACAGTGATTCATTTATTCTTGCTCTCTCACAGACACTCCTGTGCTGCTGCCAGGTCTTGTGTGTGTGTGTGTGTGTGTGTGTGTGTGTGTGTGTGTGTGTGTGTGTCTGTGCGCGCGCGCGCGCAAGCCCAATTACAATTTCATATCTAGTACCATGTACAATGTAACTCAGACTGAACGATTAATTGGCCATCCGATTTAACCGACTGATATTAGAATTTTTCAAATCTGTGAAAATCGGCCATTTTTAAAAACACATTATTTAGTTATTGATGTTTTACACATTTGTTTTACACCAACACATAAAGAGCTATTTAAAAATTGCCCCCCACCCCCAAAAAAGGGTGTTTTTTTTGTCTTTTAAAGTTAAATAAATACGAAGAGTACAAGTATTGTAAAACAGCCAAACGTTCTGCCATCTTTTTTGTTGCAACTGTTATAGGACCAAATAAGTTTTTTTTTTTTTTTTTTTCCGCCATACATATTTTTTGCAAGCAGCCCTTTAATTGATGAGCACAATTTTATTCTGCTTAGTGTCAGCCTTAATGTTGATCAAACCATAATTTTACTCAACTTTTGTGGGGGGAGAGCAATTAACAAAAAAAAAAAAACTACTGCTTTATAAGACCAAACATAAAACACAAGACTTCCTTGGCAAAGTTTTATTCCCGCTTTTGGCACAGTCTACATAAATCATATAAATAGTTGACGTTGCTGGTGTTCAGTTGGCATCTTCAAGTTCCAAGCATGTATGTTTTTGTAAAAATGTCATTTTTTCATGCTTGACCTGTCCGGTGTGAGGATATTCAGTAATTGCAAAAGAATGCAGATGCACTGCACCGGATTGAAATATCTTAAATTAAATTTCTACTTCTATTATTGACTTTTTATTTTTTTATGCTCATGGCTTAAAAATAAAAAGTTCATCACCAAGAACAATAACAAAAACATGGAATGTAATTTACAATGTGTTTTAAAATCGAATCGGTTTAACATTTTTTAATGACCTTCTGAAATAGTTGACCCTTATAAAAAATAAATATTCCAAGCAAATTAAGATGCATCCGAAAACTAATTTTTGACTGATCTTCAGTTCAGCTTTCATCACTGTTAAAATGCATCAATTATTGACTTTTTATTTTTTTATGCTCATGGCTTAAAAATAAAAAGTTCATCACCAAGAACAATAACAAAAACATGGAATGTAATTTACAATGTGTTTTAAAATCGAATCGGTTTAACATTTTTTAATGACCTTCTGAAATAGTTGACCCTTATAAAAAATAAATATTCCAAGCAAATTAAGATGCATCCGAAAACTAATTTTTGACTGATCTTCAGTTCAGCTTTCATCACTGTTAAAATGCATCAATTTTTTTATTTAATTTATAAAAAAAAAAAAGTTATACAGTTGACTCAGTAAACTGCAGTAATCTTAGTCATTAGTGGATACGCCTGTGAATATTTTGTCTGTGTACATGTGTTGCTACGCCTTTTTAATTTTTTTCATTAATACCCGGTCACAAGTTTGAGCATGGATGTTTGCATTGGAATGCGTTGGGGAGTGGCTCTCGTCTTTGCCTCATCCCGTGTTATGGATGGAAGGCGACACCTGGCGTGGATGTAGTTGAGTGCAAAGGGGGCTTTGGAAGTCTTTGTCTCATGTGCTGTCCTCTTGTCTTTCCGCCAGGTTTCAGTGTTTCTGTGTCCTTCGCTCAATGTCGCTCTTCTGTGTTCCTTTTCCTCGACAATGCACTGCACTTTCAGAAGAGGCAGCTTGTAGGTATAACGAAACTGAAGCACTCCTTCCAGATGCATGGTCCTCCCTCTCCCCTGGTTTTTATTTTATTTTATTATTTTTTTTTTTATTTTTTTTTTTTGGGGGGGGTCTTGGAACGGATTAGGGCATTTACGTGGAAAATTTTTCTCGTTAAAAATTTTTTTCCAGAACAAATTAATTTCATAGGTACCAGTGTATACAGTAAAAGGAAAAAAACCACTCATTCTCCGTTACGAGGTGTTATTGAACACATCACACGCAGCAGCGACGACTGGAAAGCCAAAAAAAAAAAAACTACTGCTTTATAAGACCAAACATAAAACACAAGACTTCCTTGGCAAAGTTTTATTCCCGCTTTTGGCACAGTCTACATAAATCATATAAATAGTTGACGTTGCTGGTGTTCAGTTGGCATCTTCAAGTTCCAAGCATGTATGTTTTTGTAAAAATGTCATTTTTTCATGCTTGACCTGTCCGGTGTGAGGATATTCAGTAATTGCAAAAGAATGCAGATGCACTGCACCGGATTGAAATATCTTAAATTAAATTTCTACTTCTATTATTGACTTTTTATTTTTTTATGCTCATGGCTTAAAAATAAAAAGTTCATCACCAAGAACAATAACAAAAACATGGAATGTAATTTACAATGTGTTTTAAAATCGAATCGGTTTAACATTTTTTAATGACCTTCTGAAATAGTTGACCCTTATAAAAAATAAATATTCCAAGCAAATTAAGATGCATCCGAAAACTAATTTTTGACTGATCTTCAGTTCAGCTTTCATCACTGTTAAAATGCATCAATTTTTTTATTTAATTTATTATTTTTTTCCCCTTTCTGCTAAACTACGTCCGCTTGCTTCTTTGCCTCTAGCACCTCGCCCTTTGCGGTGTTCACGTCCAGGCTGCCATGTATGCACTGTTTTATGTGTTGCACTCTTGTTGCATTGTGTGTTCTGTGTGTCAACCCAAAGCCCTTTTAGGCCACTGGTGAACTCCTGAAGCAAGTGCTTTGGATTTTGTCAACAATCGCATCTCAAATCTACTGACAAAAAAAAAAAAAGTTATACAGTTGACTCAGTAAACTGCAGTAATCTTAGTCATTAGTGGATACGCCTGTGAATATTTTGTCTGTGTACATGTGTTGCTACGCCTTTTTAATTTTTTTCATTAATACCCGGTCACAAGTTTGAGCATGGATGTTTGCATTGGAATGCGTTGGGGAGTGGCTCTCGTCTTTGCCTCATCCCGTGTTATGGATGGAAGGCGACACCTGGCGTGGATGTAGTTGAGTGCAAAGGGGGCTTTGGAAGTCTTTGTCTCATGTGCTGTCCTCTTGTCTTTCCGCCAGGTTTCAGTGTTTCTGTGTCCTTCGCTCAATGTCGCTCTTTTGTGTTCCTTTTCCTCGACAATGCACTGCACTTTCAGAAGAGGCAGCTTGTAGGTATAACGAAACTGAAGCACTCCTTCCAGATGCATGGTCCTCCCTCTCCCCTGGTTTTTATTTTATTTTATTATTTTTTTTTAAATTCCCCCCCGTGGAGAGTGGGATTTCTCTTCCACCAAATTTGGACATCAAGGCTTCAAAAGCTTGCGGCTTGTTTGGGTTAACAGCGTCATTTGTGTGTGTGTGTTTGGGGGACTTTTCATTTCATTGTTTCGACTTCACCAGCTCATGTTATTGTGCAAACTAGAGAACAAAGCCCCTCCATTGTTGTGTCCGTCTTGCATGAGTCGTGCACGTTGGACTGCCTTTTTTTGTTGTTGTGTTTCCCATCTTGGTCGTGTGTGTGTGTGTGTGTGTGTGTGTGTGTGTGTGCGTGTGTGCGTGTGTGCGTGCGTGCGTGCGTGCGTGCGTGTGTGCGTGCACGAGACGCAGATCTTGTGTGTGCCTTCTTGAGTGATGTGTGTGCATTTCTGCTTGTGTGCAGGCGACGTGCTCTTCCAGATGGCTGAGGTCCACAGGCAGATCCAAGTGCAGCTGGAGGAGATGGTGGGTGTTCTGCGTGTCCACACCGGCTTTCTTAAGCGATGATTACAAGAGCTGGATTCAAAATGAACTGCGATGTTAACTCATTCACTCCCAAAGATGTTTTTTTTAAACGTCTTTTCAGACTTGGTCTAGAATTGGCTGGTACTGAATGAGTTTTAATTCACCCATGTGTTAATTCCGGTAGTTGTTTGTCATTGCGGTGTTCAAGTTCAAAGAAAAACGGCTCTCAGGATTGATGCACTCTATTTTGACATCAATGTATTGTTTTATTATTATTATTATTGTTATTATTATTTTTGTAATTATCAAAAATAATCCCACAGATGTGAAGTCATGAATTGAGGTGGGCAGTAATGCGCTACATTTCCTTGATTACATTAATTGAAGCAACTTTGAGCTGCGTTGAGCTAACTAACTTCAGTTTGTCACGTTTCACCAATCCAGTGTAACCTCGATTAACTTTGGCTTCCTTTGAACATTGAAAACGGAGCCAGACAGTTACGAAGTGTTGCAGGTGGCTACCACAGCCAAAATATTTCTCTCTCTCTCTCTCTTTCTCTCTCTCTCTCTCTCTCTCTCTCTCTCTCTCTCTCTCTCTCTCTCTCTCTCTCGATATAGATATACATACACGCACATATATAGTGGATCGCTGCTTGGTGAGCCCATTGTGCCATTTCATGAATGTGAAGAAAAAAAAATCTTATGGTTTAATTTGCCTGAATGAATGTTGTTTCATAGAAATAAAATGTATTGTTTTAGTGAAAGTGATAGAGTTGGGCAATATATAAATTTGCGCAATCCAATGATAGGATGAGGATTTTTTTTTTTTGAAATTATTATTCTCGAGTAACGATACTCCTACGTGAGTAGAATTTGGGCTGCTCTACCACTATTTATGAAAATATATATTAGGAAAACCCAGAAGACATCATGTGCGGTCATATACAGTCATATATACATTTTTTTTCCCCAATACAACTCACAACTCTTGTGTAGGATTTTAATAGACCAGCAATTCCCATCACAAGTTTTTAGATACAAATAGAATTATCTTCCTCTCAAAATTAACGACAGTTTTTTTTTTTTTGTTTTTTTTTAATCACGCTTGGAAAAGGCTGCATTGCATTCGTGCAGGTGTACCTCATGAAGACGACATCTCACCACGCACGTGAACATGATGAGTGAACACTGGACAAAAACTGTCAAGTCAGCGTCAGCCGGCGAGTCCTCTATGGGTTTTGGGTGTGACTCGTGGCAATTAAACAAAGGCGAGCACTTGTGGAGCATGCAGGGTTTGTACGAAACGAGCGGTGACAAATGGCGAAAGCAGCAGCGGCCGGCGTGGCGCAGGTTCATTCAGCTCTGGGGGTGGGGGGAGCATTGTGGGAAGCCGCGGAGAAAGTGTTCTCAACAGCAATGTTTTTGGAACAGCTTGCATTTGTTTGTTGTTGTTTTTTTGTTTGACTACTGCTATTCTTGTTTGATTTTACAAGGACAATTAAGCTTTAATTCATTTATCAATATAATGCACGGAACATAGCGTTCATTCCGTCCTATGTACTGCCTGGTTTAGGTATGGATTTTGTTGCTCTGATAATCAAAGGGGGCAACCAGGTTATTGATCAAACAAACAAGCAGTTTGTACTGAAGGCCAGCCTCCGTAAAGCCAATCAGTATTTTCACTGGTGGAAGCAGCACTTCAGTCACGACACTTTATGCAGCACGTGACCACATTACCCAACACAAACACCACCACATCAACAACTTCAGACAGCATTCAAGAATCCGCCACTCATCAGTCAGCCAATGCTAATCTGTACAGCCAACAAAAATCAATGCAGCTCTGCTTACCTTATAACTGTGATGTGCTAGCAGGGGCGTCACTCGTGATGGGGTGTTGCTGTTTGCGCTTGATAACACCCGCATTTTTTAACCTGCACGTAAAAGTAATCACACTTGGAGCAGACTTCCCTTCTGTCGTCATCCTACGCCATTTTCTTGTACAGCATAACAGCTAAATGATGCTTCACCATGTTTGCTTTGAAAAAAGTTGATTTGATAAAAGCTCCACAATTATTGTTTGGTGATTGCCATGGGAGCTGAAACGGATGAATGGCATTTCTCTTCATTAATATTGGGAGAGATGATTTGTGAGGCAAGTGTTTTGAGTTTCAAGCCGAAACACGGGGCAGATTTAAGTGGTAAGTCGAGGTACTTTAAAACAAAAAAGGCCAATTAAATGAAGTCCTTTATTTCTTCTAGTCAAGTTTTCCATCCTCATCATCCTGATTTTTTTTTTTGCCCCCCCCCAGCTGAAGTCTTTCCATAACGAGCTGCTATCGGAGCTGGAGAAGAAGGTGGAACTGGATGCTCGCTACCTGACTGTAAGTATGCCGACGATTGAGCGCGTCTGGTCGCTCTCTGGACCGCTTGCTGTTGATTCACATGGCGTGCGTGATTCATATCTTTTCAAGTTGGATTTGGTGCAAAAGGATGCGGTGACTCTTTTTGGTGACAGACAGACAGAGGGAGCACAGCTGAGGCGGTCTCCGTGTGATATCTTTAGAATGAGTGGGATGCCGCCTCACTTGCTGAGCAGCGCGTTGTCTTTGGAGGGGGATGCAATATAGGCGCTCTTATTGTATAATGTCGATTGTCACAAGGATTGGGCTTCGGATGGCACGTCGGCCTCTCACTGACATGCAAGAGAGCACCGAGGGGTTTGTTTTTTAGAGAGGAGATCTCATTTACTTGCATCTATTATTATTATTAATATATGACATTGTTTTACTCATCAATCAGAATTGCCTGGAATTTATTATTGGCGAGGCAGCGGAGGCGAAAGGGGTTGAGCCGCTGGCTGGAACTTTGGTCGCAGCTCGTTTGCTTCCTAAAGGACACCAGCTGCAACCAGGCCCGATAGGAAACTGGCTTGGAAACAGGAGTTCAGAACACCCACAAAGTTTCTCCCATCCCTCCGTTGCCGACCTTGCGCACCGATGGAAAGTTAAGAATGAGTTTTCCTCAGCTAGATTTGAATCTGGATAAATCGTGGCTGAGCGAAATATTGGAAGCATTTGGGCAGGGCAAATTACAACCTCAATCAAGATTGTGAAAGTCATTCCTTTGAGAAATGAACAATCAGCCATTTGAAATTAGCTGTCCCTCATGCCATTGCCGTAGAATGCATCTGTGCTGTCTAATTTGGGGTGCAAGTCCAGGGAAATAGCACCCACAACTCACTATTTGCAATGGAATCATCTCAAAACATTTAACGTGTCTTGAAATAAGAGAGCGAGGCTAGCCCCGCCCCCCTTGTGGCGCAACACTCATCTCTGCGCTCCCATCCTACGCAGTGACTTACGCGCACGATCAGTCGCTCTGCGAGGTCACGCCGTGGGCATGATGCCGCGCTGCCAAAAAAGCACAAAGTGTGCCAAAGTTCTTCTCCTTTCTCGATCACATTGGAGCCAAAGAGCTCAATCGAGCGAATACTTGCACAGCAGCCATTCACGTCTTCTCAAAACGTCTTTTGAGCCTTATGAAAGGCTGAGACGACGCATGAAGCCTCCCTTTCTGGGCATTTTCACGTCGAGAATAGAGCACGCTTCTGGAGATATGGAGATGGCCTCTTGTGCCATTTCATTTTGTCCTGGAATGTCCGCATACGTCCAGAAGTCACTGTAAGGGAAAGGAAATTACTAATTTCCTCCATGTTTTTATTGCAAAGGAAGACATGATTTGAATAATATTCCCAAATGCTAATTCAAATTAATGACTGTGGAGGAACGTATCGTTGTGTAGCTGCCCGGAAGCATGAACAAAATTTTCAGATTTGTGACCGCGCACGGAGTGGATTTGAATTCATCAGTCTTTTCTATTCATCATCTTTAGCCGTCTGATTTAGCAGCGGCATGCTTGTATTTCTTCAATGCATGCAGTGACGAATTGAGAGTCAGTTCAAGTGAGCTGAGCAAATACAGTATTTTTATTTATCTTTTTACCTATCAGCATTACACTCGTGATTCTTTGTGATTTTTCTGCATGAGTGGGCGTACGGCAATAAAAATATATATTAAGGTACCGTTTTTTCCACATAATTTCCACATTCAATTTTCTCAAAATCTATATGGATCAATATTCTGTTTTCTTGGACGTAGCATTTTAAATGTTCTGTAAAGTGCTTTGGCACAGCCGCAGCGGTTGTGAAAGCTCTATGTAAATAAAGCTGTTTTGTATTGTATTTTCTTTAGCATAGCTCCATCTAGTGCAGTGGGTCTTAACCTGGGTTCGATCGAACCCTAGGGGTTCGGTGAATCGGTCTCAGGGCCTCTGCCATGGAGGTTAAGCCACACCCGACTCAACATGTCAATTAGTTATGACACGCCCACTTGGCCGTCACTGGCTGCAGATGATCACATGACATTGCTTGTCCAATCAGTGCTGTGGGAAATTTAGTTCGCTCAGTAGTCAATGTGTGACTGTGGTGACAGTACATTATATCGTAAAATTAAAAAAAAAAAAATGCTGTCCTGAAATTTTATTAACTTTTTTCTTGTTCTTAAGTTCTTAATGTTTATTTATTTATTTATTTGTTTTTTTTATTTCTTTAATTTGTAAAACGTCTTTTTTTTCACTCATGAAGGGTTCGGTGAATGTGCATATGAACTGGTTGGGTTCGGTACCTCTAAAGCCCCGTTCACACGGCAATGTTTGGTCCGACGCAGCTCCGAAACAAATCCAGTCGAGCATTCACACGTGCACATTTGCTCCGGCGTAGCTCCACTAAAGAGCTTATACCGGACCAAATTTGATCCACCTCAGGGAGGTGATTTAAAAATTTGCTCCAGAGCAAATGTTCGTTTGCGACGCTACGCCGAAACAAATGTGCACGTGTGAACGCAGCTGGATTAAATTTGCTCCAGAGCAAATGCTCGCTTGCGGGGGAGTGGCCTCGCTACGCTCGCGACCAGATGCACGGAATCCGACCCCGGTCGACAATGACAAGGGGGCCAGCGACACAGACGAAGCCCGGCCGTGCACCCCCGTTCCCGGTAAAAGTGTCGGCGATTTAAGCGGTGAAGACAGCGCTCACGATCAAGAAGAGAATCGAGAAAGCAGTGACGTCAGCCGAGCCCGATTTGCAGGCCCGAGCCCGAAGCAAACCTGACATTTCATATTTTATTTGTGAGTATTTTTGGGAGAAAAAAAAAACAAGATTTCTTACGGTTAAAATAATCTACATATTTTTATGAACATCATATGTTCATTATCATTATCAATCATCATCGCGCTCCTGTTTAGCAGTTAAATAGCAATTAAATTACAGCGCATTCTCTGTTTTATCCAAATTGTTTGTTTTAAAACAAGTATTCCTTAGTTTAGTATCCGCACATTGTTTTAGTATACATTTTTTAAAACATATATTGTGGCAGTCATAAGGAGCACACACGATTGACTGTAAACACGTCTTTATTCCACGACTGCCGACAAGTGGATCTATTCTGAACAAGGACAGAATAGTGTCCGCCATAATATTTATTAAAAGAAAAATAAATAAAAGTCCGCGAGAGAGTAGCCCGACCCGAACCTGTTTTACTTCCGCATTCCTGTCGTTTTGGTCCGCAGCAGAAACTGCACGTGTGACCGCAAGCGGATCTGCGCCGATGCTGCGCCGGTGCTGTCACGCTCAGCGGCTTTGCACGTGTGACCGCTCCACAAAATTTGCTCCGGTGTAAAATATATCGCAACAAAATATTTCGGTGCAGCGTCGGACCAAATGTGTGCCGTGTGAACAGGGCTTATCAAGGTTAAGAACCACTGATCTAGTGGATGCATAACGCAAAACCGCAGCCGCTAATGTAGCTTCTATTCTATGCGCCTTATAATGTGGTGCGCCCATTATATGAAAACAGTTTTAAAATAGGCCATTCACTGAAGGTGCGCCTTATACTCCGAAGCGCCTTATAGTGCGGAAAATACGGTACTTTTATTTATTTTTACTATTTCAACAAGCAAAGAGCAGCCGTTGAGACCCAAGTTATGTACAATGTAAAAGTGTTGGTGGCCAAGGAAGTTTTTGAAGCGAAGAGAGCTTCGTTTGTTCAGGCCCTGACCTTGTCTAATGCCTGCAACCAACCTGTGGCATTGATAGTATGTATATATATATATATATATATATATATATATATATATATATATATATTATTTTTTTCCCTGATGGTCCTGAACTCTGTCATTGTATCGTCAAATGCTCTGACGTAAGCCACAGCCGACATCACATTGATTTTGCTCTTCGCCAATAATCAATCCGTGACGTTAAAGAAACTCGGCCATTCCCCAGTCCGGTCACCAAGTCGCTCGCCTGCATCCTCAGCATCGGACCAGCGAGACTCTGTCACACTCCTGTGTGAGCGCACTGCCGAAAATGTTACCTCACGCAGAAAACCACACGAGCTTTGTGTCACTGCAGGCCCAGTTGCTATAGCAACCGAGCTGGTGCAACCCAGGAAATTGTTGATTGTTTTTTTTTTTTTTTTCCAATAAATAAGTGATTAGGGAGGAAACGGAATCCATTAAATTATCATATCTCATCGTGGGAACCGACAGTGCATGCATAGTTCACTGTCGAAATTCTTCAGTTGGATTTGAATCCAGTTGAATCCTAATAATAAAAGCTGCAAGCAGCAACAACATGAGGAGTTGAGTTGTCAGCATTTTGTGTTTTATGGTGACAGTCATGAAATTCTGCATACCCACGATGATAAAACTTTTTTTTTTTTTTTGTCTTGAAGGACTACTGAAAATTTAAAAAAAATGGCCATTTCAAAATAAAATGGCAGACTTGTTTTGTTTTTTTTGGTCATCCTGCCAATTTTCCCGAGGCTTAATCCGGTAATTAAGCACCAAAATGAGTCCGTGGGGATCCGTCGAGAGCACGGGTGTCAAATATCTAGTGGCCCTAAATCTTGTGCATCAACTTCCATAAATAATCAAAATCTTCAGCTCGTGCAGCATTTTTGTGTGTGTGTGTGTGTGTGTGTGTGTGTGTGTGTGTGTGTGTGTGTGTGTGTGTGTGTGTGTGAGCAAAGCCCTTTTTACAGTAACCTCAACAAATCTTATCCGTGACCACTGATCTTAAAACCAATGATCGATTGCCAGAGTTTTTTACCTGGTCAAAGTTAAATAAAAGACTCGAAACACAGGGAAGATTGTCTTTCTGAGGGCGGAAGCGGATCTCTGGGAGCGAACGACAGTAGTTGCTCACACAGTGACCACACTGAGAGATCCTTGTGCTCCTGTCGGACTTTTATTGTCTACAACGAATCAGCAAGTTGCAGACTTTGCAGATGACAAATGTCCGCCTGGGCGCGACACCTGTTCCCAAACCGTCTTTTGATGTTCTACAACACTTCGTTCCCAAATTGTTTATTCCCACTTTGTGACCGAGTCTAGCCTTCTCCCATCTGTTCGCCCCCTTGCTTTGACGTGATACATGTGGACTTCAAAAGCCCTCCGCCCAGACGGCCGACACCTTTGCGCACAGACATTTGGCGGTGCTGAATACTCACCCAAACGTCTAGACATGCCCAAATTAAATGAAACTTTAAACATGATACAATTTTACTCGTAGATTTCTCTATCATCTATCATGTGTCGCCTAGATGTAATCATAATTTCAACTTTTCGTGAGTTCACAGTCATAAGGAGCCTCTGAGGAAAACTGAAACTCCAACTTTTGCTGCGCGAGCTACAAACGTGATTTATTTTTTTTATTATTATTTTTTTTTACAAGTCTTAATAATATGTTCTTGGTGTCCGCAGGCGGCGCTGAAGAAATACCAAGTCGAGCACAAGAACAAAGGGGAGAGTCTGGAGAAGTGTCAGGGAGAACTAAAGAAGCTTCGCCGAAAGAGCCAGGGCAGCAAGAACCCGTCCAAGTACGGCGAGAAGGAGATGCAGGTGAGTGAGTGTCTGTTTTACCATAAACAACTTCACTCAGTAGGCATTAAATATGCGTAGATATGAAAACAAAATTCACAAAAAACTGAGTATTGTTAGCTCACGCCCAGATGAGAAGACAATATGATCATATGATTACAGTCCATAGATGGGACTTTTCAAAACCAAAGCTGTCAGCTGACTCAAGGGGAGTAGTCATGTTTGCTTTTGGTCTCATCGTGTTTGTTCTTTGCCTGGCAAAGTAACCCGACCGGGGCAGTTGAAGGCAAATAACATGCTGATGACTTGAAATTAGTCAGTACTGCCTTCGGCGCTTGTGTATTGCAAGATTCGCAAGAGTCGTGCTCCCACTTGTGAGCAAACGCTCCATGGAAGGATTTTCTTGAGATGAAAATGGCTGCAGAAAAGAAAGGCGGCGTGGGGATTGTGCGCCACGGGGCCGAGGCCTCGCGGGCTAATTGCGCCGCCCTGTTCAGAGGTGCAACCGAATCAATATTTGGGCCACCCGGGATCATTTCCTAGCTCTCGTTCGTGTTGGTGTTTGCAGAGTCAACGCGTGGTTGCAGACGTGACGTTTCCTTGTGCGATGGCTTGGGTTAGATCCGCACTGGTATATATTATCCAAGAGTCGTGATTTCTTTTGAGTATGGAGACAAACGTAAAGCATAAGGACCGTGAAAACACCCTGCTCAAAAGGTTGCCTTAAGATATTGGCGAAATGCTACATTTCTATTAGATAGGGCTTTGGCCCCATCTGGTGGCATCTTAAGGCATTTCAGGTAAAGAACAAAAATAGCAAATAGGCCCATTTTCAGCAAAACTAAAAAATAAATTAAAAGACGTCAACCCATTGGGAGATGCGACTCATTTGTTGTTAGGCAGAATCCATGCTTGTTGCAGTCATGCTCTCTGTCAATTTTTTTTTTTTTTTGTCATAGCTCAGGAAGAAGGGACTCCACTGTCCCTTGCACGCACAGGGAAAAGGTAATTGGTCAAGGTGACACCTATTAAGGAAAACTGCACCCACACACATTGTGTGACAAAAAAAGAAATGAAAGTGTCACTATTTTATTTTTACTTAAGTGCGCGTTGGGCACTGCTCAACTTGCCCCTGGTGTCAGTTTCTCACTGGACATTGAGAATCTCCAGAGGCGGAGAAAAGCCTGCATAATTTGGGGCACAAGCAAGCACAATATTTGGCTTGGTATTGTGACAGGAAGTGGAACTACTTACAAAAAAGCTCATTGCCATAATAATAGATAGAAAAATAAATTTTTAGCCCCCCCCTTGGCATTTCCTTGAGCGTAGCTCCAACAGAACGATCAGATGTCATTAAAATGTAGGAGACTAGACTGCCTCAGAAGTGTTTATTTATTCCTTTGTTGTGTATTCACAAATGAGGAAATCACAAAATAAATTCTGTAGGGGAGCTATAGAATTTATTTTGTGATTTCCTCGCTTGATTTTCTGTTTTGATGCATTATTTTCAATTTTCGTAGTTTCATTGAAGGAATCGTGAATTTACGTTTTTCGGAGGCGGTCATGAACGCCTCTCGAATCGAACGAAAGAAGAGAAGGCACGAAGACGGACAAAGATGTACCTGCATTTGTTGAGACTGTGAAAACCATTAACACAGTGTGCGTTTTTAAAAAAACAACACCACTGCTCTCCTTTTTTCGGAGCTGCAGCAAAAACTTATTTAATAACGCAGCGACACAGTTCACGGAACCAACAGCAAGTCATAACATTGGAAGCATGTCTCCAGCAAGGAGCCATTTTGGGGTCGACATATTACCGTAATGACCATACACAAGGCGCACCGGATTTTAAGGCGCGCTGGGAGCTTTTAAGAAAACGGAAGACTTTTCAGTGCTCCTTATTATGCAGAAAATACGGTATTTAGATGATAATCTGCATCTCTGCTAATACAACTAATCCGAATAACATTTTATATTAATTCACCTTTTTAATTTTACAAATCATGTTGAATTGACAGATCCATTCAAGTTGAATGGGATTGATTAGTTTCCGCAATATATGTAATATTTGAGTACTTCCTCACCCATGCGGTGTTTGTAATCCCCAAAATCCGAGTGTCGTGCGTCACTGGAAACATATGGCGCTTTGTATTCATTCGTTTCACTTCTCCACCATTGCACTTTTGTGTCCGCCTCTCTGTATCCGCTACACACTCGCACACACCCACACCGTCTCATCAGTCGTGTAAAGTTGCTGTCAAAATGCGAAACAGCTCATTAAACGGTACGGCCGTGTGGACCGAGGTTTGCCGGCCCAAAGAGGCAGTCGTTAACAACTGAAAAAGCCCCCGCACGCGCGCTAGTGAGGCGACACGTTCACTAACCTTTTGGTGCAGCAAAAGAAGAAAAGCTTTGTAGGAGATGCGACGCCTTTTTGTTTTTTGTTTTTTTTTTGTTTTTTTTTGTTTTTTTTTTTTCTGTGCGTCCCGGAGCGCTTTTGCTGCGCATCTTTTGATTCCAGAGAGCATTGATGATGAAGGAAGAGACACGCGGCGCTTCAAGCTTTTGAATTCCCACAAGAAAAGTTGTTGTGAAAGTTCGGAGTTGCCTTAATGCGGCAAGTGAATTCCGTTTAAAAACATCCCCCCCCCCCAAAAAAGAAGTACTACTGAACTCTTGAATGCACCTTTTCTACTGTAATACACCCCCCACCTCCCTGCACATTGACTATTTTGTTGTTTTCCCTTTGATCAGAAGCGTTCAATGGCGGCGATTCCTCTCGGAGGGCCGTTAAGACCTTTTTGTAAAATGTGTGTCAGATATATTACATATCCTTATTACTAATATCAACTCACTGCCAAACCGAAATCACCACAGATTTACAGAAATCATAATTTTAACAGACATTCACACACACACAAAAGTCCAAATTTATTTTGCTGTCATTGATTCAAAATGGTAAGACCAAGTCTGCGCTCACGCTCTTGAATATGTCACAAAAGCAAGTGACTCAAACGTTGCATCATCTTGCCAAGCTCTTTTTCCAAAAGTCTTGGAGCCATGAGCTAAATAAAATGCTTGATTCCATTTTTCACAAAACGGATTCGTCAAATGTAGCTGCGCTGCTTATGTTCACTCGTTATTGTCGAAAAAACTCATCCAGACTCTTAATCTTGAGGCAACACAATGCTGCCTGGCTCCCTTAGAGTAAGGGAAGAGAGTTTGTTCCCAAACGATTTTCAAACTGCTCAATAATGTGAACAAACGACAACTGATGTGGGAGTAAACCAACAGCCTCAATGTGTGGAAAAAATACAAAACATTTGCACACAGCGTTTCCGCCCGACTCACAACAATTTGGCACAATTGGTCTTGCATTGAATATCCACCGATACCGAGTCCCGATACCTGTAGTACTTTTCATCTAAAATATTTTCCTTCATTATTTCGTTCTGATTTTGTTTGCCCCGAGTATCAGTGGTTGGTATCAGCAGTTTCCGCAGGATCGATACCTCATAATAGGGCTGGTATCGGCACTCAACAGATTTTTTTTTCATCATTTCATCTCCACAGAAGGCCAGTGGGAGTCATACCCAGCTGATGTCGAAACTTCCTTTCTCTGCTGGTGACCTTTAGCATCACAAGACATCCTAGCCGAGATGTAACCCGAAGCCACTTTAGAATAGCGCCTTCTGTCTCTGGTCGGGCTTTTCCCGCTCGGCTAATTGCCTTGGGTTACTTCAATGGCCTTAAGAGTGCTCGGAGGAACGAGACTTTAGTTTTTTTTTTTTTCCTTGACAAGAGGATTATTATTGAACTGTAATTCTTTTGTGAAAGTGTGAGAGAGTAGACAAAGTGGTAAAAAAAAAAAAATGTGGGAAAAGTAGGAATAAGGGTCGTCTGCGGGGCTGCGATAATTTTAATAGCAGTGCCTTTTTTGATGCGACCTCGCTCGCGACTGCCGTTAAATGTGCCCACCACGGCATATTTTTCACCTTTTTTCTGCACTGGGTGAGTCAGCAAAAGTAGAAAAAGTGCTTTCACACTGTAGATGAATAAAATCTTGGAAAAAAAAATGTGGTGAAAGATTTGCAACTTGTCAGCCGGTGTGACGGCTTCAATTGCCTTGCCTGGATGTGAACCAGATTGGAAGCTTTGAATTTGATTGCAACGTGTCGAGCAAGAGCAGAAGAAGGTCAGACCCCTCTCGGGGAAGGAAAATGGATTTGTCTCGCCGCTTTTGTGGCGGTCATTGGGCAAAAGGCTGTTTTTTTTTCCTGTTCATTCTGTGTCGTTTATGCACCGACACAGCCGAGAGCCACTTGTTTAATTGGATCGCTGCAAATAAATACAGCGGCGACGATTATTTGACATAAACCTGTTGGGGCAGCAGAGCTTTGTGGATTTTTTTTTGTTTTGTTTTTTTAAATATTTAAGAGGGCTAAGGAACTAAGACCCACAAAATATTACGTTAAACTCTTTCACTGCCATTTCTCCCATGAGTTTCAGTGGCTGTTAGGCATCGAGTTTTAAGTAAGAGTCAGCGCACACCTGCCACCATTTGCTGTCCGTCTTATTAACCCCAAATAAAGTTTGGCTGTTCTAGTCGACATTTCCTTGGCATTTCAGTGCAGCTCTGCTAACCTTTCGGCTTTGACATAATGGAGTCGCACTCATTGGGGAGGTCGCTGTTTACACTACGGGTGACAGTGTCTTTGCATGACACTGTTTTCGACATTTAAAAGGGGCTCTGGGTTTTTACCCAGTGTAGCTGATTATCATGGTGGCTGCCGAGAACCAACCACATGTATCCGATCCATAAAAAGTGGATTTCTCAAAGCATCTAAACGTGCGAATCAATCGTGCCCTGAACACAACTGGCAAAATATTAGCCCTTTCCTGAAAATAACTGTCTGTCGGACTCCTGGAGCGCCACGTCACAGCCACTGGACCTTTTTGGGGGGTCTTGCAGCGAACTTGGCATGTGCTATTTTTAGAGCAAAAGCAAAGTACAGCAGGATGTCGCTCATATGCTGTCTTGCACCCTGAAAGTCACAGCAAGCAGTTGTACTAAGAGTCAAGTCCAAATCTTTGCATATACTCAGTCTTGTCATTTCACAAGAAAATACATTTATCGGGAAAAGATGTGCCATTGCTCAACAAAATAATTATTTTATATGAAAAAATTCTGTGGAAAGGGGCATCTTTTTAAATGAGGAAATGCAGTATTTCAAGAATGTGTGATGACTTGTGCAAAAATAGAGCCCAGAAAGTGTTTCAAAATCATCATAAGGAATGAAAGAAGCCATCATTTTATTTCAAAATAAACATATTTCTAGAGGAGAAAAACATTTTGGGGGGCGGGGGGAGGCATTATTGTACATTATGCAAAAATGATGACAATTACTCCAAACACTCTGTGACAATAAATAATTTAGAAAAAAAAACGGCAACATTCGAAGTGAAAAGTATTCAACAGTACTCAAGAGTATTGTATTCAAAGGGAAGGAAAATAGGTTCCCAGTAAAAGTTGTCAATGTTTTTGAAGAATGTAAACATATTCATATTGGGGGGGGGGGGCACATTTTGGAGAAGGAAAAAAAATTGCAACATAATTAAAATTCAAAGAGGAAAGAGAGAGTGCATTTTTTCCTACAAAATATGACAAGAAAATCCATTCCAGTGTTCAGATATAAGGAAATATAAATAAATACAAATATAAGAAATAAAATATAAATCTAAGAAATAATAAATGCAAGAAATATAAGAAAACATATATGTAAGAAATAAAAAAAATATAAGAAAAAAAAGCGAAGGAAATAGTGTTCAGAGCATCAACCTTTGTTGTATGATGATGACTGAAGTCCATTTTTTTCAACATGATTTTTTTTTTTTCACAATGTACTTTTTTTCAGCGTGGCCCCACAAGTAAAACTCATTGGATGCTTTCCTTGACATAAACTATGATGAACTCAAACTGAGTCGGTGAAAACGTAAAGGAAAGAAAGATCTGTCAAATCAGGAATGTACCGTATTAACATTAATTCTGCGCAAAGTGTCACCTGGACACGCAAACTACAAGAGAAACCGGAACTCTTGCTGATAAAATGACGGCTGGGTATCCAGGTTACAGGGGTGGGGCATCCTTGGTTTTTGCTACCAATGACAACAAATTAATTTGCGCATGAATGGCCCCAAATGATTTGCGACTATATACAGGCGGTGCTGACGCGTTGTTGTCTGTGCTTCAACGCAGTTCGTGGAGACCATCAGCAGTAAGCAGACGGAGCTGGACACCTTCATCGCTGAAGGATACAAGACAGCCTTGTCCGAGGAGCGTCGGAGGTACTGCTTCCTGGTGGATCGCCAGTGTGCCGTGGCCAAAAACAGCAGCGCCTACCATGGCAAGGTAGCCCTTTCACACTTCCCTATTGTTACTTTGCACTCCCCAGGCTCACATCGAGGTACAGGAATAGCCCAACCCCTATTTATTCGACAGCAGGGGTGGACAAGGGGTGGAAGGCCCCAGAGGCCACACGCATCCTGTTTTTTATTTTCTTTTTTCTTTTTTCCCACTGTACCAATGGGCTATTTGAGGGATTGAAATAACTGAATGGATTGATTAAAATTAAAATGCATTTAATTAGTTGTAGATTTATTTTTATTCAGTATAGCGGTATTATACATGACTTTAAAAAAAACAAAAAAAAAAAACCAGTCCACAATTATATAGTTCACAGGTGTCAAAGTCAAGGCCCGGGGGCCAGATCTGGCCCACCATATCATTTTATGTGGCCCGCGAAAACAAATCAAGCATGTCAACTTACATAATGCTTGCCAAAGTCTTAACCAAAATTTCAAATTGTCATATGTAATCCATAACAACATGGAGGTATTGCAAGCTTTTTCTTGTTTCCAAACCCCTTATTACATTCATGTAAACAATGTTTAAGCAAGTCATTACTCTTGACTTCTGATTTCAAAAATAGGTGTCCATCAATTTGTTGAGTGCTGTGTAATATGTGGATTTATGTGGTTTCACAAAATTCAGAGTCATAACAGCCCTCCAACGGAAACCGTAACTAAAATGTGGCCCGCGACAAAAGTCAGTTTGACACCCCTGATATAGTTCATTAGGTTTTTATATTATTGAATAATTTAATTAGAATTCACTGGGGAAAAATTGTTTTTCTTTTACTGAACTAATTTAAATTAAGATTTAGAATAAATGTTTGTCTGTGTCTGTGTTGCTGGCAACCAGTTAAGAGTGTCCCCTGCCTACTGCCCGAGGACAGCTGGGATAGGCTCCAGCAAACGGTTCGGAAAATGGATGGATGGATGTCTGATAGAAATATTTTGCCGGCCCTGATCAATATTAATCATGGAGCTCAAAATGTCCATGACTTGGCTTTTGTTTGCTGACACCCACGTCACTCACCAGCCCAGGCCCGGCCTTTTATAGCCATAAGCACAGAGTCACAGATACTACAATAGAATGTGAGGATGACAACCTTAAGGCGTAGAAAAAAAAGTAGTGTGTTTCCGGTAACCCGACCGACCGAGAATTTCTACGTCGAAAAAAAACTTTACGGTCGTTATTTTTTTTCAAACAACCCTCTACATTTTTGTGTAGAGGGTTTACTTCGGTGCAAATTCTCGCGATATTCACGTTGAGCGCGTGCGTCATTTGCCCTGTCATCTGTCAACAACATTGAAACATGGCGGCGGCCGCGATATCCGACGACAGTTTAAACCGCGTTTTCTGTGTTACAGTCGCGTGCTCGCACCATAATCAGCTGCGGAGGCGGCGGTGCGCCCTGGCCCCCCAATTCCGGTGCGGGGAGAAAACTAAATAGGTGACGGTGGCGCCGGCCGCGGAGCGCCGGGTTCAATGTCTTCTTGTTTTATGTTTTATGGTTATTTTGTTTAAATTTTTGTTGGGGAAAAAAAAAGATTAAAAAAAAAAAACTTTGTCCGACCTACCGACCCTATGCTGAAATTTCTTGTTACCGGAAACACACAAATCTTTTTTGTTTGGCCTAAGTGGACAATCATGCCAGAACCACACTTGCACGTTGTTGTTTAATAATGCCAAATAAATTTGTGTCTGAGTACTTGATTGGTCAAAAAAACGTAGCATAATTTGAAAAATATTTGACAGCTGCAGGCCTACACTAATGTGCAGGGCTGAATTATTCGATCCTTTCTTCAATGTTGAAAATGTAAGAGTTAACGACATACAAATAATGAAAACCTCAGTCTTCTTAATGAATGAGGATGCCAGAATGCCAACGTGAGTCTTGTTACAGATTAGCTTCAGAGATTATATATGTGTGTTTGTACGCACACACACACACACACACACACACAC